>NW_022883009.1:1002500-1602500 GCF_011952255.1 Bombus vosnesenskii
GAATAGAGTCTCATAAGGAAACTTTGTGTACGTATCAAGTAACAACTTTCAATACTAATTTATTTATCGACAATTTATTGCTACCTAACAGTATACGTATCCGCTTCGTAATCATATCCATATACGCTTGAATTATGACTGCGTAGCTGTACGAAAATTTGTAAAACCTATATTTATATATATATATATATATATATATATATATATATATTTATGTATATGTATATCTAATAGAAAAATAATTAATTAGTAAAATCAGTATTAGATCGTTTTCAAATTCATTTTGCAATGTATGCAATTTTTTGCATGCCATTTCGCAAGTCTTATTCTCGTAAATTTATTACGACATATATATATTTAATTTGTATGTAACTATTATTATTCGTACCACAAATTTGTAACTCAATACACAATTTCCGAATCGATATTCGATACGGACGACATTTCAATAGTTGCACTATAATTCAACAAACGTAAAATATCAGTTTTAAGACCGCTTCTTTAAAACTGAATTTTACGAGGTTTCGCTAAATATTTCTGTGTACAATTGTCGCGAATTTTTCGTGTAACTTTGTACCCATAAAAAAAAATAATTTAAAAAACAGCAAACGAATAGAAAGAAAAAAATAATAAAACACTTCTCTCAAACTACATGTAATTATGTAAAAGAAAGAAGTTAATATCCTTAAGGTAACGTTATTCGATTAGGTAATTTTTGAATATTTGCACACGATATAATCCTAGTACCGCAGTAACAAAGATTCACACACGATAATTTACTCGATAGAACACGATAACTTAATTGAAATTAGATGTATCTTGTCATCGATATGAAAATCGTGTTTGCAAGATATCAAGAATTACAACTTTAAAAAATTGCACAGCCTGTTAATCTATAACATATTTCTATTACAAAATTGAAAGAATTAAATTTTCTGTACATTTGTTATCTTACAAATTTTGGCTACATCCTTCTACTCAAATCTATGCGAATTAGTTTTGCTATTTCCAAAATGTTAACGATCATCACATTGTATAAGGCAATCAGGATACATTTAAGTTATTTATCTGTTTCATAATGCCACGTCGAATACAAGTACAAACGGTAAAATGTTACGATTACAAATTGTCGCGCTTCTTACTCCCGTACTTATTGCATTAGTCAATTATTTTCTATAAGTTGGCTTTGTCATACAATTACAAAACAAATACTAGTTTCGTACATAGTACGTGATTACATAATTGCATAAACGCAAAAGACGGCACTTTCTCTTCAACACTAAGAATTCTCTTATTTGTTTGTTTGTGTGTATGTGCGTGGGCACGCGTGCGCGCGTGTGCGTATGTACATATGTATATTCACACACATACATCAAATTTTACTACTTCGGACAGTTAAAATAAACAGTCATCGAAACAAAATACTTCAGGAAATCTAATGAAAAATAGATGGAACGTACATGGTAGTCATAATAGAGATTAATTTTTTTTCAATAATTTTTAATAATAAATATCCAATAATTTCTATTCAGAAAAAAGATCGTAATCTTGAATCTTGAATACTGAAACATCTTAATATTTTGCAAACAATATCTGCTATGCAAAAATATACAATATCTTAATTTGCAGTTCTTTTATTTCAGGACATTCGATGGAATCTACTTAGTATCGACTATCTCAGATATATTATCAATATCAAAAGCTTTTGTTAAACAGATGTAGAATCAATAACTTTGATTAATTATAACTTTAGAACTACAATAAAACATTAAACATTCATTCGATAAATGTTATCTTACCGAAGGAATAGTATCGAAATATTCTGATATTCTACTGACTTCATAAAAATTCTTTACCAAAGTATTTTTTAAGTCTTCTTATCTTTCGAAACTGATCAACCTAAATCTTTCTATAGACACATATTATTGTTCATTATCAGAGGACATTAGATAAAATCGATGCATTTAAGAACTTATCGAATGCTAATTTTTCATGCTAGCATAACAAAAAGAAACTAATAGCACGATCTGGTTTCACATAAAGTTATTGTAAAGCTCGAATGCCAGTTCAGAGAACTCAGCGTTTAAGTACAAGATACGATAAATATATGTATATATACATATGTACGTGTATATACATATACAAATATATATTTCTTTTTATGTGTCTAACGTGGCCGAACGTATGAGAGCTGAAGAACGTTTCGCATTGCCAGTGCTTTGCCGATGACTACTTCTACTTTTATCCCCATGCGAGAGTAAACCTTTTGCAGTTTCTCTGAGACTAGCTCTTTGGTGGATACTAACGTGTGTACGGCTACTGCTGTGTGTAAGAGGATGGTGATTCACCACCAGAGATGCAGAAGACTCACCAGATTCCCCATCTTCATCTCCCGTCGTATCACCAGTTGTGTCGCATTCACTGCTATCCGCTTCGCTTGATTCGCTCGGGGTATCTTGTCCTCCCATTCCTATTTGTATACCCTCTCCTGTTCTATTTGTTGTCGCTGATACAGTTTGCGATATATTACCACCCATCCGATGCATAAATAAGCTAACCTACAACAACGTTAAATCAGTTAGAATAAAATGATTGTTCGTAGAATAAAATTCGGATGAATATAATAAATACATATAAAACGCGTCAAATGTGTGTGATTAATTTACTCATCAAACGTGATCAATTATATGTACTTACTTTAAAATCAGCGCTATACACTTTGTGATGTTTATCCTTGTGTGCGTCATCCAGACCCCATTTATCTATACTTAAAACAAGAGTAGGTGGCATAGGTCCGAGACTAGCTAAGGATCCGGCTCTGGGTTTCATGTGCGACATAACCACTGGTAATTCCATAGTTGCACCATCGCAACTCAATGCCCTAGTTGAACGCTCAACTGGTAACTCTCCATTATCGTATTCCGGCGATAAGTAGTCTCGTACGAAGAATGTATTGAACCAAAAATGAAACAATTTTTCCTAGGTACGGAGCGAACGAATTGATTAAGTATGTTATGACAAATTATGAATCTCATTAATTTTATCTGAATAGGTACCTTTCGCTTCATTTTTGGTCTATTAAAGAAATCCACTCGTATATCTCCTGTCAATGCTATGCTGTGTTTTAAAGGGATGCTGACTGTGTGCATTCCTTTTCGTACTTCTACTATATCAGAGCTAAATATTTTTTTCTTAGATTCAGATATTACGCAATGCAAATCTAAAATACAAAAACTGTATGTAATCATATTTTACATCTAATTTTTTCGATGCATCCTCAATAGCTCATTATTCTTACATCCTTGACCTCCATGAAAAATAGGTGCTGGATCCAATTGTATTTTTCGTAACAACAATGTAACCGGTTGATAATCTAGTCCTTCTTGTACAAGAGTAGCATAATAATCCACATACCTCCTCTGTGAAGGTATTGTTACCCCCTTCCTGAATAATAAACAATACTAATAAAACAATTGTTCATACATAAGAAGAACAAAAGATAATATAATCACCTATCGTGTGTTCTTTTATTTCCATAGTAATTAAGGGCTTCTGTGGCAGTGGGAAATTGTTTAGTATGAAGAAGGTAACAACACACCATTACACCCGTCCGACCTTTACCAGCCTTACAGTGTACGACAGCTACATTTTCCTGATGACGAGAAAGCCATTCGTGCACGTCTTCGCAAAATGGTCTGATTTGATCCAACATTGGTGGATTATGATCATCAAACGCATATGTAGCTACCCTTTGTTTAAATTTCTTAAAATCATAAGATCTCTCTGAACATCTGAAAGATATAATTGTTTTAAAATTTATTTCTTGATCCTTTGATAAAAGAAACAAAAATAAGCATAAAAAAGTGTTTGAAATGCTTACAGATTGTAAATCTTATAATGATCTTTATGCCTAGATTCCAACAGTTTAACAACATCATCTATGTGATTCCTATACACTCCTTCTAACTTTTCAGCTGGAAATCCCATTGCTATTAAGTTATCTCTTATATCTGTTGTTAACACACCATGGTTAAGGAATGTAGAAACAAAAATATCAATACATATTACAATACAAATTACGCTGATAATTGCGAAAAAAAAAGGATACATGTGAGATCAAGGTCAAACCCATCTTCTGTGAAACGCCTACGACGTTTGCTCACCATTCCTTTGATACGGTTGGTCATCTTCATATTACTGATAGTGTTGGACATACTTGGCTGACTGAATTTTAAATCTCCTCCTTCAGTTCCAATAATTTCAGTCTCCACTTCTTCTTGATAACAAAATGACAAGATTGCCCATGACCATTGCTAGAGAAAAATGACAAAATGTTGGTGCTAAACCGTTAATTATAATTATAACAGATGTAACATATGTATATACATCTATACATTTGGTTCGTATCTTTAGAACAAGATTAAGAAATGCATTATACAAACACTGACAAGTAATACAAAAATCAAGATGACAGAATACAAAAAAAGGATAAAAGATAAACCTATATTTGAACGTAAATGGTAGATATAGAACCGTTAATAACATACTCGCATAAATACTGTGAACTTAATCTTCATACAATCGTTGACAAAATCAGAAGTACAGTCAATAAAAAGCATTTTCAGAGTTTTACAAAGTAACGATTATAGTCTCATGTTTTTTATGATAAATTAAAATCGTACATGAATGCGGTAAGAAAAACTGACACTTGGAACATGGCGAAAAAGAAAGAAAAGAAATGATAAACGATAAACATTCGCGATTTATGGTCATTTAGTTACAAGTTCGTTATCAAAAGAACATTACTCGCAAGAAAACGCCGTGTAGAAGCGTCGATGAAAAGTTAGGTTAAGCACCGTTTATAATACATCACAGAGGCCACTTAACACCGCGGTACATTTTCACGCCAGTTTCACCGATACATTGTCCATCTTCTCTTTAATTTAATGTTCACATATCGTTTATAGGAGACTTGCATCAGATTTTAAAGAAATCGTTCGAGATACCATATTACTTTTGAAAAGTAAAAAAACAATCTTTTCTCGCATGTAACGTAAAATTCACTCCAGTCCTTTCGGAGCATGTTCAACTACGATCTAGCGGCACTCCCAGTTACGGTGAATTTCTAAAGAATAAAGTTAGCATCGATAAAAATCTCTCGAGTGCTCCGTGGAATCCGTTGATCTAATTGCTTTATAATCGACAAGTTTTGTCTAATCACACCAATAAATGTATAAACTGGTTCAGAAGTTTCCGTTCACAGAAGAATCACGTTTTGATGGCGTAATCGTGTCATCGTGTCAAAGTAGTAATATGAACTCAAACCACATTCTATCACGAAAATAAAGTGGTTTTTGGACAAAGAATTTATACAGATGTAATAAACGCACATATTCATGAATACGACCGTGAGGAACAACACAATGTCTATGTTGCATCCTCAATTTGCCAACATGGATAGACACGCACACGCGATACGGACACTCACCACTAACGCATAAGATCATGCATCGCGGTTGTTGCGGAATGGTTGTCCACTCTGCGAACGAACCGTCGTGATGTTACGCAGGATTTTACAGACGATCGTACCGGGATCCGATTGGAATCGTCGTTTTTTCTTTCCTCTTTATCTCCATCTTTTCGTTAAATCGTTAACGAAGGTCAGGCGGAAAAATGAAGAAAAAGTCCAACTTAATTAACGAACAGAAGTTTTCTTTGTAACATCCATTTTAAACACAGTTTACATCTTATGTGAAATGTAAAATCTCCCTCAGCCACCTTTATCACTAGAAGCGCCATTCACAACGACGCGTTCATATCGCGTTTACTTGCGCTTCTCCCTGCAATGCTTAATAACAGCATTTATGTACCTTTTCTTTTAAGAAAATATTCTCCTTTCTCGTCTATTCTCGGCGTTTCACCGGTATTACTGCCGTATCTTACCGAAAGAAGAAGAAAGGAACAGGGTAAAGGCTCACAGAGGCTTTGTCATCCTAGAAGTTTCATCCCGGAAACTTTTGCTGCTCTTCTCTGAAATACTCCGTCGGTATCCTTTTTTTTGCGCATGCGTTTTTTCTATTCCTTCTTTTTTTATATTTATGCTTTCTTTTTATCAAATATTTCTATTAAACTACAAAGATTATTTCTCTAAACATTTTATGAATGCCGATTCCTCACACTTAAAATCATATTTTATTAATATTATTAATTTTTTCTTCTTTATACTACTAAATGCTGATTAAAAGTTATTGTAATCTTTAACCAAATGCCATATACATATACATAGAAACAAACTATTTAATATATGAAATTATAATTCTTTCTTTTCGGTATTTCATAAATTTGCATTGTCTTTTACACAAAATTATTTTCGAACAGTGTTAATTTTTCTATACACGTACTGTTAAGTTTGGTTATAGTCTCCATCTCAAGTTTAAATTATTTGTGCATTAGATATAATAATTTCTTTATCGCTGCTAATTTTGTTTTTATCAATTGCGAAGACGCGATTAATAATAATATTCGAAATATCTGCTTATTTATGAACAAGAATTATGAATTCTTATCTGTACACTGATAAATACAAAAGCTTATACATTTAAGTAACAATCAATTAACAAATTAATTTACATAACAATAATGAAGATATATCCATATTAATATTTCTTATATTAATCGAAATCACGTATATACGCTTAAATGCACTGTTATGCACGGACATATTTAGAAACTACCAGTATGATTAATTTTAATTCACTAACTAATAAAAAAGAAATTAAAATAGAATTAAATTAAAATGGCAAAATATAAATGTTGAAAAATTCAGTGACTTTTAATCAAATTGCGTGTGAAGAAAGTATAGGCTTTTTTACATCATCTTTGTATCATAAACCTTATTAAACCAATGTGTTGTATGCAGTATAATAATTTAAATTAGACTCAAATTTTTTCGTCTTGAAATATGTAGGTTAATAATTTTATCAAACGTAATTTTATATTATATACATGGTTATGCATATATACATTCTTCTTTCACGCGCTCTATTCCTTTTAGTGTAAGTAATTGTTTACCAATTATGAAATTTTGCAGTAAGGCAAACATTTTTTTTACACACATTTGGATATTTGAAAAGGAGAAATATTACTATAAAATTGTTTCCCTAACTTTTTTTTTTAAATAAAAGAATTTTAAAGTAGATTGATATATTATAATATCTTGTTTAGTCTATATCAGATTTAAGAGTACTAAGAGTACCCGTATGTATTTTAGATGTTTTTATTTTTTTGTACGATGTGAGAAGATCTTCCATTGTTATAGGTCGTACTGCATCATGATATTCCTCATCGTCAGTACTGGTAGTACTTGCCTCTCTGCAATACAAAAAAAGTTAATTATGCGTTTTAATATTAACTTTTACATATATTCTTAAAGTAATGATTAAACATAAATATTAACTGTGTATGAGTTCGCAAATAATCTCGAACACGATAAATCGACGCATTTCTGCAAAGTTCTTGCAGATCTGATCCAGAAAAGCCTTCCGTTATTTTCGCCAGTTTTGCTATATCCACATTTTCAGCTACTGGTTCATGATCTAAGATCAGTTTCAGAAGTTGCATTCGTTGTTGCTCATTCTGAAATATATATCATTATATATATAAGAACTGTATGTTATATATGCAGTAAATATGCAGTATTTCATACATGAATATGTGATATATATGCAAGAACACATGATTTTTTATCAATTTGTATAAATTTTATTTACTGGCAAACCAATGTGGAAAGTAGCTGGCATACGTCTAAGAATAGCTCTGTCTAAATCTTGTGGTCTGTTAGTAGCACCCATTATTATAACAGTGCAAGAAGAATCTGTAATTAATCCATCCCAAAGAGACATAAATTGTGCCTTCATCATTGCTGTTGCTTCATGATCTTGTGAATTACGTGCTCTTAAAAATGAATCTATGAAAAAATCCACAGAATATTTTACAACATTGATGATAGCACAAAATACATTATGATACATTCTTCTTTCTCACTAACCTATCTCATCAATAAAGATTATACATGGTTGAAGTTTCACAGCTAATGAAAATACAGCTGCAGTTAATTTTTGACTTTCACCATACCATTTATCAGTTAGAATGCTTACATCTAAATTAATAAAACATGTTTTAGTCTCTTTAGCAGTTGCTTTGGCAATCATTGTTTTACCACAACCTGGTGGCCCGTGCAACAACACACCCTAAAATTAAAATACAGATTATAATATATAAATCATTTAACAATATAGAATCATATACCTTTGGTGCTTGTGTTAATTGAGAGTCTTCAAATAATTCCTTTCTTTGTATAGGCAGTATTACAGTTTCCTTGAGTTCTTGTATAACATGTTCAAGGCCTGCAATATTTTCCCATGAAACTCGAATATCTTTAGGATCTACTATATGATTAGCTATCATCATTTCATAATCTGTCAACTGATCCATATCTACTGTCCACAGTAGGTTATCAGTTTTGGCCAATTTTCGTAACTGTTCTTGTGCCTATAGAACATTTAAATCACACTTTTTCATAGAAAATATATCAAAAATTAAGATTAACTTTCTAATATATAGAGAACAAAGGTTATGTAAGACTTAATTTTTGAAAATATTAAATGATTAATGTATAACCTTTTTTCTGGCTTTTTTCTTTGCATTGTTCGTAGGATCAAGTTGATTCATAATCCATTTCATACTGAAAAATCCAAAAGCCGCAATAAACGATATTCTTGCCACAAGTACAAATACTTCCGATCGCGTGTATCCAACTCCATCCGCAATATTCATTGTATATGATAGTCTATTTCAATTTTAACAGCAAATACTTTTGTCCGTGTAATAACTTCTAACCTTTCTTCACCAATATCACATGCCACTTTAACACTGATCAAACTTCGAACTTGAACATTTGCAAAGAAAAGAGTGGTTGTATACAACAAAGCGAGAGAGAAGCGCAAGACATGCGCAAATTATGAAAAAATCCAACAATTTTAATATAAAATTCCCCACAATTCACAATAATCAGAATTACCAATATACAGCGTCACTACTTGGGAGTCAATAGCTGCAGTCACAGCAATCAGGTTTTGTTTATATCTACTCTTTCGTCTCATTGGACAAACTATAGCAGAGTGGAAATGAAAGTGCTCACGCTTATGATTCCCTAGCTAGTGCTGCACCATATGGACGATACTGAACGGTAATTCACGTTAGCATATGCAAGAACCTATAAGTTAGAGATCTATCTTGTTTAATTCTACGCTACAAGAACCTTTTAATTGTACGGTTAGATGGAAAAATTTATATCTACTTTTCTATTCGAGATGGACAAGTATAAGAATCACAAAAATCGCGCAATAATTAGATTAATTGTAAGTTGCCTAAGAAAGAGAAATTAATTGTTTACTATATTGTAGCGGCTAACTGCGCTAACAAAGAAGAAATTGTCGTGTAAACGGCTAGCACGGTTTATGACTGAAAATCTATTTTTGAGAAAGCCATGATTTCCAAGAAAGAACATTTCATAAGGCATGATTCTTTAAAGTTTTTCAGTACGGCCTCAATAGCAAATTGGTGGTGTCACAAACCCGTTTCGTCACCAACATCTCCTAGTAACAATACTCCCACCAAACGTGCTGCTGAAAATACGCGAAGTTTCCACGGAGAAAAAATAGTCAGATGGAGTAGAGACTCCATTGCGTATAGACGTAACCATTTTCAGTAAAAGTTAAATGTTAGAAGCTGACCTATATTGAACACGTCTCTGATCTACCTTACAATATTTTTGTTAGAGAAAACAAGAGAATATTCCCTTTCAACCGATAATGGATCAGTAGAATAATTCAATAATTTTAATATGTTTTCTATACACCATTCAGACATTAACATTAACATTAACATTAACTTGGCACTCGGCATGCCAATTATATTGGCATGAATATTTTTTAAGGCACTTTGCCGGTTTTACAGCATAGAGCTGAGCGGAAGCGCTGTTCTTTTGTTTAAGAGCAGGCAAAAACTATTATGTCGTTGAAGAAAGGGCCTTCACAAGATTGCGGGAAAGCCCTTTGAGGGACTGCTGCTTTATAATGTACACGTCCCTCCAGAATCATCAGATCCGCCGCATGTGACCCATGTTAATAGAAACAACAAATAGATCTGGAGCTTTCCGATGGGTGAGTCATGCATCATAATGATATAAATTATTTACTATTTATGATTGAAATTTGCTATCTGTTATTTATTTGTATATGTATTAAATTTATTTGTTTGTAAATTGGAATGTTTGATGATTAAATAGATACAAACTATTTTTCAGATGGTTAAATAATAGTAAAAAACAAGAAAATGTTTTAGATATGTTGAAAAACATAAATAAAATCATTAAATTTTAGTTTTCCGTCAAATATTAACAACCAAATATGTGTACTTTTCATCATTATGATACTAAGTGCTTAATGTTAATTATGTATTTATTGTTTATTCTTTTTTTGTTATTCGTCATTCGAATAAATTTTGGTTGCTAATCGTAACAAATTTACAAACTGACAAGCAGAAACAATAGCGTAGCGATCAACCGTTTGTGGTATGGACTACGATGCGGTTAGGGCTTGATGGGCCTTTGTGACATCGCCGATAAATTGCTCACGAGGCATCTCCATGCTAGTCCGTGCTAAATCGGCCTTCAAGGCACTTGAACATGGCTTCAGTGGAAACGGTCCCATATATTTGTATGAAACCAATTTTTCAAATAATTTTCCAGTTTAGCTGGTCTATAGGAACGGTTCCATATAAATACATTGGAGCAAATTGTTTCATTTTTGATTGTTAATGGATCTTTAGCTTAAGGCTTACATTTGTTTAATAGGTGATAAAAATAGACACAAACATGATATACCATAGCATACTAGCCCATTGTTCTTTCTATTTTTCTCGTGTCATTACATATTGTTATTTATAATGTTAAGCATTTAAACAAAAGGCGGTCTTTGGATACAATCTCAGGTAAGCAATCTATTAAGCATATCTGCGTTAAATTATCAATCTCAAGATGTATTATAAGCCTTCATAGATTAAATCTATAGATTAAGAGAATTATAGATAGATTCAGAGAATTAATAAGCTTTACTCAGTAATGAAAGTAAGATGGATAAAAATCATAGAAAAAAAATGTGTGATGACCTCAAATCTTATGTACAGTTAGTTTATACTTTTGTTTTTATCATTTTTATAAACAAATACGAAAGTAAAACAGATATATCGCGCCAAAAATATTACTCGCAAACTATCAACTACTAAAATTACTACTAAAATGAAATTTAGGTTTTCTTATAATAAAAATATTATCGCAAGGAAAATAAATTTAATTTCAAATCTAAAAATTGTTAAATCTATTGTGTATAACGAATTTTATTAAAATTATTGTACAATTGCACTAATCCGTTGTTGTTTGAAAGGAAGGATTTGCTTTTATTTTCTAAAAAAAAAATATTATAAATGATTAATTTCTCATTCTTAGACAACTAAATTTAATTATTACGCGATTTTGTTATTCTCATACTTATCTATCTCAGATAGAAAAGTAGATATGAACTTTTCCGTAAAACCGTGTAATTAAATAGGTTCTTCTAGCGTGGAACTAAATAGGCTCTTGTTTACTCTAGTGTGGAACCAATCAGAGCAGATCCCTAACATCGAAATTAAATAGTTAGATTCTTGTATATGCTGGCGTGCAATCAAACAGGAAAGATTTCTTCTCTGATTATAGTTCCTAACACATTGGTTTCTAGCTAAGGTTGCCTACCTGAAATATAATATCTAGTTGTTTTTTTTTACATAACTAGTAAATTTTGCTTAAACCAGCGAAATGCTATTATTCGTTTTATGTTTTTCCTGGAGGTTAATTACCGACTCTTTTTTAATTTCATTCTCTGTTATATGAAAAAATTTTACAAAATCTGCTTAATTCGAAATAAGATAGCAATATTGAATTTTGGGAATTCCTTTCAATACCTATTGATGTTCTACTTTTTTAATTATATTTTAAAATATATGAATTTGCATGAAAATTCGCAGTATAGTTACCAACTTTCATATCTAAAATATAACATCTGAGTTTGCACTGCAATCAATGTGAGATATATATAAGTGCTTCTGACAGTGCTGAAAATTAACAATTTTAATTTACTGTTTTGTCAAACCACCAGAAATATAAAAATTGAAATATAAATTTAATTGAGAAAATGTTAGTATAAAAATTAGATTTAATATTATTGATTTCGAATTATTAATACTTGTTATTTTGTAGAGTTTCTTGACATCAAAAGATAAAGTTGCAATAATGTTTATGGGTCTTGTTGTTACAAAAAATTGTGTGAATACAGAACATGTAGAAGAATTTATAGATTTTCATATTAAATATTCATTTTATTTCATTCTAAGTATATTCTGATTGTACTTGTGGAAATAATAGAAATGGAAATATTTTAACTCATATTATAATATTAATTATGACATATTTCTTATTTTAGTTTTTCCAATCCTGCAAAAAAATCATTTTGATGTTTGATTTTAATAAAGAAGCAGATATTATTTTACAATTTCAAACAGTCAGTGTACAATTGCAAATAGCCTTTCTGCAGACAACATTATATTAAGGGACCGACACGCCGAGGAGGATCTGGATCTCCTTAGACTTGCACAACGGCCCAGGGGATAGCATTGAGACGGATGGTCCCTCCCAATGCCCGAACTAACCAAGGAACGACTCCCTCAGACAGGAGAAGACGCAGCAGTGCTCCAGCAGTAATTCGAAAGAGGTTCTGGGGCATCCCAGCCGAGTGTCAAGTGGTCCACCTTGGGGTTTTAGTCGGTAAAGTCCGACACTACCTATACTACACTTCCCAGAAGAGCAGGCGGCGGGAGTGTCCATGAGGATTTCCCCACGTATAAAAAAAACATTATATTAATTATAATATAAACATATATTTTAATTTCATTATACAAATTAATATACACAATTTAGTTTTATAATCTTATTATTTTAAATCAAAGTCAATTATTTCAACAATTCTTAAAATTAATGAAATCTTTGTTAGACATGTGCATGAGATTTCATCTATTAGACTGTCTATTTTTATAATACATTACTATGGATCATTGTTGAATTTATCGTATTATTAATAAAGATTAATAATCAACACATAACATTTGATAAGGCCACATCAAATTTGAAATTTTATGTACCAGCACCAGCAAAACCATTTTCATGTTATAGTTACTTGGTAAAAAAGTATCAATTGCTTCAAATGTAAAAATAAGAAGAAATTATGAAGCAAGGAATCATTCATATGTATTATATTGCAGGTAATCAAAAGTTTCAGACAAAAACTAACTGGGTCGTTAGAACTAATGGGAATTTGGTGCAAGTCGGTTTATTCTAGAACAGCAAGTAATAAAAATTGTTCTTGTACCGTGAACGACCAAGGTTGCTCGTTAGTATTTTCGGAAGTAAATTTTTATTTTTTTGTTATTTTCCTAATATCTGATAAAATTTTTGAGATTCGCCTTGATCGCTGTAATAAAAATAAAATCCTATAGCAGAGTGTGAGTATTAATATAGCGTAAGGCAGCCAGCAACTAATATTGACGCATGCGCTGCCACAAATGTACAATTGTATCCAAAATTCACTGTAGTAGTAGCGACTGTTTTTTGCAAATATCTCGGAAATTAAGGCTGACCGCCAGTAATATGTATAAAAAGAGATCGTTCTTAATCATGCCCTCCATCACATTAAAAAATCATCGAAATCGATGAGGTTTTCTTTTATACATTTTCCGTAACTTTTTGTAATACATACATTGATTTTTTCTGCATTATTGTTTCAAAATTCCTCAAAATTCAGATTTTAAAATAATTATACTTCTCGAAGCCGTTGCGAATGTGCATGCAATTTTCTAAAAGATTATAACAAAAAATTCAAAACTATGTAATAACTTTCTTTTATATTTATATATTGCAAAAATATTTATTTTTAAACAAATTACTACCTTTTTTAAACTTTCCTTCGAATTTTTATTTTTGTTAACAACTCTTTAAATAAATAATAAAATAAGTATTTAAGTAATAAAAAATAAAAATAAGTATTTTAGAATCTTTTGAGATTTTTTGGAAGTCAGAAGAATAGTAAGAAGGTTAATTATAGATGACTCAGATTGCCCATGGAAGATGCAAAAAATATGCTTGCTCACGGAGGGTTAAGTACTAACATCTAATAAAGTTTTATAAGATATCTTAAATTATAATACTTTAATAATTTTACTTAGCTATGAAATATTTTATACAGCAGAACCTCAATTATCCAAACATGTTTCCCATGTAAACAGTTCACTCTTCTACATAAATTTTTGTTAGCTGTCAATATTATCACTGACGAAAAGGTCTAAGAGCAATTTATGTAAAGAGAAAGATTGAAAGAAAGATACAGATTCAGAAGAAATTATATTACTAACAAAGTTGATTTATGCCAACAATGTTGTTTATTGCATGTAATTATACAGCAGCTTTGAATATTACTGTAGATTATTTACACTTAATTAAATACAAAATTGTAGGCTGAATTTAATACAAAAATGTACGATAAAAATTGACTTGCTTACCTTATAAAATTATGAAATACATATTAATCATATAACTTTATGTAATAATTGAAAATGGACGGATTCTGATATAATTCTGGACGGATTCCTTTCATTTATTAAAATAAGGCTACTTTTTATATGATACTGTTACGTTTGTAACCAACCATTCGAATCTCCCTTATTCTTGGTGATGTTATCTTAGTATTCTATATTGTCATCTTAAAGAGAATATAATAATTGAAATAGCAAGACTCAATAAAATGATTATTGAAAATGACGATAAAGTTGATGCCGTATTGCAAGAATTTTCAGAACAGGAACATTCTTCCCAATATACACCATTTTCATACACTCCCCAGTTACAAACACCTGTGACTCCGGTACTGGCAACGGAAGAACATCGACGGATCACTTGTCGCCATCTACCGTCCCCTTCGAAAATTGATCAAAATAATAAACAATGAGAACTAGATTAGCAATGAAATTATCAAATGGATGTAGTAGTAAGCGCACCACGTGTTTTAACTTGTTGAGAAGAGCTAAATATGTAGTAATACAAAATTTAAAAGAAGTAAACTTACAAATAAAACCACGAGGGCTTTGACGTGTTATTTTAACACAGAAAGTGCCAGGCATGTATGACTCTTCGCTGTTACATTCTACAGCGATATTTTTGTCTTTATCAAATTTTTCATACGCTCCACACAAATCTTCGCCTTTAGGGTCGGTGTCACTACTACATTGATAACAACGAATCGCTTGAGTGCCTAAAATTTATTTAAACGAATTAAAAAATCGATCGAAACATAGTAATAACTAGACTGCGAAATTTTCTGCAGTAATAAAGATTTTGAAAGTGACAAATTGCAAAGAATGTGCATACTATGAAGAAATATATAAAATGTTCAAAGTATAATGTTTTTTTTATAATACATGGTATAACAACCTTGTACTGAGGCTATACCTTTTTAACTATATTTTCAAAAATATAAATTTACACAAAACTCCGCAGTTTATTCATAACCTTAAAATGAACGAACCGATTCTTTATGTAAAATAAAATATGCCAAAGTAATTTTTATTCGAAAACATGTACACTTACCTACCACTGAGAATAAAAGTAACAAATTAACACTCGCGATCACATTTTTTACAATCATTTTGAGATATTTTTGGAAGAATAGTTACTTATTCATGGGCGTTGGTTAGTATAAGCATTGACTAAATACAGACAGATAGATCTAACATTTTGTGGGACTTCGTGTCATATGTTCTGAAATACCGATCGTGTAAAAAAGTATAGGTTTTGTTTTGGCACCGACGAGGTAATTTATTGCAGCATGTTGTCATTCAGTTATGCCAATGATGCCATCTACGGTTTAGAGCGGTAAGTATATATTATATTCAATCCAACTGCCGAAGTCGATAAAATCAAATTCCGCTTTTGTTATACATCCATATATACACTTCTTCAACGGCCTTCGTGTTTTAGTTCGTGCTACTATAAAAGAGGGCGATAAGTGGTAAGCGATAGAGAGACAGAAAATTAACCTAACCTATAGATTTATATAGAGTAAATCATACCGATAAACGGTGAGTGATAATTCATCGCTCAGCTGTGTGGCTTATTCCGTATAAATCTATAGGTTTGATTTATTTTCTGTCGCTCAACCGTCGCTTGTTTTGCCGCTCTGCCGCTCAACGCTTGCCGCTTTTTGTTTTTCCGTATAATCATAGTCTTAGACACGTAGGAACTACCGGGTACTAAGTACCTATAAGATCACCGAAGTCAAGATACATTGGGCATGTTTAGCCCGAAATGTACTGTTGTTAAGAGAAAGAGAAAGAGAAAAAGAAAAATTGGAATTTTTGTTTCTAACGATAAAGGCAAAAAACTGAACATTGTAAAATAAATAAACATACACATGTATATGTAATATATATACATATGTATGTTTAACTATTAAGGCACCAAATTTTAACTAATTATATATTTTTAGAGAGGCACGCGCTATAAAATCTCGGATTTTTATGGAAGATATATTACATACTTTAAAACAGAGTTAAGGAATATTTGTGTATAAACACTGACTATAAGGAATCAAATAGATGATCGGAAACATAGACAGTGGCCTGGAAGTTCCATCTTAATTCAGACCTAGTCTTAGTTTTAAAGAAATGGGAAGAAACGAGACCTAAAAATTCTAAGAGACATACGTATATTCAAAATTCGTCAGCGAAAGTTCCCCTTTGAGAGAGAGAATCATTTATGATTCAGTTTCAGTATGTTACAAGACAGTTTCAATATGTATCAACATAAACAAAAAAAAAAAAAAAAAATGAAAAGAATTTATTTTGCTAACTATTGAGTAATAACTCGCTTTATAAGCATTAAAGATTAAAGCATTGGAGATGGCGACATCGCGTGGCGATGGGATTCAGTCATGATACCGACAGAAAATCACTTTTATTCAGTGCATACGTCTTAACAAATGAATACGAATGCCCATTGAATGACATTGAGGAAAACACGAATGATTCCCTATCGTACATCGGAATATTCGTCCTTTAATCATGGAAGAAAGAAAATTTAAGAGCTATCAGACGCACCCGAAACGTTTTACGCGTTACGCGTTTTCTTTTTGTTTCGAAATATAGATAATGTTCTAACGATTATTATCGACGAGAACGATATGTCGCGATAAAGATAAATATTTTCCAAAATCACGAATACGGAATTGGCGTATACGAAAGAATATCGTAGCGTGTAACATGGAAAAAATTCATCGATCAAGATGTAAATGCATATTCGCAGACAAAGATCTACTCGATAGATTTGCAAAGATCCTTGGTTGGCAAGACTTTAATGGAAACGCGGCCTTTGAAAACTATAGGCATCGGAATATCCGTGCAGATGCAGCGTCAGAGAGTGGTCCCGTCTATGTTGAGACACGAGAACGCTTTTCCGGTGACACGTAAATAAAAGTTCGAAGGTAAAGCGGTTGGAAGTAAAACTAGCCTAGATCGAGGACTGAGGAGTAGTAATGCGAAGAAGAGGAAAGAAAGTCAGGAGAAGAGGAAAAATCGTTCCATTGAGGAAGCTGACATATACGAAGACCATTGCTTCTCGTTGATATATTCTCACCAGGGATTTTGCAATTTGATCGCGAGTTGATTTAGGTCTGCAACGCATAAATATTTTGGTGAATAATCGTTCATTTCGAGCAATCCTAATATCATCTTTCATTGACGCGAAATTGTCAAATTTATTGGTAATGTTTAATCGGTATTTAATTTTTATCAGACTTTTATCTATCGTTAGCTATAATAATTGTTGCGATCTTGCTACGAACAATCATTTAGACAATGTGTTAATAACATTTATGTATCATATTCGCAGAATGCGATAGACAGAACAGGTATGCAGCAACTGCTAGTGTATACGACGAAATAAGGAGAGAACCAGAGAAAAGAAATCATAGGAAGAGACAACGAAATAAAGACAAAGCTCGTCAGTGGTGGTATAGAGAGGAAGTCTCGAGAGGAAGAGATCTTCTCTCTTATTTCTGAGGTAGTCGGTTTTTCTTTCGTTTCGGTACGAAACAGACCGAGCACGTATCTCGTTAGCGAATCATTAGCAACTCTTCTCGTGCTGCAACTACCGTCGCAACAAATGCTCGCGGCTTGTTCTATTCCGCTCTCTTTTATCGTCTTCTTTCGTTTTCTTGTCCTATTTCAAAATATTTTGCGATCCTAATCTTTTTATACTTCACGCAACGTATTTCTGTTCTACAATTGTAACATTTATATTTTCATCAAATCAATTTTTCTGAAACGATACTATTTGCTCAATACACACTTCATTGTCAGCTCCAAAATATGTATATACACGTCTATACGTAGAGGCGATGGTAACGATAGATCGTGTTTCGACTTCGTTCCTTTCCTATTCAAACCATGGCGTCCATATTTGTTGTTTTGGCTGTCGTTCCGCTCTCGTTTAAGCCCCATCACCACCTCACTCTGGCTACCGAACGCCTTTGGCAAAGCGTGGGTCGATTTCGCAGCAAATAACCAGACGATAACTCAGCGCTGACATTGCTACGGCACTTGCAACTCTTATCGTGTACATGACGCTGAAGGTATTATCTCTTCACCAACTAAAGACCACACTGTTCTTGTTCTTATCTTTATTCTTTTTTTATTGACGCATGTCTATTTCTTGTCAAAAGGAATTTTAGTGAAAATTTAATTTTAAATGTAATGCGATTAAAAATGATATTTCAACGACCCATTCGTGTGCAAAGCAATAAAGTCAAAGATAGTGTAGTGACTTGAATATTAATCTGAGAAACCGTAGATACGTGGAATATGTGCTTGCCATGATGTTAATTCGTCGGATGAATCGTCCAGATACGATCATGGTGAACATAAGACACCACACATAACGTAGCAATGCAATGACAAACATCGAACAGAGTCAAGGACGAAGATTCGAATTTATAACAGCGACGATCAGCTTTTGGCAAATAGAATAAATTTGCAAAGTCTCGGCATTAGAGCGAGACGATTTTACTGGAGGGAAGCCGCATAATACGATCTCGGCTGAGATGGGTAGAGGGAAAGTTCGAGAACGGATCGAATGAAATTTGAATAAAAATACCGTTCTTCCTCGGATGGGTTCTCCGAGAAGGCAAAGTAAAGCACGGTCTTAGCCGCCAAGGGGTCAGTCGACTCAATTCCTAGAGGACGACGCATCGTATAATAGCTAGATTTTCCAATAGGCGGTACTAGCTTCCGGATCACGTACTTTCTCTTCGTTTCGCTATTTCTTCGACTACCTGCTCTTGATCACGCTTCACCGGAATCTCGCGAAAACGCGTTCTCAGCCTTTTTATCGATTTCCTTCATCTTTACTCTCTCTCTCTCTCTCTTTTTTTCTCTTTCTAACGGTATTTTGTTAATCGATTTGACCTCTGATCGTTTACTGACACTTTGACGTCACCTTCATTTAACGTTTCGAAGTTTATATGTATAGGACAATGTTAGCCAACAAGGATACCTGATTATAATAAAAGAAAACTTGCAGGTAGAATTCGAAAATTAGACAAAGATAATTCGTAAGAGAATTTCTAAATTTCGGATCAAAGAAGCCGATGATTATCGGCTAATTTAGTGGCCGAGATTGGTAAACACTGTTGGTGAATCGTTCGTTATGGCTGACATGGTCCTATGTGTATTGGGTATACGTGCCGCAGAATCGACCGTGAGACTATAAATTGTACTGGTTAGGCAAGAAGAAGAATGGACACTTTTAAAAGCCTTTAGCTATCTTTGGATATTTTCAAAGATTTACGAAACTAGAAACGATCTTGGTTGAATACAGGGTGGTAGTAAGCTCACAAATTTCTTCCCTCCTTTTTTTTCCTTTCTACGTAGTTTTGTAACTTTCTTCTCGTTACTCCTTTGCACTCACTATCCTTATTATCCTTGTTTTTTCCTTTTCTTCTCGTCGTCGTTTCTTTTAAGAAGCTTCGTAGAAACTCTTTAGCTCTTGATATTAAGCCAAGCGATTTTACGCAAACGACGGATCGCATTTTCCAAGCTTTCCATCGCGAAACGCAAATCAAATTCCCCAAAGGATTTCACTCCGATCCTACCAAACTTTGTTCCTGTTCTTTAGGAGGGTGTCGAGTTCCGTATTTCGCGCAAACTACCGTTATATATTATACATATGTATATACACAAATATGCTGGATTCGCGTTCAATTGTTTTTCATTCGAATAATTCTTTAGCCTTTCATAATCGCGATAAAGAACGACGAGGAACAAAAAGTATCAAAAAATGACTAAGGCAAGGAGAGAGCAGCAGATCGTCGATCCTTAGATAACGCGACACTGCATAGTGCGACGTATGAGTATGAGATGGGAGGAGGAAATTGATTTTGCATTACAAAGCCGGTAGTTCGTAATAATAGAGCGTGCGTTTCATAGGCACAAGTAGGAGCACTTACCCTCTATGAATTGTCCAATTATATTATTATTCGAAGCTAAATCCGTAGTCGAGTATCCGACTGAGTGAGAGGTGCGATACGAAATACGTTCCATGCCTTGATTCGCAATATCAATGTCAACTCGAATATAAACTGTTTATGATCAAAGCAAATTTGCGCACGAGCGCTTGTCCTTTTTTCTGTTCTCGTTTGTCTAAAAGAATTTGGCGTGCTGTATGTGCGTTACACGATACACCAATTCACGTCAGAAACAAAATTTTCTTCGTAATAGAAGAACACTCAGTACACACAAGTACAACCCATAGTTAGTTGGATCACTTAAGATTTTTAATATTTTTCGTTCTTTTTACCGATCTCTTTTATGCATATATTTGTCCAACAGATAGCGAACTGTTGGCGAATAACAGTATGGACCCAGCATTCTAACGAATGTGGGAAGGAGCAAAACGAATGAGGGGACAGATTCGAAGAGATTACAAGGTTGGCTCATAAATACATTAGCCGTGCTAATTGACGAATCGTTAATCTCGCTACGCGTTACGTCCGGAATAGTAACGGATGCGAACAATAATGTCTCGGAGGACCGCAAAATCGGTTCGGACACGCTTCGCTCTCCCACGCTCGGAAATTGCATCGACCTACACGCTCAACGAATTCCTACCAAACCCTCGCTACGTTGCGTTGGTCACAATGTATCAGGCAGATCGCCAAACGACTGCGTTTCTCCAGCTTCCTTGCTTTCTATAGTATCCTGCGCCATTTTTATCGTTACCTTTACTTATTTATTCTTTTGTACCTAGGTATTTTAGTACAACACTTTGTCCGATAACAACAAAGAAAATAACGAGTTTGTTGGAGTTTTCGTTTAGTTGCTTTTCATCTCTCCCCTCATTTAGCAAGATACTTCTTTAACATCGATGGTTTCTTCTTTTCGTTTCAGAAATCATAAATGTGTGAGAATTACGTCAAACTTCGAATATGACGTGTGATAGTCCGAAAAGCATGTGCCATTTCAAGATTGATATAATAATATGACGAAAACGAAAGAGCGAGGGAAGCGTTGGTAACCCGCATAATCAAATGATCCTATCCATATTCGCGAGAACAAGTCGATCGATCACGATCGATGAATTACAAGGAGCAGAGCTGATTCAATTTGTTCGACGCTAGCTTGCAATTTTTCCGATCTCGTTGCACGCGAATGATTCTACAGGAAATGCGGTTGGCATGAAAATGTCTGTTTACTATGTAAAACGTCGATTACGAGGACGCTTCTGCGTTTATTTTTCTATTCTTCCTCAAGTTTTCAAAGATATCTCCACGTAAAGGTTTGATTTTTTAACGTCGCGTCGGAACAGTCATCGTTAAGATATCATTGTAAATCGAAGCTTAGTTATTATATATTATTATAGATATATAGATATTATATATTATATACAGGGTGGTTGGTAACTGATGGTACAAGCGGAAAGGGGGTGATTCTACGCGAAAAAAGAAGTCGAAAATATAGAATAAAAATTTTTCGTTTGAGGTTTTGTTTTCGAGAAAATCGACTTTGAATTTTCGCTCGGTACGCGTGCGGTACGTTATAACGGATCTCGCTGTAGATCGTTGTCTCGATGGAAAAATTAAAAAAAAAAAGTAAAAAAAAAATTTTTATTCTATATTTTCGACTTCTTTTTTCGCGTAGAATCATCACCTTTCTGCTTGTACCACCAGTTACCAACCACCCTGTATATTAGTAGATACCCTAATTTTTTTATAAGATAGAAGACAACTTCTCTAAATAGTTACCGAAACTTTTGATTCGTATGAAATATACGTGGACCGACAATCATGATTCTCATCGCTCGATCGGGACATTTGAAATATCCAGGGGATCTCTGAAAGAATTATCCGTGTCTGAATATCGAAGGTACTTCGTTCGAAGTATGTTGCAGTGTTTGCGCGGTTTCGATTCCAATATGACTGAGAGAAAAAATTACGATCAAGATGACTTCACGGATGGTTGTAGTTTCGAGGTAAGGTAAGGTTGCATTCAAGGCACCAATGAGTCTGTGATCGTAGTCGTTCGTCGAATACGAACAAGTAAATATTGATGCGCCAGTGCGATCCGATCGCCGCGCTGCGGGAATAAGTCACTCTGATGGTAGCAAATCCTTCTAAACTCTAAATTGGAAAACGTAATGGAACGACCAGGTAGAACGTCACAATATTCTGGATCATCGAACATGTACGTGCGTATCGTGAACGTAATTGTTCCAACTAGCTTCCCGAAACAAATCGAATATTTTGAAAACTCGAAACTCTTCAATATGATACCGCGATCATACTCTCGTCAATTTTTTCATAGATGTAGCGGAATTTAACTTACCTACCGATCGTAGATATGTACATATTAAAATACCATTTCGTATTAGATTTTCCTTTCTATATTACCTCTTATTATTACAGGAGTACATCACAGATGCCAATGACATCTCGTCTACATGAAACGCGATCAACGGAACGGAGACCGCTTATCCATCTTTCACTATGATTGCGCTCCTTTCTCTCTTTCTCTCTCTCTCTCTCTCTCTCACCCTCTCTCTCTCTCTTTCTCTCTCCCTCTCTCTCTCTAACGTACGCGCTCGTTTAACCCAAATATCGAATGTCAATAAGAGAGAATATACGCAACCAGCGATTTTCGCAAACATGGAATCGAGATACTCGCGTCGATCGATCTTCACTTGCTGTGTCCTTTCGCCTCTTTTTCGTTGGTTTCTTCTTTTTTCGTAACGTCTGAAACGAAACCGAAGGAAGTAGAGAAAACGGAAGAGAGAAAGGAAGTCGCGAAAGAACGTATCCAGTCGAAGTTAATAACGAATCGCACCGATGGGATAGAGTGCGGATTAACCGGCATAGCTCTCGACTTCGCTTAGTTACTGGTAACTTTGATCTACCATTCCGAATGCGTCGGAAGAGGCGGAAAGTGGAGGGTTCCGACACACGAACAGTTCGGTCAGAGTTCGAGGCAGCTTCGTCCAACCGATACTCTCCAAAGCCCAGTTTCCAAGCTTTCGAGATTCCATTACGGCTGGCAGTGGCGCGGCGGCGGGAATCAATATTTAAATTCGTAATGGAAACGCCTGGCTGCAATTACGGAACGCGAAGCTCGACTGTTAAAGCGGTCGAATTCTCGCCGTTTCCCTCGTCCGATCTGAACCGCCTGCCAACGTCCTTTAACTTTTGCTTCGGTTTCCTCAGATCGGTTTCTCTACGTTGTATCGCGTGGTGATACGAGCCGCGAGTGAAGATAAACAATTTCGCGTTTTCCGGAATATCCGGGAAAAGAGGGAAAGGAAAGAAGAAGAGAAAGTAGCGACGCGTAACTGAGCGCCACTGGTCGAAGCGAGTTTGAGTTGGTGGTCGAGGTAGAATTGTGCGTGGATCAATAAATCGCACGTGGAATAGAACGGTTCGACGGAGACGCGAAGTAGAGAATAAAGGGAGCTTGCGAAGTAGCTTCGCTGGGAATTTAGGAACAACACGTCTCCCGATTTCGGTTATGAAAGTTTTGTTATCTCGGTGCTCGATCCGCCTCGTGGCGACGCGACACGACGCGACACGCGACTACGCAAACTTACTCACATGCTTTTATACCTCGAGCTTTTATGGCGAAACGCATCGATTATCCAAAGCTCGAAATCTACTTGCAGCCAGTGAACAGCACACATGGATAAGTCGATGACGTTTCCAGCGAAGCTTCGAATGGATCGTCGCGTCGCACGGAGTGGTGAGCGGGGGATGGTCTACGGGCAAAAGGACGAGAAAGAGGAGGACGAAAGGTAAATCGGGTGCAGCGGTCCCGCGAGTTCGCTCGTAAACGTCAGCCGTGCAACGTCCGAGAATCTCGAAATTCCAACAGTCGCTTGTATCCCCGACGGTGAAGAGAATAGACCTAGTTAACGCGAAGCTACGACTAGCGTTAATACCTCGGGTCTCTTTCGAAGCCAACCGTCTCTGCTCTCGACTTTGTTCGATTCGATTCCAGCAAACTGTTCTCCCGACGACTGGTAATCCCGAATTCTACCGTCAAGAGGACTTTCCGTTCTCACATCGCGAAACTTGACGGTCAGAGTTCGCTTTCTCTTTTTTACGGTCACTTTTTCCGCTTGTTCGTCGATAGTCGAAAGTTTGGGAACAAACGTGTAACGTCGAGTTGCTCCTTTCGTTTCGAAATGGAAGTTGAAATGGAAATGGAAGCGAGGTCAATTCGAAGCTCGCGAGCGAACGTCCGCGTTCCACGAATAGTTATCTAGGGAATAGCGTGCGTTACCTGCACGATGGAAAACTCGAATACTTCTTCGTCTTGGATCATGTCGAATCGAACGCGATCGAATACATCGAAATACGGAAACGACGTTGCGAAATCAGTTTTTGATTCCGTGGGCCGACTATAGATTGGTTATCGCTCAAGAGTCTACACCAACTACTGGGGGCGAACAGGTTAGAGGCGAATGCATGTCGGCGATATGCAAACTTCCCAGGAAGATGGTAGGAAAAAGGGTGGAAATGGTGGAGGAGCGCAACCATCCTTTATGCAATTTACATGGATAATGCAAAGGGAAGGATCGTTCCTAGACCAACAGGACGCAACTGTCTCGGCCGATCCCGAGCGAACCGAACGGTAGAAATTCAATTACACGAATGGAGCTGAACGCGACCACGAGCGTAGCCGCGAACACGGCCGTAGAGGCAGGAGAAATCTAATAACCAAACAATGACCGGTCGCTTTTCGAGGATAAGGCGCGAGTTTCTCTTATGCGGTTGCGGCTGCAACAGACTCAGACCGGTCGTGGAAGCAAACGTGTCGTACGTGGTACGCCGTGTGTCGAGCTACCGCGAGACGAGAGGAAACAAGCGCGGTACGTATTTTATTAGTCAACGGGGGCATCGTATGAGTTACGTCCGGTCTATCGAACAGTCAAATTGCTGTCGTCGGAGCGAAACGTATACATATACATGTGTATCTATATACATAGAATTTGAAACAATGCTCGAAATCGCAGACAGCATTATGTCGTCCGTTTTCTCTATTAACGCTGCCCCGCTGTTTACGAAAAAGCCGACCGATGAAAGGCGCGGCAGATAAAGGGGTCTCGAAAGGGTCTCGACCGAGAAACAATGAGCGTGCTTCAATTATCGCGCGTGTAAAAAAATCCGCTTATATCCTCGGCGAAACCGAGTATCGACCCTACACCCACCCTCCTGCCATATAACTTCGGCAAATAGCTTTCCCGCGGGGATTTTAGGAAAATCTGGAACACGGCCAATGCTGTTCCATCGCGTTACATCGCTCTGCCTGAGTTTATATTCCTTCCCTTTCTTCCTACCTATTTTCGCGTTTATTCGTTTGCCAATGCAACGAGTTACGCGCGGATCTGAAACAACTTTCTCTTTTTTCTCTCTTCCGCTCATCTGCTCGCTCGGCCGCCGGTTTCCTTTTCCTGTCCCTTTCCATGGACGATTTTCTCAAAGCTCATCGATCCTTCGGCGAGTCTCGTAGTTAAGCGCGTGCGAATCTCGAGAACCGTCTGAACCGACGAAAACGACTTTCTTTCTTTCATCCCATCTGAAACTTTCGTATATGTACACATGTATACAGCACTATCTTTGTATTCTTATCGTTCGCGAAGACCATTCCGTGTTCGCGGGGAAACGAAAGCTCCGTTCGCGTATAGAAAAGAACCGAATATACGGCCGTCGTTCGAGCAGACCCGCGTGCGATTTTTTAACTCGCTTTGCTCTTCCCGTGCTTGAGAGCGACAAGCGGGATGTTAGGACAATGCAGCTCGTATTTCGTACGTTCTCGACGCTCTACCAATGGATCTTGCTGACTCACACCGACCATTCAGGTTCCTAAGACAACGACACCGGGCGAGGGTTTTAAAGTTGCATTATTAATCGGGATAGACGACAGAGCAACGAGTCGAGTATGGGGTGCAGTTTTGTTTTCAAGTCTGGCCGTGCACGCTTCGTTGCGTGGGCGTTCGTTTAATTATCGAATGTAAATAGGTTCGTTAGGGAGACGTTTTTAAGCGGGTGCTTCCCCTATATTCGCTCGTTGCTCTCGAGGCCGAAATATCTCGCCGGCGCGACCCTCGAAATTCCTTCGTTTCGCATACACGAAGACTTTGGAAATCTCAAAACTGCCGAACGGAAATAGGATTATATCCTGATTTGTCAACTAACTGTACATGACAACAGGTAAATCTACGACACTTTTAAACTCTAAACGAACGAAACAAGCGAACGTTTCGTTTATAAGAGTGACAAATCATGCGTTGCCGAGATTACGAAAGGATAAAGAAACGCGATAAAGCAAAGAATCCTACTTTTCTCTTGCGTTTCTTATCCGACATTATGAAAAGCCAGTATAAATTCTCTATGTCGCAAATGTCCTGAAAATATCTGCGCAAAACGGAAGTTAGGTGGTAGGATCGATGGATCGTTGCACGCGGGAAAACGACAGAAGGAGAACGCGACGATTCACGGGTATGAACACGTAGCGGTCGTAACGCACGGGCGAACGTCCGAAACGCGGCTCGTGGACTTCACAGAGAGATTTATGGAAGCGCGTGCGCGTCCCGATCCACACATGGACCGCGAATAGAAGCATCCCCTTGTTTTCCATGGCACATCGTCTTGTAACGTGTGTCCTGTCGCGTCGAGCCGCGGCGTGTCGCGTCGTATCGCGTTTCGGTCGGTTAACGAGTCGCTGCTTCTTCCGAAAGCGCATTCCAGAAAGACAGTCTGAAAAAAGAGGGAAAGAATCGCGTTAAGAAATGGAACGAAGAAAAGAAAGGAGAGGGAAGGAAAGAAAATCGAATGGTCGGTGTTGAGCGAGGAATTGGAGCGTCGAAAGGAAGAGCTGAACGGCGGAAGAGAGAGCACGGAAGGGAAGAGCGGAAGGAAGGAAGGCACGCGTGTTGGCTCGGAGTGAAGGGAGTGGAAGGGAAGAGAGGGGAAGGGAATAGAACGAGACGGAACGGAACGGAATGGAACAGAACAGAACAGGAAGAGAACGAGAACAGAACGGAACGGAACGGAACGGTAAGCCAGGAAGGGACGGATAAGAGAGTTAGGTGGGGGTGTGGGGTTTAGTGAGTTCGGTGGTGGCGGCCGGTCAACGGGTGGCGAGTTCTCAGTCTGTCCTGCGCCGTCGAAACGAAGGAAGCGCCGCTCGTCGTCGAGCGCGACGTCGAGCGCGACGAGCCGACGAGCCGACGAGCCGACGAGCCCGTGCCCCTCTTAGTTCGCGTTCGCTCGCCGTCTCGAGAGTCGCGTTTTCTCCTTTTGTTTCGATTGCGCGAACGCGCGCGCTCCTCGCTTTTCTCTTCCTCTTTTCCTCTTCCAGTTCTCCCAGTTGCCTATCGATACTGATCACGCGACCAAACCTGATTTTTCCGTCTTTATCCCATCGGAAAATCTCGCCGTACCTCCGATAATCTATTTCCTCCCCCTTTTTCTCTCTGTCTATCTCTACCTCTTACATACACACTGTCTTTTTCGTTTTTTCATTTCTTTCCTTGTTTCTCCCACTCCCATTCTCTTTCGTGCTTAGCCTGTTTTTTCTACCACGAACCACCTTCTTTCTATTCGCATCCCCGTTTCTCACGCACTGTCTAATATTTTCTTGCTTATTTCCTATGACTCGTGCCATTTCACACGACGCGATAGAAGCGAATGTTCAAGGCTGAATTTCTCGCAAAAACCATGAACGCGGCAATGTTGGATTTTTTGCTACGGACTTGATCGAGAGCCGTGCATCGACCACCTTCGTGTCAAGGTAGGTCCATCGCTACGATTACGTTTTCTCGTTGTTATGAGCGTTCACTCTGCTAGAAAATGTAGTTCGTGTTTTTTGATGGATGATGAGAGAGTCGGTACGTGTTATGGACATCAAGAATCGACAGTTGATCCTTGACCATTGGCCATTGACCGTTGCGTTATTCCGTTGTTCTCGTGCCGCTGGCTGATTGTTAAACAAATCCATACGAGCAAACCTGGTGACGATCGGATCGCTTACTTTAAATCATACTAATAATGGAACATTGATTTGTAATTTTTCGTGAAGCTTTTTTTACACGCGCTTGACATTCGTTTCACAATGATTTTCATCTGTTTTTGCACGATTAAATCGTTTGTTGCGTTTGTAACGGTCGACAGAATCGCTTAAAGCTTGGCGTGCAATTTTTAACGAGAATCGTTCATTGACGTCTACAACGCGACTTTAAAGTGCATTTTTAGAATGGTTGCAATTACGCGAAATCGTTTGCTTCGAGAAAAATACCGCCGTGATTTTTGTTCTATTCGACTTCTGTACGTTAGAATTTTGCTCGCGTAAAAATTGTATCATAAAGAAAACACTTTTGGGGGGTCAGGCTTTTGTTCTAATAATTTGTTACGCGTGTATATGCATATATAAGTGTAAACTTACCTCGATCAATCGTCTTTAAATTTTTAACACGAATCTAATTAAGACGCAGAAACAATTTTAAAATGTAAAAATATACAGTAAAATATACAGTAAAAATATACAGTGTTTCCGCGATTATCGAGAAAAAGATTATTTACATCGAAAATTTCTTATAGTATTGTAATACTAATTTGATCGTTTTGAACTTAGCAACAGACAGTTTACCTTACTAATTTGAAGATAAATTTACGCCTCGCAATCCGGTGATCGCATAAATGTTTGCGTACTCGTTTATGGTACTAGCTCGGCGCCAAGAAATCCAGGAAAAACTTGAACGACAGAAATTGTAATAATTTTCAATAAAAACGAAACCAACCATTCTCTCTTTTTCCTATCTGTATTTTGTCTTCCTAAGAACCATGTAGGAACGAAATCGAAGAACGGACTCGTAATCACGGAAAAAAAATTAAAATGACGATCATACGTAACACACGTAAAGGGAATGACGTTTGCCAGGGGAATTCGATGCTTACTGCTGTCGCGTGCAATGAACATTTTTCCATGGCACTGTCGCGTTTGCGTAGGTGAGCCAAGTTTGAAAATTTAAAAAGATAGGTCGAGTTTTCTGTCGGAGATTCGGTTCGCTTCCCGGTTCCAGCGGGAATAAAACCGCATCGTCCGATATCGATACCGATACCGATTCACGGTTTCTGGTAAAACTGGACGCGTACAAACCGGTCAGATGCGCGAGTTTCCCTCCGATTTTCCGGGAGTTCGCCGAACCTGCGGTTTCCATTTCGCTGCATCCGCCCCGCTCTGTCCCTTCGATGCATCGCTGCGCCGGCCAATCGGTCATTCTCTATCGAAAGCTCCGTATAAAACACTTGAATAGTTTTTTGCGGTCGATGAACGTCCGGCTCATCGTCCCGTCATGTATAAATTTTTCACGAATTCTCATCGAATAAAAGATAAGTAGGATGTAATAACTAAGATAGAAGAAAGACAAGAAAAGACAAGGAATGTGAAAAAATTCTTCAAAAAAACATAAATCGGTTTCATACATAGAAACGTCTAAACGGTACGTCAGGTTCTTTTTTCGAACGTAACTGGAAGTAAATTATCGTTTCCTTTATCGAAATAAATTTACAAACGTAGTTTTACAAACTCGTGTTAGCTTCTTGTTGCTCCTTTAAGTCTGCCGTTTTTAGATTTAAGCGGTTCTTCCCTGTCACGAAAGTTCGTGCAAGAAAGGTTCCAAAGGTACGTGTGAACTGTATAAGTAGTACGAGTACGTCACCAAGTCGGTCGCGAGGGAGTAGAGGGAAAGAGAGAGAGAGGGAGTAGAGGGAGAGAGAGAGAGAGAGAGAGAGAGAGGAAAGGAAATAAAAGTCGCAAGGTACCACGCACTAGGCGCTAGGCTCCATCCTTGAACTGGGTCGCCTAGCGTGTCCTGCAAATATCGCTGCTTCGCCGACGACAAATACCGTCGGCTCCTCTCATGAATTGCAAATTCGCGCGTGCAGTTTTTTTCATGCTTGCGCTGCCGCTATTGCCGCGTGGTCGAACTTCAATTTTTTTTAGAAAACAACGTATTCCATATAACGAACTTATTAAACCGATTTATGAGCCTAGCATTATTGCAGGACCATTTTTTATTCTCTTCGTACCTTCCTTACAACTCACAACACCTCTCGAATTCTATCGATTTCGATATTAGTTTCATGTAGTATATTATATAATCGAACGATCGATTTTATCAGCTTCCTCGACTTCCGCCAGCAAAAAATTTTACCAGATGGCAGGTTTACAGATTACCAACGTAATCGAATCCCTTCGTACGCCCTTCTCTAGTAAAAGGAAGGATCAATGGACTCGCGTAAGGTGTCGTCTCGATGTCGTTTCCGGACGTAGCTTTCTTTCCCCTAAGGTTCTTCTCTCGAACAGAGATTTGTCGAAAATACATATTCGTATCGGACGATATCCTGAACACTTGCCGATTATTCGTGAAAATTCGTATCTAACGGAAACGAATTCTTAATTTCTAAATTCCCGCAGCTATTCTAAAAACGTATCGATCTTTTCAGGTTGTGTGTAACGAAAGGTGGCAGGGATCGATAATACCAAGGAAAGTAACAAAATTTCATCGTTACGACGTCGGCAGCGACGGCTGCGTTGACAACATTGGCGATAGCAAGAGTAACAGCACCAGTAACGGCAGAAGCAATCTCGAAGGCGGCGACAATGAGCTCACAGACGAGGAAATAACGTCAATGCCAACGAAGTTTGTTCTAAAGTATTTATCCAAGAAAGAAGTGCCAAAGAACTGCGAAAAATTAGCTGTAAGGCGATAAATCGCGAAACTAAGAGGTTAACGGAGGAGAACAGAAGAATTGAAAGAAGGAGGGGAAAGAAGGGCGAAACTGACAGGGGAAGAAGGGAAGTAAAGTGCGAAGCGGATAAAAAGAGAAGGAGAAGGAAAAGCAGAGAAAAGAGGGGGAATGATGAGAAACAACGTTGCGCGCGAGAAGGAAAGATCGCGGTAGGCGAAGGATAAAGACGTGGATCGGGCTGGATCCGGGTCGATCGGTGTGATGGTCTCGGGGTGGTGCCCGTGCGTGCCGATCGGCCGCCGGGAATCACCGGCCCAGCAGCAGTCGGCCTCCTCTTCGAGGAGCTTCGGAACCGACGGTGCGCCGTTCACCGTCAGCGCGGCCACCGATCGCGCAGAAATGGTCCAGATGTTTTATTACGAAAATCGCGGCAAATGCTGCAAGAAGCTTCTCCGATACAACGGATATCCAAACAAGGTAAGCGGATGTCTTTTTTATAGTCATTTCTACGTCTTAAGCGTTGTTACGATCACTCGGAAGATAAGAACAAATATCTCCTTCGCGATTTCATTTGGTTCGAGGCAAAGAGAAAATTCAGTTCTTGCAAAATGATGTTTTTATGGTGCCCGGTAAGAGTTTTCGGAGTTCGGAGAACAGAGAATGGTGAAAGATCCGTTTCAAGTTCAGGACGGGAAAGGTTCCAAGTATCCGAAAGTCCCTGGGGAAATAAATCGATTCGCTATCTGAATAGCCATTATGCGGACGTGGCTTGGAGGCAAGTACGGAGGCCGGGAGGTTGGTAGGTTGGCTCATCGGTAACGCCAGCCGAAGCGTACACTCGGAGAACTCGGCCTCGGAGAAGACGAAACGCGAAAGAGAGAGAAGAAGAGAAAGCCAGGGGGAAAAGGAAAGTCGGTCCCTTAGCCGTGTTGCTGGTGGAACTGGGCTAATGCTTCGGAGTTCCAAAACTCGTATCGGCCGGAATTTTCTTTCAATAACCAAGTTATTATTCATCGCGTTCATTTATTACCTTCCTTCTGTCCTATTCCCCCTTTTCCACCTTTCGAATCTTGTCTCGCGCATACAAACGGCCAGCATTCTTTCGATTCATGGCGAATCGAATTTTCCTCTCTGCGAGGGAAACGAGAGATCGCGTTCGAATCAGAAAAGAACATCCGGCGTATTTTTACGAGGGGTTACTCCGATCGACGATCGCTCGTAAAATATCACATCGGATCATCCAACGAAAGATTATATTTCCGATCTTATCGCGTCAGCTGTTTAGCCTTGGCCGACCGAAAATTGTTTGCAGCGAAACTTTACTTCTCGTCTTACACATCACGACATATCGCTGTATGTCGCGATAAAATCCCGCACCGGGACGTTCGTTTATACGTTTATACGCGACAATGAACACGCACGGCGGGGAAATCGCAAGACGACCGGTTAATCCAATCTCATGTCTGCAATCCGTAATCCAGCTGGATGGTAATTCTTCCTAGCGAATGTTTTGAATATGGATGAGTATGATTTCCTTGGCTAATTTCGTTATCTGCATATTAAAGACTTCCTCAAGCAGAAGTGCCCTCCGACTTTTCTTTTAACGAGAGACGATCTCTTTTTTTGAGTAACCTGACGCGACCAAACAGCCGCCTGTCGTCTTTAGATCTCCCGAGCTACGACGACGATAACGACCGCGACGACGACGAAGACGACGACGACGACGACGACGACGACGACGATGCGTCGCGTAGTCACGAAAATTCGCGTCAACCTCCAAATAATTTCTGTGCTCGGTCGTTGAAGTTCTATTTTGAGCTACATACTTTCGCTTGGAGAGACGTGGATCGTCCAAGAAAAGCGACAAATAAGGATAAAAGGGGAGAAAAAGGAATGCGTATTCGGGTGTACAGACGCACAGGTCTCCGCGCGGTTGAGCTACGATAAAAGGCAACATTGTCTAGCACGATGAATGGCCTAGGCGGTGACCTCTCTGACTTTCAGTGTCGCAGACGTTCTTTATGTCGGCACGATTAAAGATATCTCGGATGAAAGGGTTTCGTTTCGTCCGCCGCAGCTTTCCCTTTTTATGCGAGACTGCGCCGGACCAACGAAAGGAAAAGGTCACGGAATCTTTCAGAAGGAGGAAAAGGTTGGAAAAAACATAGCCTCGTCGCAAAAGCTATTGCTTCTATTTATGAATTCATCGACTCTTATTTCTTTATCTTATTTCAGCTTCTCCGCTTTCCTCGCATTTAATTTTGACAGAATCGACCGATCTCGAATACATCCAAAAAGGGAAAATCATTTATCGGTTCTCTATCGTTTTTTCCCGTAGTTCTCGTCGTCCTGGTATGCCGTGCTTTGCTTTGAAAATGGCCACAGTTCCGTTCCGCTTTGCCACAAACGATCGCGTGGATGATAAACGGCAGACAAGCTTCACTACTTGTAGTTTCGTCCGGCGGAGTTTATTTCGTTCGAGACAACGAGAAAATAAAATGCTTTGGATCCTCGTTCTTCGTATCGACTTATCCTGTATCATAGGATACGCTAAAACGAGCGTTACAAAACATCCATCTCCAAATACGATAAATAATCGCCTGAAAACGATAGTGGGTATTTAAAATTGCTAAAAATACGATCAGTTTTTTATTGTTTCGAAACGAGAAAGTGCAACATTGGAGGGCCGATATTTCGAACATGTATGTGTACGCGTGTGTGGAAAAGGAAGAAAAAGCTGGATTCGAACGCGGTATCGAGATCGATGGAACCGCTAGACTCGAAAAGACTGGTTTGTTCTCGAACCAAGGAACGTTGCATAGCTCCGATAACGGCCGAACTAGCGGAGGAGCTTTCGGCTGGGTGAAAAGCCAACGGCGGTAAAGCAACGTCTCGATTTTTTCTCGTAGGATAGCGTGGGTTAGGCTAGAAATCGAACAGAGTTCGGGAACGTAGGGTCCTTTTACGATACTATTTCTTTCTTCCTCTTTCGTTCGATGAGTATGCGAATCGATTACTCTTTTATCCCAGGTAATATCGTGCTTATATAAGGGAAAACAAGGTTGCTACGTCAAAAGGTACAAGGTTTTTCTTTCATAGTACGAATTTGCCAAAAACTATATTTATACCTGTATCTTTCTTGCTATACGTTGGTCTCGCGCGTGATCGATCGTGACGGCCTCGACAACGAGACAAAGCATGCGACCGGATGATATCCGCTGTGACGAAATAAAGCGCGCACTGGTAGTACGATTAGACGAAGTAGCGTAGGTAGCGGAAGAGAGAGTCAATCGGAAAGGTAACGATACGGAGAGAGACGCATGATGGAAGAACGCCGAACAAGGGTAGGGAGGAGGATTGAAAGCAGTGTGGCAGGAGCAGGAACGGCAACCGAATGACTATGACGCGGCGCGGCGCGGCGCGGCGCGGCGAGGCGCCGTGGTGACGGAAGGATGGGGATAGGAATGGGAATGGGGTTGGGGGGCGGAGAGCCAAGGGGCTTGGGGTTGCAGGAAGGCAGAGAGGAGCTGGATCCAGAGGTTAGGACTGCGGGAGGAACGGAGATGGTAGACGGAAAGGATGTGGAGCGAGGAAACGTGGAACAGGAGAGGTGGTAGGACGGTATGGGGATTGAGAGAAACGGAGAGAGGCGAAAGAGGGAGGGTGAGTTGGGGGAGCAGGGTGAATCGCGGAAAAGAGGCAAGAGGGTGGATATTCCAGGCTGCACCCCGTGGCTGTCCCAGCGCATTGCCATGGCAACCGACCCTGAAACACCCTGCGGCCGTCGCACCATCGGAGCTTTGCTTTCCGATGATAGTAATAATGTATCCTCGCTTTCGTTGATGTAGGTCGCAGGACGTTACCGCGTTACCAACGGAAGGCTAGTTTTTTCATCGACATCCTCACCACCGGTCACGATTCGCAATTACTTTTTACGCTGCATTTCTCCTTTCTCTCCCCCCTTCCCCCACTTTTACTCCTCTCGCCCGTTACTTCTACCTCTTACTCCAACTTCTTTCCCCTCTTTTTTCGCTTTTCTAGAATACCTATCTACGCTTTCGTACTGCTCGCCGTATTTCTCGTACAGCTTCTCTCGTGCCTGTATCGACACGTTCTCGTTGCTTTCCCTGTTTCCCACCGAATACAGGAAAACGATTTTTCACGATGACGATCGACTGCCTGAAGAACATGATAACGGTGATCGAGGGAAGGGAAGAATCGTGGAAATGTTAGCGCGGATATTCCATCGGGACGTCGATTGACCGCGTGTAAAAAATGCGATAACGGAAACAGAACGAGAAGAAAGGAAAACGAAGTTGGAGTAAAACACGACGTGTTTGTCGATGCATCGCAGCGAGTGGCGTCGGCGTTTTTAATCGGCGCCACTTGTTTCTAACGGCTCTCCTTTGTTTAAGTCCCTACACTGCGCTTCAACCCCACGATATCCCCAACCTCCGTCTCTGTCACCCGTCTGGTCTATCCCGCAACCCGTTTCCTGTCACCCGTTACCCGTCACCCATCACCCATCACCCGTTATCCGTTATCTACTTCACGTTCGTGCGTCTCTTTTCACACCGTTCTTCGCTTGGCCCTCTGATGGTCAAGCGATCGAATCGCGACAAAACATTATCGTAACTCCATTTTTCTTCCACTTCTTTCCAGCCTTGCATAAAATCGGAGAAACCAAAAACCAAGGACGAGTGATACCGCCATGAACGTTCCTTTACGCGGCTGATCGACCGATCGTAGACAAATTTGTCGATCGGTCGTTCCGTTGTCGCATCGCCGCCAGCGGGTCTTCCTTTTTCTTTCTTCCTCGACACCGACCATCAAAGCCGAATCGTTAAGTTTGCTCGAGTGGCTGCCTAAAACGTAATTTCGACGCTAACGAGTCGACGATGCGCCGCTTAATTACTTCTGTGTACGAACTTCTTAACGATTAACGAGGACGGTTGTGGACGGTTGTTAACGCGTAAACGCGACGCGATCGTCCAACGGTTGCCGATTCGAGATACGGAGGCGACCTAGTGCTGCCGAATGAAAATTGAATCGCGGATGGAAGACTACAGAGAAGGCTGGATGAAAAGAAGCGCTCCCCAATTTAGGGGAAGGTAAATGCGAAAGGGATCGATCGAAATCGAGTCGAGGCACACTTCGCGGTATTTGTTCGACGAGTCGTTTCGAAGATTGATTCTTTCTTAAGGGTAGTACGTGAATGGAAGCAGAATAGCTGATGGAACGTAGCTAGTAGAGCCCGGTTTATCAAATCGGATATAGAGGAAGGGCAGATAGAAATTCGAATTACGATTAGTTGGTCCGATGATCGATAAACGAGATGGAGTCGAATGTTCGCAGGAAAATCTTCCACGGCTTACTCGCGACGGGCGAAAGAGAAGAGAAGAGAAGAGGAAAAGAGAAGAGGAAAGGAGAAACGAGAAGAGGTCGTTACCCGTTTCGTTCAACGACCCCATTACGCGTGCAAGATTAAGCCCGTCGTATCTAATTAGGTTTGTAGCGTGGCAGGTGTAAAGTATTGCTGACCGTAGCGTCGCGTCGCACGGATCGGTGGGTACCGCGATTTCTGGGATTTCGTAGAGAACCGGATTTAATCTAGGTTGTACCCGTGTACAACCTAATATGTACGTGTACTTGGATATATATATATATATATATATGTATATACATAATTTACCTATATAACCTACATGTTTGTAGATGTATATACTTATATAACGTACATGTGTATAGATGTACATGTAGGTATATGTATATTTATCGTCCGGAACGGCATCGCGTTACCGGGCTACCGTTTTCTCGAGCAACTAACCCAGAAAATACCCGGTGCTTTGTCCTCGGGAACTCGATCGCTCGAGCCTTCGCTAGCTGCGAACGGAAAGGAGAGAGAAATTGGTAAACGAGAAATTCCTTGAGAAAATTCCTCGCCATTTCGAATTCTAGTTAAAATTCCGCTCGCATCGTCTCGCCAATTCTCTGGCTAAACTTTTCTCGGCGAAGCCCCGGGAGAAACGGGAACTCGCAATTTCTCAAAACGCGAGACTCGACAGACTTTGTTGGACCCGCTAAGTTTCATGTTCGACGCGTCACGTTGATCGGTCGAATTCATTATCGTGGCTGTGGCTCATAGCTCGTAACTCATAGCTCGATCCAACATCGTGTCACCGTTTTTCTTTGCGCGATTTGGCGAGTCAAGAGTTTCCCGATTCTTATTCTTACAACACCATTGATATTCCACGATGGCGTTGCGCATCCAATCGTGTTCAGAAACTAAATGAAGCGAAACTTTGCGAATTCCCGAGATGAGTCCATTTGATGAGTGCATTTGATCGAAGTACGCAATAATTGTCGTACTTTTTATCTGGAATCGAGGGTGGTGAACATTTCGCCTGTGCTTTGGTGTGTGTAACGCAAGATAGCGAACAGATATGAACAAGCACGCAAAAAGGAAAAAGAGGTTCAGCTAACAAATAAGGGTGACAAACAGGTAGTATTAGAAAGATAAACGGGAGGGTTGGGAAACGATGTAAAGAAAGGGAGAACGATGAGACGAGACGAGGCACGCGCGTGGAGCCAGAGACGAGAATAGAGCGATCGACGAGGCAATGGACCGAAGTAGCGGATTATCGGATTAACCGGTAGGTATATCCGGTGTGCGTAGAACGGGCAAGGTAGTGGGCAAGGTACTCAGGCAAGCGGGTTACCCTTACTGATTCCGCGGATCGGATGGTGTATCGGAGGGTGTATCCCGTATCGTATATCCCCAATGAGATCTCGCGAAATTAACTTACGATACCTGGAATTACGAGCTACAAGTTACGTAGGTATACGAGTTGGAGAACGAATAAACGCCACCTTTGCTCGGAACACGAGGTCGATGCTCCGAGTTCAGCTACGGAAAAACGAGCGAGAAGAACGAAGGGATATATTCAAAGGAGGGCGCTCGCGACGGAGGAAACGCCCGTAAAAGTATTTTCCGTTTTGTTCGCGAGTCGTGTTGCCAGAGAAATTACGAAGATGGCAGTTCGTTATTCGAACTTAAATAAGCCAGACGACAGAACTGATTTCTTCGATGATTCGCCTCGATGAGCAAGCAACGCTGGCCAATGCGAACGCATCAGTTTCATCAGTTTACCGAACAGGCGAGAAACTTTCCTATCAACTTTTCTCTCGCGTTCTCTATCTTCCCACGATTCGCTGCAATTTTACCATTTTTCATTACAAATTCGTTTTACGAAAAGATCAAGTATTCGTACGCTATCGATGGTATTTCCATATCGACGAGATTGTCTTAAAATATCGTAACGCATAAGAAATCACGGTGTCGGTTTGTATTCCATCTATCCTAGTTGATACAATGTACCAATGGGAAAGAGGCGCGAAAAGAATCGCGGCTATAGTGTACGAAAAAATCGGTCGCGTAAGGCATCACACGAGAGACAAGTTTAAAGAGAACGCAAAGGAGAGCTTAACCCCGGAAGGAGGATCGTAGCTCGCCCGAAGCGTTCCTTTGTCGCGCGTTGGAGAAAACTTACTACCTTTTACGAACTCTGCTTCCTCTCTCCCTCTCTCTCTCTCACTCTCTCTCTTTCTTTCCCCTTTTAGCTAACTCTCTTGTGCTTGCCCTGTTCCCTTCGATCCATTTCTTCGCCACTTCGTCCGATTTTCATGTTCAGCCTTTAATGTTCGTTGGATCGTGAAATTTCAACATTCCGCTGTCGTATCTCTTGTCGCGCAAAAGCAACGAATATGTTCTGTATGCCGCAGGTGCTTCTATTTCCGGAGGAAGGCTGGGCGAGAAGCGCGAGCAGTTCCTACTGGACTTTGACACCGTTTTGGTGGAGTCGTAGTCGATGCAAGGTAGTCGAAGTTGCTGGAACCAGGAGGTGAGTTTTGCGTGGTATCAGGATGGCTGGAGATGTCGAAGCGTTTACACGTTGTCGACGATAATACCATTGTTACGACGTTAACGGACTCGTTCTAAGAGGACGCGAGCGATGCACACGTACATCGTTACGACGTTTTGCCATAACCGTATTCCTGCCGGCAACGGAAATTCGTGCTTTTAGGTTACGTGGTTGGAATGCCTATACCCTGCTTGCCACTTTACCAGCCGAAGATTACAGGGACGATGCATCCGAAATTTCACTACCCACTTATTTCCTTTTCACGAACTACTCCTTTGTGGCCTCGACTCATTTTCCACGCATTTCAACGCATCGCGACGTATGTGTCCTATTTCCACTTATTCCAATGTCTCGCTAATTACGGCTCTCCTATAATGTCATTATCCAACAGTTCGTCCTTTTCATTATTCTTGTCCTTTTTTATCCTTTCATATCGAAGGACCGAGATGCGCGACAGGGTCAACGTAGTTGAGAAATAGTTGTGGAATGAGCGCTCGACTCGACGTCGCCCTCGATCCTCGATCGTCCGTCGAAGAACAGCCAATTACTTCCCAAACTTGTCGAAAGAGCCAATTAATCGAGAAACTGACTTGCCAAGAGTGTCGACTTGCGTGCAAACTTTCCACTTACCGTTTGAACGTACCGATTTGCGAGAAGTTGCAGCCATACGATCGAGCGATGCAGGGTCAACTCTGATTACAGCTTATCGTTTGTAACGTATCCCATTGAAAATTACTTAACACGCGTTCGCCTTGGAAAACGGTGCAATTAATTACAAAGTCAAACGGGGCAGAGTCGTGTGTCGTATTCGGATCGTTCTGCGACACTCACGCTTGGCAGCACTCGCGAGGCGAATTTTCCGAAATATTCCACCTAGTAATTTTGTGAGTCGCCCACGGCATGGGAGCCAGACCGCGCTAAGTCAAGACAAACAAACCGGTCCGCGGTCGGTGAATCCTCGATTCGAACCGCTTCCAACTTTCGTACGGCGAAGCAAACACGGCGCTATTTGCAAGTTCGGACCACGTTCACACGCGACACCGGTCAAAGCTCGCGATTACGCCCCGAAAATCCTGCATCCTCGCTGACAGTGTATAACTGGCGCGTTGTTTCCTTGCCTGACTGAACCGCACACACATTCACTTTATATCTCGTTTCGATAACACACGTACAATAGCACACGTACGTGTAAAAAAATGTAATCAACAGCGATCGACAAACCTTTCTCCCGTTCTTGAGCAAAAGTTCCGCGCGAAACTAACAACGAGCAACGGACGCGACGCGACGTTTCGATCGCGTTTAGGACAGGTCGACAAACGGCGCCAATTGAAATTCGTTCGTTTCATGTTTTATTGAACAGCTCTACGTGCAACACGGTGCCCAGCGATCGAAGCACGAGCGAAAGAAATTTTAGTCGCGAAACAAGCAGAAGCGTGTGTAGGCAATCGATGCGAGTAGGTACGTAGGTAGGTACGTAGAGGTTGGCGGACAGCTCGAGCATCGAAAGGGTGCTCCGGCTCGGAACTTTCCTTTGTGAAGCGAATCGAGAACCGGAGGAAAAGTCAAAGCACCAGCCACGGTGGATTTTAAACCGAGTGTTGGATCCGCCGCACTTCAATGGAGAGCGTTTAAACTTTTAATGATCGTCGCCGGCTGAAGCGCTTGCCGGAATAAGCCCCTCGAGTCACCAGGGAGGGTTGCCCTCTCCCTTCTTCTCTTTATTCCTTTTTCGCGCTTCTCGCTCTGTTCCTCGCTTATCCTTCGTTCCCTTCACACCCTTCGCCCCTGCTTCCTAAAACGGTCCAATCCCTTCCTTCGCCACTCTTTCCCTTTCGAATTCCTCCCTCTTTTCTCCAACCTTTCTTTCCTTATTAATTATTCTTGGCTCGTTTCGCGGGTACGACTCCACGCCCAAGTAGCGGCACGCTTCGTTTCGCGATTTCTCTCCTCCTATTCGCAATGTACCCCGATCGTTCTATGGATCATCTCTGCACATATTTCGTTCAACTACATATACACGAGACCTCCCGATAGTTTGCTCCCTAATCCAACTATAATATTATAAGTGATATTTTACAAGCAACAAGTTACAAGTTATTAGTACTAATAACTAGAGTTTGCTCGTGAAGTAAATGAAATTTTACAAATAATTTCTAACTTGCCAATTGAAAAATTATTTCTTTAATCCGATATTGCCTTCTTTCATCGTTGGTCAGTATAACGTTATCACAACGACATTTTGATCCTTGTTGTTTCTCACTTACCGTTCTCGATAATCGATTTTCGGACCTTAGGCCTGGTCGAACAAAGTAAACTTCCTCGTTCAATCTGTTGTGCGTTTATCGCTTCGAGAGCAAAACGTTGTAACGATCGTATCAAAGCATGGCAGAGAAACGCGACGGTAATCGTATTACTGATTCACGAAACGGTAAAGCGCTTACACAGAGAATCGAGCGGTCGCATGTTTTTTTTACAACAAAGCTGCCCGTCAGAATTGGCAACAGCTGGAAAATGTTGATGTACTACAATCAGCGCTATATGTTTGTCCTTTTAATTTACCTAGCCAAGGCTTTAATTTATCATGGCCGGTCATCGCCACTCCCGTTGTTTGATGCGACGCTGGGATACGGATACTTGTGAAACCAACACAGTGAGATCATAAAGTATCAAGTAAGGTCATCGACTGATCCAGCCAAAGTTAAGGCTATACGATACATAATCCGGGCGTACGCAGACATAAATTAACTTTTGAACTCAATTTTAATTATTGTCCGATTCTATGATCTCACCGTATCCTTTTCGCCTTCTATACTTGTGCACTGTACACACGTACCGTTCGACAAATATTACGATTTTGGACAAGCAATTGCTTGCTGTGGATAAACGCTTCTGCATGCTTTGCTGGTCTCTATCAAAAACTTTAATCGAATGTTATGCGTCGTATAAATTCAGAAAAATGGCAGGCGTGCTTAACATACCGGACAAGTTCATAACGGTCTAAAATGCATTTTCCACTTTGTCGCATCGTCGTTTCACGCGTATCGTTCGGTCAACGCGTTACTTATCGAATTAACGTTGTTTCAGGTACAGCACTCAGGCAAAAATGGTAGACACAGGAACGGGCACGCTTTATATTATCGGCTCTTTCAAGAGAATGACCACTGATCCCGATTTCAAGGTACATACCGTTCCAATCTCTTCGTTACCGAATCGCGCGAGTCGGAACTTTAAGTTCCACGTGTGTGCGTTTCCTTGCTAGAAATGATCAAAAGCTTTCGTCGGGGCAAGCGAATTATCAAACGCGATATTGCACGCCGTAGGTCGTAATTCGTGATACAAGCGAAGAGCTGCCTTCACTTCACCTGTACCACGAGTTTAGACATATACGCATAGCAGATGTTAGCAAATGTGAACGTTGCCTATTTCTTTTTGTCGTCAGTTGTACCTGACGTCGAACGTGTCGTCGAGCGACTTCAACATGGGTTATAGTATGACTGGCACGTTGGAGCGTGGCTGTAAGAAGACCAACACCTTCCAAATGACTCACTTTGCGGTGATTCGTCGACGAGACTACGAAAAGGCCTACGAAGACTCGAATCCCACCTAGTGCCCGTCCACACCCACGCTGTCCGAGTGTGGGGATTGCGAACACTACGCGTAAAAGGAAATGGGTGTTAACCAAATCACGCGCGCGGCTTCCCTTCTGATTTATTCTCGATCCGGAACAAACGTTCTCTTGGAAAGAAGGATCACTTTCCGCATCGAAGATCCAGCAGATCGTTACGCGGATTACATCGTGGTTTTCAAATGGGTTGCTTATCGATTACGTCAACAACGCGGTCCTCGATTCTGCTATCTGATCTCGATTCTCTTGAAATTCACGAAAAAAATATCGAAAACTAGCGATCAAGGCTGCAATCGAATTCGCGACCGATCGGTTGCGTTACGCGATATCTGATACGGGACACGCGACACAAGATACCCGATACGCGATACGAGAAATCGAGGAAAAAGAACCGGGCGATCGGACACCCGACAAACGAGCAAAAGCCAACACGTCCAAAGGTAGCGTTTAAACTTAGGTCGAATTAAGTAGTTTTTAACTAGTGGCGAACGATATGGAAGTGGAGTATACAAAAGTAATGTGATCGAAGATCGAGAAAAGCATTTTCCAAAGTATTAGCACGTAAGTTGTAAATCTCGCAGGCGATAAGTTTTCCTATGCGTCCTTCTTTCGTGGACACGCGCTGCTCCTCGTCCACCGATCGATTATCGTCATCGTTATTACTGACGCGCGATCGAGCTTCCTACGCTTCCCGTTCCTCGAGCTCCTCCCTCCTCGTGCCGTTCCGAGGAACGGAGCTCGCGGGAAACTTTGCCCCGTTAGTCGCGCGCGCTTCCACCCAACACATACACATATGTATAATCCTCTTGGCCAGGGTCGAGGATCGTTGTCGTGTAGCGGCCTAACTTCGAAGCGATACTTATTTTTGTTAAAGAATACAGAGACGCGCGGCCGTAACACGACGCGACGTCTCCCTCGATCCGAATCAACTTCGAATGATCGCGTTCAATGATCGCGAGCCCGGTGATTTTTGTACCTTCGGCTTTGCTCAACGATATCTAGCTGATACCAAATGCGAACGGCATAGACGTAAGTTACAATCGATCGTAAATTAGCGTTTATCGACCAATAGAACGCCCGTGTCCAGATAAGTTTCGCTTTAAACATACCTCGATGGATACTCGTGTCTCTATAGTCAAGATTTTACGGCGACACCCCATCTTTTTTGAATAACCGAACAATGCTCCCTCCTTTTCTACCTTTTGCTCTCTCCCTCTCTCTCTCTCTCTCTCTCTCTTTCTCTATATCTATTTTCTCCCTCAGTTACGCTTTTTCACCTTCTTGTTCTTGTTGTTCGTTCTTTCCTCCGTACTTGAATGTAAACAATCTCTTCGCGTCCGTTCCTCTTTCTATTTGTCCAAACGTAGACTATCGCGAATGAACCCAGTATGATTCTACGTGCCATTTAGTCGTGTGCTATTACGCGTTACAGGGTTTCAAATGGTTTTTCGCGATTCGGCGAGGTTGAGCGAGCTGTTTACCGATTGATCGCTTACCCTTCCACTAAATTTCAAATCATCCTTGTCTGTCTTTTATTTTTATCCTTCCTATCCGAGGAAAGTTCCTTCGTTAACGTTTCTTGCAAAACGACAACTTAAGACTGTGGAAAATTCATTGATATCGTTTCTCGCCGATTCGCGATTCACCGAATAGAAAATCGCTACGAAAACAGCGTACAAATATTCGTTTAAAAGCTAAGTTAAAGTTTCGAGAAAACTCGATCGATGTCCGTAGGTCGTAGACAATTAGTTTAGACGTAGAAACGTAACGCTTCGTCTAGCAGATATCGTAGTTGTTAGATGTAGTCCGAATCGCTGATAAGTAAAGGCGATTCTGTCGTAGATTTGTTCAACCTTTGAAAAAGGCTGGAGAAGAATCGATCGAATAATCGTCAGATATTTAGGCTCGCGCATGACTTTTCCTTTTTGTCGCTTTCGTCGCCCGATAAATAGATAAAATAGAGAAGTAATCCTCGCATAAGCTCGCTACGTTGATGGAAAGAAACGAAATCAAGCACTAAATTAAATTTTTATCTATCTTGGCGAACAAGCTCTACGAAGATTACTCCATCTATTGCTACTACTATTATTCGTATATATTTTTTTCGCCAGATTTATCACGATAAGATATCGTTGATTGGAGGCGAAGGCGACTCTCGAGTCTCTAAATTCTAGATAGATATCTGCACGCTCGTAAAACGGTAAACACTATTCTCGCTTATCGACACAGTCTTAATCCTGTGTTCGCTTCTTTTTTTCGACTAGCTGATATTTAGATCGGTAGATAACGATTTAAGTGAACGTATACGTCCGATATCACGGTCCCTCCTAACTACTTAGCAGTAGCTTCGACCCACCGTTGCACGCTTTCGTCTAATCGAAACGAAAACGGCGGTCCATCCTCGTCGGGTGCACAACGGGTCTCTAGTCAGTCTCTTTTCATCTTGCCCACTGTCAAGGTTCCGTTTGAAATCGTTCGATCGGTTTACACGTGACGTTATTCGCTGCGTGTAGACACTTCTTTCGAAGAAGCTATATGATTCTTATCGTCGAACGATGACGCATCGTAAGATTCGAGTTATTTTTCCATCGCGGATCCTGATCTTAATCAAATCGAAGATCCTAAAACAGAAATTATCGAACGATTGAAACGGAACGAAGCAAGGGGCTAGATGTGTTTATGCTCCTAAAGTAGAGAGAGTTAACAAAGTAGACGTATATCATGTAGTGGTCGTAGAAAAGTTGATGTGATCGTTATCGTTGTCAATGTCATCGTCATCATCATCGTCACCGTCATCATCGTCATAATCGTCATCGTAATAGCCATTAGAACCGTCATCATCCGATCAAATCCCATTCTATAATTCCTATTGGTCCGTTTTCTTTGGCGTGTTTCACCTCGGCAGTCTCCACGGCGAGTCCACTGTTCTGGTCTTCGTCGATCTTGCGATCACGTCCGAATGGTAGGTAAATTTTATTTTTTCTAGATTCTAGACGACAGAGACGAACGATCGACAGAATCTCGTAAACCCGCAGCACGATGTCGACGGTAGTCGATTCGCCGAATGAAACGGACCGAATCGACTCGGATCAGATCGGATCGGATCGCGAACGACTGATCGTCGCGGTGACGAAATACCCTCGAATTCCGCTTGAAACACGGTAGTCGAGCTTTGCCATGCAAGCATAGTATTTAGTACGCTACAGGAGTACTGTAAGTAGATGCGGTCGATCCGCGGCAGACACCATAGGACAGCAGATACATAAAGTAGTACATAGTACATAGCTAAATGTAATCGGCTTCTCGCCTCTAGTCCGGTTTCGTTCAAAGCTTCTCATCCGATTTGTCTAGTCTAAACGCTCTACCTCTTACATCTTCGCCTTCATCTTCATCTTTGCCTTCAACTTCATTCTCACCCTCCGCCTCTGCTTCTCCTAGTTCCGTAACTCGTACAACTAACGGCAATCTACACCACTCGTAATCAATGTGTAGTCGCTTTAGAGAGATGTAATGGTAGAAAAGCCTGCAACTTAATCTTACGACTATCAGCAAACAAATTATTAACTATAATCGTATCGATCTTAAAAATGCGAACAAGAGGTATTCGTATTCAAAGCTATGGCTGTGATCCTAATTAATCGTGAACCGGTTCGTAAAAACTATATACATATACGATGTAAGTAGGTTACGACGACGCATGTAGCGACAAGCGACGCGATATTTTGCCAAATCGTTGCGTTTCACGCGGGCTTGCGTTTTTCTTCCGCTATTCCGAACATGTACATATTCTACACGGACTCGACTGCGCTCGAGGGAACGCGTTACGTTCTTAATGTCCGGTGCTAAAAAGTTGCGTGTTCTTTTCTCGATCGTTTCTCCGGTAATGTTTCTTTGTTCACCAGTCTGCCCTTTCCCCGGCATCGAAAGCAGCGAATATCGTTGCCGTTTCGCGAAGATCATGGTCGTTTCGTGAGAATCAAATGGTGGCAACGACGACGTCGTCGACGACCACCGCACCCCGTAGCGAATCAAAATGGAGGAAAGGAAAGAAAGGTGAGGTCGCGTGCACCTCTTCTGGTCTCTCGCCGCTATACGAAATCAAAAATCGCAAATTTCTCTAGCCATCGTACCGAGCGTGTAGCGTTTGCGAACGATGGATAGAGCAGTTTCCCGCCAATAATCAAATCTAACTCGCCGTGCGAGAAATTGTTGCTCACAAAATCGGAGACTTGGTATGTATTTTCTATAAGCACCGCTAACGCGATTCGATCACGTTGTTCGATTTCTGTGGAGTATTGCTCGTCGACGAATCGACGAGTCGTCGAGCCGATCATAGTTGCCGGGAATAAGCGGAACGAATCGAGTACGAGTACTGGTGCGACAAACGCATCGATGTATTTTCACTACAGTCCTGTCTACAGTCAATTCATTTTGTATTTATACCTAATCTATGTATCTATCGTCATAATTTATGCCGAAATAAATGTTACATTTACGCACAGCGGAACGATCGCCATTTCGCTATTTTACCCTGTCTCATATACGCGTATATCCCAAACCTGTCGTTGCAAAACGCATATTCAATCGGGGCAAAGCTTATTTCAACAGACGGAAAATAAACGAGTCTCGGACTGTTTGAAATTTTTCGACGGTTTCTTAACGAATGAAATTATCAGCAAAATTACCAATGGGCTATCGGTTAGCCAGAAGATTTAAAACGACGTAGGGTCAAGGAGATTATTCCGCTCGCTCACAGCCACGCGATACTGTATTATGGTATATCAATGTTCCACAATCACTTTTCAGCTGTGATAACAATAATTTCTACAACTAAATAATCTACTAGAAGCGGTGGAATCTATGTGTCGGTCACCACGATATTTGATTCTTATAGTTAAACAAAAAAATGTTTCGTGTTGAATTTGATTACGAAACGAAGAATTTGCTAATCTAAAAAGGACGATTTTTATGACAATTTGAATCTTCTTCTATCTATTTTATATTCTTCGTTATTTCGTTCCATGTCGGAAGGTTAACACGAACGATCAAATATGTTCATGATCAAATTAACACGGTTCCACAAATTTCAAAAGTTCACAACAGAGGAGGAGGGAAAGTGACATGCGCGCTAAATAAAACGGTATACCTACGTATTTGCAAAAGACATATGGAACGCATATCGGTCATTATCATGCATTAAACGCGAACGCAAATGTACCGCGAACAAAAGTTCTCTCAAACGAGTACGATCTAGTTAACGACTGTCGCGCAATTATCGGACATTGGAGCGAGTATCTAATTAACGCGGGCGCCGATAGCATTTGCAAGCTATGACGGGACATCGGGTGTTCGCTATAATGTACACTGGCAGCAACACGTTATTTCGACGCCTCTAAAACTTCGTCAAAATTTCGTATGCAGCGAACTGATCGCAGCTTCTATCGCAGTTTGAAATAACTTTATTTCGGCTCGGATAGCGGCTCTAATCGCATTGTTTACAGATCATGCGACAGAGCGAGACACGATGAATTTGAAACGAGTCTCCCATAGGTTGTTCTGGCACTTCTGCACTGTATAACCATTAGTTGTATCTCGATAACGCAATCAATATTTTCTCGAATCGTAAACTTCCTGCGACACCACGCACCAGACAATCCGCGTCTGTTCCAACAAGCAGGAAGACCGAAAGAATTTACGGGAAACCAAAAGTTCGCAAACTGCCCTTCTCGTTGTTTATTCCCGTTTCTATTCCTTTCTCGTCCTATTCATCGTTCCCTTTCGGCGAGCGAATTTCCAGAAGCGAAGATTCAGTTCTCCTTCTTGAACCCTTTCGTTTTCTCGCAAGCATTAAACGACTGCCGAGCGGCAACAAAGGAGGGAAGGAAACGCTTAGGTTTAACTGGTTTCGGCTTATCTCAGAGTTTCGTCGTATTTAAGGAAAACACGAGCAGAACCACGAGATCGTTAGGAAAGTTAGCTAGAGAGTACAATGTAACCCGCGTGTTGCAAGCAACAAGAATAAATACGGTCTGCCGACAGTTTAGTCTCTCCCTTTCTCCTCTCTCTCTAGCTTTCTCTCACCGTTCCAATTGTATCGGATTGTATCGTGCCACCCTCACCTCATCGTCTCGCAACGTCTCACGATACACAACCCACTCCCGCTCCCAATACTCGCTCTCATAGCAAGCGTTTCTCTTCCGAGTGACACGAATCGAAAACGAGCGAAACGTAACTGCATCGAACTCCCCTCTGCTCCGGTAAAATCTGCAAAATCGATCGACATCCCCCGCGAGCCACGTGGTTTTAGATATTTTAACTAGGCAAGGCCGATACTCGTGAAACTTATCGGCGAGATCGCTAGAACGATCGGCATCTAAATGTTTATCGTGCCGTTTTCGAAAAGCCGAGACGGTCGAGTTGCAGCCAGATCTCCGAAAGAGCAGAACTTCTCGACGATTAATCGCAAGTAGGAAAACGAAGCGCGCCCCAAAATTCCCTGAAACTTAAACCCACGTAACGGCAAAGGGTATCTATCGAACTCTCGTTTCGCCTTCTTCACGATGCGAAACTGCTCGCAACTGGTCGATCTACTTGCCCTGGGTCTGCCATCTCGATCTCGCTTCCTTTCCAGATCGTCGATCTGATTCTTACGAAATTATCGATCTACGTCTGGTCATCGTTTGGTTTCCGTAAACTCAGCGTGCGAAGATTAGTTCGTCTTCCAGTAACCACGAAGGTGAAAAGACATACTATTCACCATTTTGCTAAAAATATCTTCCACAATTAGTCATTAAGAACAATGTGGTTATCTGCCCTGCTTAAGCCGATACTGATACATATATAATTGTTTCTCTATCGTGTCAATGATAGGAAGCGCATCAAAGGTAGTCGTAAATTCCCGTTACGATTATATTACGATCAATCCCCTATTTCGTTTAGGATAATGGGAGTGGTTGAATCATTATAACACTTGATTAACAGTTCAAAGATATTATGTATTCCCAACAACTTGTAAACAAGATGTTTAAGCTCGGTGCGGATGTGTAAGTTAGAGAGATGCCTGGCCTAAAGTAGATATAGACTAATCTAAAGTCATCATTCACTGATCTAAAGTCATCGACTGATCTAAAGTCGTTGATCTAGTGAAGTTCGGTGACGATGTTGTCGCAAAGGAAAACTCTTGCTGGGTGGTGGTCGCACCACCACTGGTCGCTTGCGGGTGGAATCCCGTGAAAAATGGGCAAACCCACGTTTCCCCACTTTTTCACCTGATGGAGCAATAACCATAAGGAACTTCTTGGCTCGAAGGTGTTTTATGCCAATTAAAGTAAATCGAAAATCTTCGTTTTATGACAGTTCCTTAGGATTATTGCGGTCCGCTTAATTCTATGTGCACAGTTAGTGGCCGCTTCGACCGTAAAGAGTCATCGGATGTAACAATAATACCTCTACGAAATATTTTGGCGTTCTTTTTCAAATTTCTTTCCAATCGAATACACTTCGTGCCAAATTCCGTGTCGATTTTCCACAAAGTTCTCTTAATTGTAGGTTCGTGTAATTATAAGATTCGGCATTAGAATAAATATATTTAGAATACGATCAATCTGCTACCTTTTATTCGCTTTTTTATTCGAATATCAAAGATATTTCAGAAACATGGTTATAAACTTTCCGTACATTCCCGACTAATTCGCCAAAGTCGACTGTCTCGCCGATAAAAAATAATAAGAAAGAAAATAACGCGAAAGCCGTCGAAAATAGGAAGGAAGGGAAAGATACAGAAACCATCCGGTTGGTTCGTAAAATATGCAAACGGCAGGTAGCGCGTTCAAGAGCAGCGCGGTTTGAAAGACACGTACGAGTCCAACGATTCTTGAACAACGATCTTCGCAGAACCAACGGCAAATGTGGATGCATTTACGGTTTATCCGTGACGTCGAGTTTACATACCACGTGACCGATATGTTCGCTGGATAACAGCCATCGATGCGGAATTTTCGTTAGTGGCTGAAAAAACTGCCTCGAGAACTCGAAACGAAGAGGCGATGTTCGAGTTTGGACGAGGTTAGGCAAACGCCAGTTTTAAACTTTGCTCTCTTCTCTACTCTTTCTTTTTTCTTCACTTCTTTTTTCTCGGCGTAATTTAATTAACGCTGCCGGCGGGAAACAAAGCGACGAGAAAGCTCCGCTCTTCCCGCCCTTTTTATCGCGATCTCGTCTCTGAAATATTCTTGAACGATACTTCAACTTCTCACCCTCCTGTGGCATGGTCCAATTTTGAATTGCATTAAGAGCGAGAAAGCTTTTACCGACAAACCAGACGAAAAAATAAGGAAAGACCAAAAGTAGTCGTGGAACTTTGCCTAGCGATCCGTGTTGCAAACACGAATCGAAAGACAGACATTGGAAACGCGAATTTCGAGCGTTGCTCCATGGCGTTTTGCTTTGACGGACTAGTAAAAATCGAATCGTAAACTCTCGAACGTTGACATTTCTCTTCGTTGTATCAAAGAGAATCGTCAATCTAACAGAACGGTCGTTTCAAAAAATTCCCAACTCGAACGCCATCCATGTTAAAGAAGAAAACTTTCGACCAAGTGCGTGTACACTGGCGTACGAGTATAATAAGATGAGAGCGAGAACTGATCCCGAGCGATATAAATTTTCGCAAAATGGGAAGGAAACGGGAGGGAAACACGATCGTCCCGCGAGGAGTCGGTTACCATTGTTGGTATTATTGCTTAGGCGTCCTTATCTTTAAGAGTGTACGTGGACCGAATAAATAACGTTACTCTGCCTGCACGTAGCTACGGCCGCGCACAACCACGATTTTCTTTCTCCTCTCGTGGATGTTAATTTCGCGAGAATGAAGGGACAAGGAAACCGCGATATATCGAAAGGAGAAAGAAACGCGCGTAATCTCGGGAATCATAGAGTTCGTCAAGGAGGAAACGAGGGAGCGAATTACCTAGTGCTTTGAAGACCTTCGAAACTAACGGGACGAGCAGACGAGAACCAAGAGGGTTACCCAAAGGGATTATCTTTGTGCCATTAGCTTTGGACGCGACACCAGGGAACCTCGAAGATTTCGTATTTGCGTATACCGAGAAGCAAGCGCCTCGAATATACGTATGTATAGTTAGTTGGTTCGAGTGTACGGCCACGTTTTAACTCGTTCTAGGAACACGATGGAAATCCTTGGCTTCTCGTCCGAAAAGATCGATCGACCAATTCGGTCAACTCGCTGGCTCTGTAGCATCGCGAGAACCATTTTTCGATACGTTCTATACGCGTTAACGCGGATCGATCACGCGCTGCGAGGTTCCAACGGCAATTATGACGCGCTTTGATCACAAGCCTGTCACGCGACCGTGAAGACTGTCTCGTAAAGTGGGAGAACAGCTTTGTCGGTTACGATACGTACGAGACGCAGCTCGCAACGCGCAACAGATAGCGCGCTTATGCTATAGCACAACTGTGAATATCTCGCATCGGGAATAATTTCGGCAATCACGATTGCGTACGAAGAATTTTCACGTGATGCGACGGCATATAAATTCGAGGTCTCTGGCAAAACTTTGCGCAACGCAGACGCGACCAAATCGCGTCAACGATGTACGCGTCGCTATTGAGCTAGCGAACAAACTATCCGAATATAAGAATCACGGTGTTTAAACAGACAAACGAGCAACCCTCTCGATCGAGCCAAGCGATCCGTCGTTGCCAATTCTTTTACGAAATTTTCGCATCTAGCGAGAAAATCATAGCTTGACGATAGATCGCAAGGTAGACGTAGAACGTATATTCGAAACGACTGGCGTGCATTTGCAATGGTAATCGGAATAATCTCGAGAATCCAGTCGATTATGGGGGAGCAAGGCGAGAGAACTTGTTCGGCGTTCTTTTTCTCGCGACTCGACGATCGATCGATTGGTCGGAAAAATCAAGATTCGATCGAGCGAACTAGTTCTGTTTTCACCGATTCCGACGACACGCGTTTTCTTCGTGTTAGATTTTTTTTCAGGAAATGGTATCTTCTTACTTGATAACGTTGGAAGCATGCCGTCGTATATTTAGAGAATAAGTTGTTACTGGCACGTGCGGTTATCTTATCGCGGAATATCATCGGATCGAAGGGTCGAAGGTCGTTTTCGATCGATTCAAATTGGGAGGAACGCTCGTCCCGAGTGCGGCGCCCTCCCATTCCTTACCGACGATGCTTGTTCTTACTTACGTCTAGCGTAGTACGATCACAGCTAAACTTAGGTTTTGTGCAAAAATCCGCGACGCGAATTCGTCAGTTAATCTCGTAAGCATTACCGCTGCCGCCGCCTCTACCGTCAAACAGCCGTCGCTGCTGCTGCAGTACGGTCATCATTATCATCGTGGATATCGTTATGGTCTATCGGCGATATCGGAGGACGATTTAACGCGACGCTAAACGAGGACTCGTCGACCGAGAGAGCGAACCATAACAATTGAATCGTTTGACCCGTTTTAATTGGCAAGTTACACCGTTGCGAACGGGATGCTCGCCAGTAAACGAAGCGCTTACTAGTTCAGAGTGCTGTGGATTCTATCGGAGGAGAGTCGTCGCACAGAGTTCGTTGGCTTTCGTGATATTCGCGCAAACGTTTACACACCTGGCTGGGAGTTGTTCGATCCGACGATAAATCGATAAACGCGACGATCGAGCGTAAAATTTGGATTGGTGGTTTTCGATTCGTCTAATTCGGCGAGATTCGGTTTGCTCGATTCTCGGTTCTCGGATCTCGAGTCGCCACGACCTTCCGCCTTTTTCGCCTTGGACGCGCAGTAAGATTGAAAAAATGGTGACGAATAGTGGAAGCAATGGAAAAATATCGACGATAACCGGTAAGGATTTTGACGGGATTCGGTTTATACAATCGTTTTTGGTGTTGCGCAACGCGTTGCTCTGCGTGTTCGCTCTTCCGACAAGCTTCTCGTGATTTTCAGTGAGAACCGATGACACGGATGAAACAGGGGACGTCGACAAAGCTATATCGGCAACAGGTTAGAGGACTCGTGCTGATGGTCGCGACAGATTCGCGGCTCAGAATGCCTTTTACTCTCGTATGTGTACCTTTCCTTCCCTCTCGTTCACAGGCTATGGTATGTTCAACGTGATGCTGTTTCTCGCGGCTCTGCCGGTCGCGTGGACCGGCATCTTCGATACCACCACGACTGCCTTCATCATAGCTTCCGCCGAGTGCGATCTCAGGCTCACTTTCTTTGACAAAGGTGTTCTTTGCGGGTTCCCGTTCCTAGGTAATCTCGATCTCGTCGAGAGCCACTTGCCGTGATACTATTATACCATGATTCATGTGATCTCGAACGCACACAGGTATGGCGTTGACCAGTTTCCTCTGGGACCACTTAACACCGCATGTCGGAATGAGAAATTTGTTCATCTTCGGCCTCCTAGTGGATTGCATTCTAAACTTACTCGCTAGCGCTATCGATTCTTACTACGGGTTTCTGGTCATCAAGTTCTTCAACGGTGTTCTGTGAGTATCATCCCTGGTCAGTTCTACAATCCTGTGATATCCGATACCCGACACGTGTGCCGTGACACACGTGTGGCACGTCGCTTCGGTACATTCACTCGAAGAGTACGAATTTCAGCGCGGGAGGACCGTTCTCGATGGTTGCCACGTATCTTTCTGAATTTCACTCCCCAAGCTACAAGGCCAGTTTCACCAGATGGGGAAACCTCGCTATAAACGTAGCGATCATTATCCCAGCAGGTAAGCCATGCGTGTACTACCTGCTTCGGATTTCCTGCTTCTCTCGTCCCATCTCGGTCCTGTCATCGATCAAACGACCGTTTCTTTTCAGTCCTCGCTTTTCTGATCACTCCTCTGCCGTTGACCATCAACGTGTTCAATCAACGATACACCGCTTGGCGGATTTACTTGTTGGTCTGTTCGATTGTACCAGTTCTCGGTCTCGTAACAGCTAGCATGCTGCCTCAGAGTCCCAAGTTCCTCGTAGAGAACGGTAAACTCGACGAAGCTCTGATGCTGCTTAAAAGAATGTACTCCGTTAACAGAAGGAAGCCAGCCGACACATTTCCGGTGAGATTCAAATCTTTCGAATCTTTCCCATTTTACCTAATCGCATCGCAAGAATTCGGATACGTACTCGAGACACGTCATCTCTCGTACTATGACGTATATTTTTACGTTACTTGCTTTATTTTGCCAAGTAGTATGCTGCATCTCACAAGCGGACCGTTTCCCCTTTCTTCGATAAATATCGTCTATCCTTTTCGAAGTTTCAAATATGGAATAATTTGTTTCTAATCGCTTAATCATAAAAATTTTAGAGGACTCTATGGTTATAAGACGCAATGCAAAGATACAGTTCGAATATCTGGATGATAATTTACTCTAGAATCCTAACCATTGCTTGCATCGTTGTTTCCTGTTTTCCCTTTCAGATTAAAACGCTACTCGTATGGCCATCGTCGCAGGGCTCCGTGTTTAAAACGAATTCCGAAAAAATACGACTCGCCTATTACAACACAAAACTTTTATTCTCCTCTCCGTATCTGCGAGTCTTTATGTTTCTAAATTTTCTCCAATTCGGTAGCATGCTGGGGTAAGTTCTTCGGTTCGAAAATGAATATTGCGCTGCGAAACCCTGATCCGACCGTCCATTAAGCGCAGATTTAACACGATGAGACTTTGGGTGCCGCATCTCTTCACCATTCTGAATAATTTCGACTACGAGAGGTGGACCGAGGACCGAGCGCCGACCATACGCGAAATGTTGGATCGTCGAATGTCGGTTCCAGCCAGAGATTACTTGGACTACCCAGATTTCAACAACATCTGCATAACGGTGAGGAAGTGCGTGGCCAACGCTTGTTAACCCGCGATCGTTTCCCAACATTGGAATAATCAGAAATTCTTCTTAATTCTCTTTCTCTCGCATTTACTTTTCAGTGGAAAATCAAAGCGGTGGTATACCAAAATTCCTCCATTATCGCAGTCTCGGCAGTCGTGTTTTCGTTCCTCGCTGGCATGGTATACACTTCAAAGTTTAGGAAGAAAATAATAATGCGTAAGAACCGTTTTTTCGCTAACGATCGACTACTCGTTAAGCTATGGTTACAAATGTATGATAATAACGAATGAAACATCTGACAACGAACATCATATATTCGCAACAATTTATATACGTCCGATTGTTTTAACGTATTCGTCAGAACTCATCCACCGTAACTATAGTCTTACTCAGGTGTCGCAAATTTCCGCGATACATGAGGACCCCGCGCTCGTCGGATGACCAATCGCTCCTGTTGTAGTTGCCGCTTTCTTTATATCGGTGATAAGCAGTTTTGGAATAAACTGGGCGCAATCAACTCCCTATATGCTGACACTGGCAGCCGCTATAATCGTGACGACAAGGATAACGGGTAATATCGTTATCGCCATGAACATCGACGTTATTCCTATTCCATTAAGGTAATGCTTGCGTCGCAAATAACCAGACGAACGTGTATACCTTCGTTATAACGCGATTCGTTTCTCTTTTCGTCTATTGTCGCGAAACTTACGTTCGCCCGAACGCTTAAATACATACCACGGTTCGCGACGTTCGATCGCGAGTAACCAGCCGTTTTCTGATCCAGGTCCACCAGTTTGAACGTGCTCGTCACCGTTGGGAACATAGCAGCTGTTTTGGGAAATTTTATTTTCTCCGCGTTATTGGACGTGGAGTGTTTGGTCGGGTTCATGGGAATAGGCTGTTTATTACTCGGTAAGTGAGTACGGGAATCGAATGCAACGCTACATACGTATGTCACTATTTTCTAACTCGCTCACCTTCTTTGTTTAGTCTGCTTTTGCCTGTCTTTCTTCCATCCAAGGCCTGTTAAGATGTCGGAGAAAAATCATTCTATGTCCAACGCGTAACCCGTTAGCGACCGGACGAAACTCGAAACGAAGGGAAACGAACTACATACGAAATGTAAACGAAACGAAAGGAAATAACGCAGATTTCCGTAGCTTGTCAAGTTTGGCGTAATGTGAAAAAGAGCCACGCCGAAGAGAATGCTTTTGCTCTGTGTGCAACTGTGATATCTTTGCAATCCGTTTCGAAGTTCCATTCGGAGCCAGGCCAGGTCGCACTTTTCTATCCACGTTTCACGTGCAAATCGAACGATTTTTATGTTACTTCTATCCGAGTATCGAATTACTGTAAATATAGTATTTTTCTAATTGGATTAAAAGACGTAGTTTCTAATTTCGTGATTTCATTTCTCATTTCAAAATTCCTTAAACATCCAACCGTTGACGTTAACGTAAAAAGCTTTCTCGTACGTCGTAACGACTAAATGTAATAACACGCTAAAACGTAAGTAAATTAGCCTTTAGGAGATTGATTTCCGCAAAAGATGACAAATCCATCGATGATTCATTTCGCGAAACTTCAATATGCAAAGTAAGACTGAATGCACACGAGCGACATTTTACCGTGCGATCCTGCTACGACCATATTTCTCTCTTTGTTTTCCTATTAGCAACTGCAAAGACATATTATCGCAGCGATGTCGCATGGTAAAACGTCGTTCGTAGAGTTCCCGCGTAAACGAACGATCGTAACTTTCCTATTTTGTAGCTTGATAAATGTCACGAAAACAGCATCAAGGTGAAATCTAATTAACGTCAGACTAATGGAATGTCGATAATGCGATTATAACGATAAATGAGGCACATTATTAAAGTACGATGTATTGTTGCGCAAAGCAAGTCGTTTTATCGGAATCGAAAGTTACGATCAACGGCGCTCTTAACTTTGCGGCAGTGTTAAATGTAAAAGCTGAAGCGTTTCAGTCCTCGCAACAAATTTCACAAGGACGTAGTTCAACAAGAACTATGGAAATAATAGTACGAGTGGAACGTTTTCTTGTACTAGAAGTAAAATTCCATAGAAGTTAGTTTTGTAACACGTCGCTACGTTATTTAGTCTTTTTACATCATATGCACATTAGGAGTGATTTTATTCATTTGAGATCAAGCTCCTACGCGTCCAGAATGCACACACCCATATTAGAATATGTATACAAAATCAAGTTTCTATGATGAATGCAAGACAAATGCAAACATTATACATTTTTCAAACGTGTAACATTCCTTAAGACTAGTTCGAGGGAACGACGATAATTAATGTACAAGCATAAACGACCGAAACATTAAAACGTGTCATTAGCGTCTTTGTTTAAACACATTTTAACAATATACATAAATATGTACATAAACTTCAATATTGATACTAATCACCAAAATATTGATTGCTTCCAAGAATCTTATTACTTCTCCAAATGTAGCAAATCAGGATATTTAACTGTGATACAGGCGAGATAAATACCACGTCCGGACAAGACTTTACGGTACATCCGATTGGATTTCATACCGATACATTGAAGTAGGGACCTTGAAGATCATAACTTGAAGCTAGTGAATTTAGAAATTATATTTAGTATGTCTAAGAAGTCTATTTATATAAACTCCATCTATTTATTTTGTAATCTTTCTTATCAAGGACCATTTGCGAACTATCCACTGATCACTATATATCAATCAAAGTATTTTTGTGCCATAATTTTAGAAACTCTAAAGTCCTCTTGTCATTCTAATGTCATTCCCAACTTTATCGTTTCAGCATAAAATAATATTACAACAATGATAATTCCAATACTCACCGCTCTAAATCGTAGATGGCACAATGAAATCTCAAATATATTGTACGATCGGTATTTCAGAACATGCGATACAAAGTTCCATAAGGTGGTAAATCTGTTCTATGTATATTTTGTATATTAATCTCCTGTCGTTGGTCAATGGTGATGATGGTGATAGCCTATTCTGTACGTTGCTCATAACAAAAACCGAATATCATAATAGTTATAAAAATGTTAAATGTTGTAGTGTAAGAATTAATAGTTTAGTTCACATGATTTTAATTACGAATAAATAATGATGACAAATGATCAAAGTTCTTCTGATTACTGGTAATTAGTATTGATACCGAAAATTGTTTTCGGTTATCAATAAAACTTAAACACGACGATACTTTTTTTGTTTACTTTCAATCATTGTCAACTTTTATCAACATTACTGATAACACCTGATAATCAATACCTGTCAATGTCAATACCAACTCTGGTTCTAAACACACATACGAATGACAGAGGGCGTGCGGTGTGCTATGTGCGCAGGAGTAAAGTAGGAGTAATAACTAGCAAAAATGGCTATTAGTCCGTATATGCATCAATAGTTTATAACGTGCCTCTCAGTGTTATTATATATATAGAGAGAGAGAAAGTATTAACCGGTTTGTATGACGTTTTTGCATTATTGAATTTTCTTAAGAAACCAATGAATATTCGAGAAATCTATAAATGTGTGTTATGCTAGAGAAATGCAGAGCTAGAGAAATATAAACGCTGAATTATCCTTAGGTTAAGCAGTTCCATCGAGATTGCATTGTAAGATTATCTTTTATATATTTCAACAGGCATATATTTATACATTACTTTCTATGTGTATATAAAATAGTGTTATGTGATATATTAACAGAACCACTGCTTACAAGTGCTCTAAAGGTTTTAAGATGGCATTATCCCGTATCAGTAACTCCTATTTATCGACAAGTTTATCACAGGTTTCGCATACAGGTATGAAGTTTATAATTTACTTTTATGTACGAGTTTATGTCTGTTACTATTATCTCTAAAAATTGAAATCGATTAAATTAAATAATGCTCTCATAACATTTCGTATTATTATGAAATGGCAGATTGAAACCGATGTCTCTATATTATATCTTATACATTTAAATTAATTAAATAAACAACTAATATCGATTATGTTAATAGAAAGATATTGTTACCTGTATTAAATTATACGTATATATGTTACATTATTGCTGTAATTATATTATGCTGCAACCATACATTTCATCAGGAACAATAACAATGATAAACATTTTCACAATGACTGTTCCATTGTATCAGTTGCATAATAATTAACAACGAACTGAAGTTCGTTGCGTGAAAACAGTTTAATATATATAACGATAAAAATGATAAAAAACAATATTTTAACTACTTGTCAGATTTCTTACAATTTTTTTTACTTCTTTTTTTTTCATTACACTGTCATTTCTTATCTGATTTTTTTTTATGACAATTTTTTCAGCAAATACATCGTTAGGCAAAATACAGTGTATCCGGTATGCAGCCGTTCATCAAAATCGCATGAAAAATCTTCACTTTACAAGTGTCCGTCAGTATCCCGATACTCCTACTCTATCGCTTCCTACAAACGTCTCCGAAATATTTGCTAATGAGACCGGGCGATTTACACCTGAAAGGGCACGAGACATCGCTGCACCGGTACTGTTATATGGCAAGAGTGATTGTAGATCATTTTTTTCGCAACAATTATCAAAACCAACAGAGCGTTCAAATGGTTTGGAAAACTCCAGTGATACACATGTAGATTCGTACGATTGTTTTGGAGCAGTTAGTTTGAATGGATCGATGCAAAGCAACGTCCCGAAACCATTTTGCTCGAATGGAAAATCAACGCATTTGAACATGCCAGGCGGTCAATGGGCTAGAGACGGAAAATACATCGCCGAGGATATGCAGAAATCTCATTATCGAAGCATTCGTTTACCTCAACTAAAACTGAATAAAATCAGTTAGTAAGAATACTATGAAGACAAATCTTCTCAATGATTTTCCATAATATTTTTTATTAGAATATTGGTGGTTTAAATCAAAACTTCTGCATGTGGTGTAGGAATTACATAAAAAGGAAATATTTTTTACAAAATGTATTTTAGTAGTAAGCTTTTATCAATAATTATTATAAAATTCTTATTGACGAGGAAAATAGTGTAGAAATTGTAATCTATTACTCAGGTCTAACAAGCTGTGTCACAGAAAATTCACTTTTTAAACCAAAATACATCTACAATATGGGATATTCGACGAAAGCATCTCAACCGTCAAATAATTTATTGAATGATAGAAAACAGCAGGTGATTACACCTACTCCGCATTTATCCAGAAAAGAAAGATTTAAAATAGTAGCAAAGGATTATGGGATTACTGTTGTCATATTTCATGTAGCACTTTCTCTGGTATCTCTCTGTGCTTGTTATGTAGCCGTAGTTAGGTTCGTTTTTGCATAATCCACTTTTTTTTACATATAAGCTTCTTTTGCGTTGACGCTTTTAAAAGTTTTAATTCTACAGAATATTATTTGGTTTCTCTCCTAATAAAACATAAGCATTAAGATTATTCGCGAAATAAATATTGAAAAAATAGAATTTATATATTACTCGTATTTAAAATAATTTCATGCATTGATTATAGAAATATTGTTTTCAGAGGTATAGATTTAAAACCTATCATTTACTTTATATTCAACGTAGAAGATGAGCAAATAAATGGTGTCATTGGTAATACGTCAACTTTCTTGGTTGCGTATGGTTTTCATAAACTCATGGCACCTATTCGGTTTCCAATAACGGCAGGTGTAACACCATTTCTTGTAAAGCATTTAAGAAGAATAGGACTTCTTAAACCTCCAAAAAATATAGCAAAAAAAACACAGCAATAATATTCAGTGATTGATTATAATAATTATTTGCTTGATACTGTATGATTTGCACATGTGTATATTTTGTAATTAAATATTTATAAACCAAATTGATTAAATAAACTAACATACACATATAAACCATTTGTTTTTATGTATATATATTCAGGTTTATTATATAAAGAATATAATAGTTGTAATTACTTTACACAACGTCACGTATATTTCATATATGATACTTTGCGCATCTACTATAAGTACGGCAGTTGTAGTTACAATATTTTTACTAATAAGTTTTTCTTTTATTAATCGCCGTAAATACATGACATACACAAAAAGCTCGGCAGTTTCAATGGACGAATTGATCAGTTATATTGGAACAATGATTGCGTTCGATACGCAAATCTTTACTGCGTTTTTTCTATTCGGCTCGCAGTTATCGAACCCTTCGAGATTTGATTATGCATAGGAAACATACGAAAATGCCAATCACTTGGCAAACATGTTTATGTACATAACTTCTGAAAAATATATTATAGTACATAGTAAAATTAACGTGTATAAGTATATATACAATGCAGTTAACCTAGAGTAATACACATCTTACAATTTATGTAATTTTATATATTTCAAAGTTATGCTTGCCTCAATTGTTTTCTACAATGGCAAACTTTTTTTAAATGCAATAACAAAAAAGAAACCTAAGAAGATCATTAATAAAATTGCTCAATGTTAAGAGTAGAAAAATTTTGAATATTTCGTAGGTCTTAATTAAATATTGTAAAATATTTCTCAAACTGTTTCTTTAAAGTATAAAAGTTGTTCGCAAGTTTAGTAAGCGTAATTGTTCTCAATTTATTGATCAAACCTAAAAAGGGAGGTTTGAAGCTACAATGACACATAATAGTACCTATTGTTTTTTATGCATATTAGAACAGTGCACTTATAAACATTGAACACATTTTCTTCAGAGCATTTATAAACGATTTAAATGATGAGCTATTGCGTTGTGATGAATTATGAGTTCTATTAATGCAAACAGGAAGAATTTATTACTTAAAATATGATGCAAAAATCATCTAATAATACTTGTAAACTAAGCAATGATTAGTTCTAACATTTTATACAGATCTTACGTAACTCTCATAAAAATACAATAGAAAGATTCACAAATATCTTAAAGAAGCATACAATCATCTCGATAAAAAAATATTTTGGCACAGTACATTTGTATAATTCTTGTTACTCTTTATAATGCACTGATAAGATACAAAAATAATATAAAAATGCATATTTCATCGAATGCATCATTCGGATCTCTTCCTACTAAATCAAATTTAGTAACATTACATTATATAAATTGAATAATTTCAGATGCAACAAAATGTATATTTTTCCACTTTAATTTGATTATGTATTATTTGAGCGTGATATTCAATTAGAAAGGCAAAATTTTTCCATTTTTGTTGCATAAAACTAGTCAAGTCTTTAAACGTACGCCTCAGCACGACGTCCTTGTATGTGATTGAAAAATTGTCGCCAACTAGTCAATGTTTTACTTGACCACACCCAAAAGCTACTTGTTATACCAACAATCATAGCCATTAAATATTTTATCATGAAAACCTCAAATTCTGGCCGCCTTCCGACATCGCGGGTACGCTCTCCAACTGGACATGGCATCGAATATAAAGATTGTGGTCCAGGCCTTGAACACATCTCCATGTTCCAAGTCAACATCCACTGATCAAAATATGCTTGCTCATAAAATAAGCAAGCAATGACAATCAATGCAGGAACTATGTATAACACAGAAAATATGCCAATACGTATCATTAATTTTTCTAGTTTGTCAGTCTTTGTACCATCGTGCTTCATAACAGTGCGTATACGGAAAAGAGAAACAAATCCAGCCAATAAGAAGGCAGTTCCGAGGATTAGATAAACGCATAATGGTGCCAAAACAAACCCACGTAGAGCCTCAACATTCCAGAGGCCCACATAACAAACACCAGACAATATATCTCCTATAAATATAAAGTAATGCATTCATAATAAGTACATGAATTATATTAAAAATAATTTCTTCTTGTGTTTTAGATTATTTACCTTCTACCTTTCCCAATGCAAGGATAGTAACTGTTTTTATTGCTGGAGCAGCCCAAGCTGCTAAATGAAAATACTGTGAATTAGCTTCTATTGCTTCGTGGCCCCATTTTAACCCAGCAGCTAGGAACCATGTCAATGTTAAGATGACCCACCAGATACTGGATGCCATCCCAAAAAAGTAAAGCACCATGAAAAGTACTGTACACAATTCATGCTTGGTACCTTGGGATATTGTTGATGCCATTTGAATTCTCATATCTAAAGGAGGTGGAAAAGGCTCTCTGCAGGCAATGGAATTGCCAGCTGCCCAACCAATCACATATGCCAATGCTACCATAAGGTAACATACTGACAAAAAAATGATTGGCCTTTCGGGATACCTACACATAAATGTAATGTGCATAATATAATATAACATTATTATATATTTTATATACTATATTCAAGGAAAGTTATACATGTGCATATCATATTAGTACGAGAATTTTATACTTTTTGTATTGTGATAAAATTTACTATAATGTATATCTCATAAAGACATACCATATAATACAAACAGCCATGTAATTAAAAGACTGTGCTTTTAACTAATGACTAACTAATAACTAATTATTTAATGATAATTAAATAATCTATTATAAATAAATACAAATACAATTACCTGAACCTATCTGTGTCAATGAGAAACGTCAAGAAAGTGAAAAAACAAGAAGCTGCACAAATGGAGGCCCAAGTGCCAACCCAGATCCTTGAAAATCGTCGTTCCCTTTCGGTGAAAAACATTCCATCACAAGGAGCGCCGCAATTAAGCTCAACTTTGTCGCCGACCTTCAGCGAGTAACCAAGTTCATGCGGGACCTTGAACTGCATTGGACAAACAAAACCAAAATCTCTGGCACCGAGCATAAATCCGCTACCGTACGGTTTTGGTCCTCCGGTCCAGGACGGTTGAAATTCGGGTACAGGCATGAGCGGTGGCGTATAAACCGGTGGAGAGGGTTCAGGCGGTGTGGTCTCGTTGTGACCCACGCATAATTCAGGACCGCCGTTTTCGGGTAACTTAGAACAATCGAGATTGTCCGGCCACGCGAAGCCGAAACTGTTCATCAATCGTTCACACCCTGCTCGAGCACTCTCGCATAGCGATCTACACGGAGGTATTGCTCTGTCAATGATAGTGCATACAGGCGCGTACACCGTGCACAAGAAGAAACGAAGATCAGGGCTGCACTTCATCTTGACCAAGGGTGCGAATTGATGAACTTCTTGGCCAGCTTCTTCTTGCTTTTGATGGTTCATCAGATTTGGCATAATCGTTTCATTGTACGGAATATTCATGCATAGGTTGATCGTGATCGGTTCACATCTTCCGTGATGCGCCAACGGATCTTTTGCATGAAAAGCATTGACACTGAATACGGCCACTGAAAGAACATAGATCGTCGCGTAACACGGAATCATTGTTGCGTATCGTTGGTCGACCGCCACTTCCGAGATCAATCGTCACGCGAAGTAGCTTTCGAAAATACGCGAATGCACCACGCCTTTGGACATCACCAACGAATCGTGCGAGACATAATAATACTGAACGGTAGGAGCAGGGAAACGAGCGTACCTAGTACGTAGTGATGATGATGGACGCGACCGCAGTACTGTAAACAGAACACGGTGAATACGTTCTGATAGCAAGGAAACTTATCCGAAATTTATGAACGATACTACCGCCATCTGTGGAAAATACGTCCAAACACTACGCATTCTTCAAATTAGCAGAACATTCGAAAAATCTCTTTCTATACCTTCAAAGGTAAAATAATAGTTTTTAAACCATAAATTATGCGTAATATATCTATGTGTAAATAAATATAAATCTAAAGTAAATCTAAACAAAAAAAAATAGAAATAATCAGTAAATGATTATACTTTAGTTAATATTACAATGTTTTTATTAAAGGTAGAGGTTACATAAATGAGAAGACTCGATGTCAATCGATTCATTTTGATTTTATTTCTTTCCCGACATACAATGCACAATACGTTCGATTTCGTTAGTTGTAATGTTTATTCATCGCAGATGATTAGCGTTGTCGTAAGTACTATGGTTGTCATTGTTATATTTTCTGTTTTAATTATATAGTACATACGTACTCGTGGAATTCGTGCACTTTCAGACGGGGTCGCACCTTCGGGCGGTTATCTCACTGCATACTGTAATGGTAGTTTTTCGAGTCTATACGAATTACCCGAAATACGATTCACAAACGGCCTCGTTATCGTAAACAAATAAATAATTTATCTCCTCGGAATATTCTCAACTTGAATCGTCACATTAGACATAGGAGGTCAGCCTTACGATCTTACGATTAGTAACACTTAAGATTCAATACGGAAGATTGCAATATGTCGAGGAAGCCACTTTTTCGTCTTCTTGCAATTTCAACGGTATTAATGACCATTCTGCGGCATAAAACGAAGGAGAAGCCTGTTATTAAAGAAAACACGATCTGACGGAACGATCGAATGAACTCCGCCTGTTTTTGCCTGTCGCGCCTACTGATCCTTCCGATCGAAATCAACGTTACTTTTCTAACACGCATTCCTATTAAGAAGAAAAAGGTCACTTTGGTTACCACTTACACTCTGCTCGAGGGAACCAACTACAAATCATTTATACACAAATACCTATTGATTATAATATACATATACATATACATATCTGTATTAATGCCACGATTTATCGCGTATAAAACAACATAATAACGAGGAAGACGATTGATAATAATGGGTTTAAAATTTTTATAGCGAGGGTAGACAAGGAAAGTAAAATTATTTAGTGAAGTGCATAAAACTGGTTTGCGTAATACCATATACACATATCTATATTAAATGCTATACCCTTTCAAATTTTATTACCGAAGTTAATTCTCAAATGGATCGTATACGTTCGTTGGACCTAGTATTCTTCTTTTCTTTTGGAATACATATATGTATAGAACAGCTGTACAAGCGGGAAGATCTAAAAGATCTTTGGGCGGCTTAAAACGTTATGATTGGCACAAAATACGAGGTGCTTCGCAAAGTGTACCGTGAGACATCTACGAGTCTCACTTTCCTCTGAACTCTGAATGATTTATTTGTATTTCTCACTCGCAATGGGACGCACTAAGATTATGAGACAAACGTTCATTAAATTATGGCACGACCTGCGCGCTTTTTATCTTAAGACGTCCCAGAAACGTGAAATCACTGTTATTACTGCTGTAATGCTTTAAGTCTTTCTTCTCGAGTACCCGCAAATATATATTAGCTTTTACGCCTTGTATATTACCTAGCTGATCCATTAACTCGTTAAAGGTTATGATTAATTAAACACGCGTAACAAATTATAAGCGTCTGGTAGATCAGTTAGGGATACGTAATTATATCCAAATAAACGTTTTCTTTAAAACACATCCAGTAATATACCTACTTAGAAGTATACGAATGTATTATCCTGAATCTGAAAAGGAGACGAAAAGTGGCTCGTGCCTCGTGTTTTACCTCGACAGAAGTCGATTATCCTCTGCTCGTACACAATCACGTCGTAGTGTGCACGCAAGTCTCGTTATGCACATATAGGATTAGAATTGTGGTATACGGTCAGAGATTCGCTGGCAAATACGCGCCTGTACATAATTACGTGCAAAATCCGCGCGCAATGCAGAAGAGAGTTGCCTCTTTCGTGATTAGCCCTTTGGAGGTTATGTTATACATGTGAAGCATATATGCCATTGATCTTGGATTTTTGGCGTGGCTAGATAAATTTACATTTCTCCTCCAAAGAGTTAAGCCTGTTCGCTCGCTCCGAAAAAACATAATTGATGCAATCGTGTTTGTAATAAAATTGCGTGTATAATTAATACACGTTTCTTGATTAGCACCGAACTTAACTACTAGTCAGTTTACGTACGTGTTATGTCTCCACGCACGGTCTACTCTAAAGTGTAATCGTGTGTTTAAAACTTCGAGTGAAATGCAATTCATTCTTCTGCCGTTGCGCCGTATGACACGCAACAAGTAAATAGAGATTAAAATACTTTCGAGACATTCGAAAAAATGGACAGACTTTCTTGGAATATTCAGCAAGATTAATATATATAATGCTCTTGCGTAAATTATCGCCAGTGCGCATTATATTATATTTATTCGTACTTCGCGTACGTGTAGATATATTCTCATCTATCTATCATTCTATCTACCGTTCTTCTAGCGACACTAGTCCGTGCCCAACTAACCTGTCCGAGTGTGTCAGGTGCGTGTATATCGCATCGCGTAATTTTGTACACGATGAAAAACGAATTACATGCAGGAATAATGTATCCGTAAAATATTTCTATTTACAATCAATAATTTTATGGTTCTCCAAATATGAATATCAAGTGTTAATTTATAACTAGATTTTATAATCAAACTTTAAGCCAATGTTAGGCTTAAGATTTATGCTCTTGTTCGTATAATTTTATAGTTTAGGCAATATATTTAAGATGGATAAGAGGTAAAATCTTTATGTAAATATACTTGTCATATACTTTGGATCAAATTTTAAGTAGATAATTGTTGTAAATTAAGATAAAGAGAAAGATTCTTTGTGTGACCCAAGGTGGCCTGGCAACTATTGTCACCTAATACTTGTATAATTTTAGAAGCTAAAGAAAAGTTTGATTGACAAATATTTCCTATAACGATAAACATCTTTCTTTATTTGTATTAAACAATGTATTTTGCATGTGTGTACGAAATATGTGTTGAAACATCTCTTGACGAATATAGAGACATTTGAATATGGAATATGGTCATTGAAGGCCGTTTTAAATCTTTTTAGTGTAGCTATAATGAACTTGTTAGTGCTTGTATTCATCTAAAGAGCCTTTACCATATTAAGTAACACATCATTTTATCCAAAGAACTAACAGTGACCTTCGTATCTTGATACTGTCGCTATAAAGAAATTTTTATCGCTATATACGATGTTCTCCACTATCGTTTCAGCAATAAAGTTTTATGGTGGCAACAGTAACTAGGCCACTCTTTGAATCGTGCCTTCAACAGATTAATTCAAAATTCTCAAATTTCTTAAAATTAATAAAAATCTTTCACGATTAATATTTATCTATATTCGAAAGTCTCCTAGATTTGAAATTTATGGTAATTTTCTGAAAAATAATTTAAAAGCTACTTGTGGCACTTGTAAAAGGATTTAGTACTTTCCAAGGAACGATGATTTATAGTTACCTCGAGTGATTTAAGCACAGAAACTTACGCCGAAATAATGAGAAATTATACGCAATAAAATTTCGTATTGAGCACGCTATAAAACATAGTTTTAAAGATCAGTTTGTCTTGGAAATATACACTCAATTTTATTCCCGGATGGTCGTGAACGTCATTCACGGTAATCTATACGTATCAATACCCGTATACCGATATAATTTCTATGAATTTCACGCGTGACGTTCACGCACGCAGCCATTGTGTGTCCGTTTCACGGAAAAAGGTACTCACTTGGTTACGCGGATCACGATATAACACGCGATACCTGCACACGTCGAATGTAACAAAATGAGTAACGAACGAAACCGAAGGAATTTAGTAGTACAGTTGCACTTTTGAGCAAACGATCGCTCTCATCGCGTATCATAGTGAACATTTCGCATATTTTTTTTATACGCAACGAGATATATCGTACGCCTGGGAAGATATATATTTGGCACTGGATTCCCGTCGACAGAGCTTCTCAGGCTCAAATCGCAATTCATCTCGCGTTAATTAATTACGATCGCGCTGACCTTATATTAGTAATGTCGATCTTTTCTTCAAAGAATAAATATCTTTATCGTTTAAAACTGTCAGTATAAAAGGTAAAGGATTATTCAATTTCTGTCCCATTTAATTTCAGGGTCTCCTTATTCGTTTTCCAATTGTTTGTCTCGCCTCAGAAAATTAAATCGTTCTGAGACACATCCTAACGATAAGTATAAAACTATTCAAGAATTTGAACAAAAATAAAAAATTCCAACAACCGGCATTACTAAGACAGGATCGAACAAAGCGATAAACACTGTCGCAACAATGAGCGACGCAAAATACCGTTTTTCTTTGCTACATACCGGATATACTTTCGCGTTTTTGTTCGCGTATCGCTGCGATTAAGATCCGCGGAACCCATCGAGATCAAAGGAACGATATGGAGCAACGATCGAGAATTTTAACGAGGAGAACAGCGTATACGCTCCGTTCATTCCGCTTATCGGACTCAGCAGCCATGGACGCGACTTCCAGGCCCCGTGTTTCAATAGTTTCGAATCGCGCGTACGGACCGGCAAATACGTTTTGTTATTGTGTATCAACGCGCGGTCGTCTAGGATATGAAAAAAATATACGCGACCGCGCGTGTATTATGACTAGATAGCTTTGTAGTCCTCGCTTCGGCGATCGAAGATCATCATCATCGATCCTGTCATTCCTGCCAACGCTCGTCTCTCCATCACCGTTGAAACGCGTATCCACCGTTACGCTGCATGTGTGCATGCAACAGAACATAGATCGATCGTACGACGATTTCGTGAGACAACAACCTGACTTGAATGTCGTCAAGCCAGAATATCGATAAATACGGACGATGACTGACAAGTAACATCCTCGTTTCGGCGTTTCTGAACGAAAAGCTATAGAAATTTGTACGCATCTTGTGTATTACGTTACACTGAATTGCATACGATGATAAAGTTTGAATTACCGAATTTAAGAAATCAATTCTTAAGTGCGTAGATACACTTCCTTAATAAAAGCATATAAAGTATAAAACTAAAAATACAGAATATTTTCTGCATCTAATAAAATTAAACTATGGATTTAAAAACGTGTGATTCTATTTTACTCAAAGTAAAATTTTATCTAAAATACTCGTTTCAAAGTATGAAAAATATTTTTACTCTGAGGGAGAAGTCTATCTTAGCTATGTATAAATTTCACAGATGAGGAGATTACTTCTATCAGTGACCTCTCGTACAAATCGACAGATCACGTCCTGTCGTCGCAGTGAAAATCGATTTACGATATTCTTTTTACATAACGATTGAGCATAGAACGCCGACGTAAAACCTGTACAAACTAATCCTAATTTGATCTTAGTAGCGTCCCTAAACACGAGTGTCTTAATCGCTTAATTAAAGTACAGAGTTGGCTCATGACCGGCTAAAACACGCGGAGAGATCGAACGTGGGTAGAGAACGATCTGCGCTCGATGCTCTTCGAGCCGTATCACGAAGAAGACATCGTACGACGATGATATGGCACAATATTTCCCTTTATCCGTCTCTTTATCCATTCCTTAGCTGTTCATCACGGTGGATCGCCTGGAGTAGCCTCGTCTTGTTACCGTTTCACCCTGAGCTTCGCACTCCTTCTTCACCCGATCGATTATGTCTGCCACCAGCTTCTCTTCCTTTTCCCTCTGTTGCTCCCAATCTGGTCCTTTTCCGACCTGTTGGGGCACGTTTCACAATTTTTGCCCTTACTCTTTCGACCGTAATCCGATTGATCGAACGAAGAACTCGCGAGCGAAACAAGCAGACAGGCAAACACGCGCAAACCGGAGTGTCACATCGAAAGCTTTTCTTCCATCGTTTTCGCATGCTTGGTGCTTTTGATCGGCTACTGACAGATATCTAACTCTACTTACTATACATACAGGGCTTTCTCAGATGTGGTCCTCGCCAATTTCAAACAAATTTTCGACAGTATTTAAAATACTTTCTCATCCTCCTATTCTCCAAATCGTCTAGACCATCGTCCTCAACATAATTTGGCCATTGCAAAATTATTTGGATGGAAGAAATATAAATTGTATCTCACTAAATTTCACTGGAATTGACGAAAACTGATATCTGAAGCAGCCTTAATAAATACAGAGGCAAATTGCAGTTTTTTTTTTTTTTTTTTTTTTTTTTGTTATGCAAGTCCATTGCGATGAAGAAAAGTCATATTAAGGATGCAACTTCGTTAACGTGCATTATTTTGGATCATTGCGTGATTGATAGTAGCTTCATGTTTTGTGAATGTACCATATTGGAAGCTGGTATGATGTTCCGTACCAATATTAAATCGTTATTAAATCATTTCTTTATATAAAACGCGTTTTCTAATAATTAGATGCGGCAAGCAGGGTACGAGGAGTATGGCTAGATGGCGAAGCGGTCAAAGACTTACTTCCGAGGTCTTCCGCGCTTTCTTGTTGGCTGGCTCTTCTCTGTTCTCGTCGTTCTCGTTGTCAGAGTGGCGGGAGCTGAGGTGACCAATGTAACCCTTACGGGACTTGAAGTAAGCGTTACAGCTGTGGCACTTGAACAGCGGGGCCGGTTGGGTGACCTGGGTGGAGACGTGGAGTTTGTACTTGTGCCTGTACCAACGGGTTCGAGACGGTAGCACCTCGCCGCACCACTTGCAGACTACGGAACCGTCGTTTTGAATGAGGTATTCCAGCAGCTTGTAAAACAACGTTTATTTGGTTTTTTCTCTCCCTCTCTCACCCTTTCCTCTTTAATCATCCTCGCTCGCCCCATCGTATCACGTCGCGCTCGATCGTATCCACCCTATCTTTCTTTTCCTCCCTTCTCTAGGTTTATTCCCTTTGGTATAGAATTCGAAACCCTTTGACCTGGTGTTGGTGATGATTCGAGACAAAAATCTATCGCTATCGGATTGGAACTTAGCTGCGAGTTACCATGATACCATGAATTTGTTGGATTTCAGGCAAAAACAAATATTCGAGATATTCTCGTATTTTTGTTCTGCGATTTCTTTATGCAGTCATCGAGTTCTCTGTTTCTGTGGCGCGGTGTTTGCTGGACGGACGATACACCGACAGAAAAGGCGCCACCCGACATAAACGAGATTAGAAATAAAATCCACTTCTCCGCACGCAATTATATATAGAGAAAGTGCGGTTCAACGAATTCCTTGCGAAAAGTAAACGGCGCGCTAATGAAAAAGATACGAGGACAAACCAGATAAGACATGCCCGGATAACGTTACAGAATGCTTTCCATTCGGTTGTCTGCGAAAATGCATGCACATTGCCAACTGGTTAGGATAACAGATAATTAGAAATAACCTTTCAGTCGTAAAGCAAAACCGTAAAATTCTTTCCACATTTACCTGACAATTCCAACAACTGGATACAAAGTATCACGATCACTAATTAAAATGATTATTATGCCTTTTTTTCTACACCAATGAACAGTCCCTATATCTCCTCTCTTATAATAAGATTTTAATCTATACTCTAGTGCAATCAAACAAGTATGTAACGATATACATCTACTTGTAAGTACATACTTCTAACTCTCTAACGAACTTCCCAAAAATGCTCTTAGTCTAAAGAATGGTCGAACCAGCCGAATGGAAAACACCTTATAAAATGCGCGGCGACAAGAGCTTTCCAAGTGGCTTCCTGGTGCTCTGCCCATTTCTGTTGGTGCCGTGTCCGCGAGGACATGGTGATAAGCCGCGCCTCCTTCTCATAATCGTCCTCTGAACGAAGCCAGGTGGCACAGCTGGTGCACTGCCTGCCGAAGCAGTATCAAAAGCAGCAGACCAACCAACCTGTTTCCTGACCTCCGGCTCGGCCTCCCCGGATTCTGACTTAGGTAGCAACAGATCTCCCCGATCCTCCTCCCGGTCGGTGAGGAAGTGCATTCCGCTAACCACTCGCTCGGACTTGATGTACGTGCTGCCTGTGTTTCCTTCGCTGAACGGATCCTCGCCGCTCCTCGTCGCCGTCGTCAAAGGTGCTGAAGGAGGAGGCGGCGGCGACGACGAGGACGACGACGTGCAGATCTCGAACGTGATGTCGCTCGGTAGACTCGGCAGCTGATCTGGGCAGACATGGAAAGAGAACAGGTACAGGAGCGTTAGTATCATTCAGCTGGAAGATTAGTCATCGGTTGTGTTCCTTGAATTTGTGAGGCGAGGAACGAGGACAATTTAATGAGGTTTCGATGTTTTATTATCGAGTGTAAGCAATGTCTTAAATTAGTAGTAGTAGATAGTTTTTATAGTAGTAGATAGTTTACGATCTATAGCTTTAGAATAGGTCTGAAAGTCTTGGAATTTATTATCAGTTCGAGCAGCGTTTAATCTGAGCTTTTAGGAAATTTAGTGATTTGGATTCTTAGGAGTATTACAAACCACGTTAGTATCCTAAAGCAGGACTTGGAAAAGGAGGAAAAGCTGTTGATTTCCTGAAATGTTCGATAAAGTAATTTAACTCTTATGTTTCTTTCGATAAAGATTCAAGAACCCTCTGAATTATGGTAAAAAGTCTTATCCAATTAAAAACTTGATTAAGAATGGATTTAAAGATAATTTAAGAATTAATTTAAGAAACGTATCCGTTTGGTTGATTTTAAGTTCAATGAATATTTCCGTATGGCGTATTTCGCGAAAGCAAAGGACGAATAGTTCCAAAAGAGAAGAACGACTAAACGGAGAGATGTATGTTCCTCTGTCTTGCTTTAATGAAGGTTGCGCTAATCGATACAAGAAATAAACGGTCGGGTATTGCAGTTGTATATCACAAAGAGTTACAAAGAAACTACAATTAGATAAAAACAAATAAAAATAATAATAGGTATTAAATTGTTATAGTCCTTATCGCCACCCGGCATCGATTATAATAGGTACATATGTACGTACACTTAAATGTACAGTCAACGACCGACGATAATCTGCGAACGTATAGCTTCATTTTCTTTATTATTACTGTTATATGATATAACTTTTTTTTGTTTGTTTGTATAAGCGCGCTTCTACCCTCAAACGGGGCGAACGTACAATATAATATAATATAATATATAATAATATAATATAATATAGTATTTATATATAATATATAATAGATTTTTTTCTGTATTCGCAACGTCTATATCTTTTAATAATTCTCACAATTCCTTCTCTTCTATTGCAAAAATCTACCATTACTTATTAGTACATTTTCGTAGTTTTAACATCCTGCATGAATGCGTTTTGTTACTTTTAGTGTCACTAATAGAATTATGTACTGCTTCCTCCTTCTATCGAAACAGAGTGTCGAGTGATGCTTCCAGGATCGAGTGCAAATAAAAGTGCCAGTACTGGTACCTATATATTTCGTATATGTCTGTATATCTTTATAACATTACGGTGAATTTCATAAAACTCACTTGCATTATCTCCATTTTTAAAGCGTCGAAGAACAGTAAGTAGGAATAATAATGCAGGTGGACATGCGTGTATATACCTTTTCCTTTTCTTTATTTAAGACGTCTGCCGGTGCTTTCTTTTTATCGATAGATATTTAAACGTGCGTGTAAACCGCGAATTTTATTCGCAGCAAACGAAAGATTTGTAGTGGGTCGAGGTTCTGGTAATAGACGAGGAGACACAAACGACACTGATGCGTTGCGACTTTTTCATCGGTTTACGCGAAGAAAAAACGTACTCGTCGCTAACACATGAATAAAACGTGCAGATTTAACTATGGTAAATATAAATAAGTCTATTCGCCAGAACGTCGTGACAATATACATAAATATATATCATCTATATCTTGCATTCTACTTCAACGAATAAAATTGGAAACGTAATAGAAGGCATCGCATTAATGTCACAAGCTACAATAGCATTTAACGCTCGAATAAAATATCTCTGCATCATGAAAAATTCAAGTAACCGCATTTGCATTTTGTTCGGTTATTTCGTATCCTCATTCCGTATGTGTTAATCGTGTGGCTTCCTTTAAAGCCTAACGCACCTTATCTCGTAACCTAATTACCCGATGTTATAGTTAAAACTAAAAATAAAATAATAAACGTTATTTGACGATGACAATAATATATATACATATATATTATATATATGCTATATATATAATATATAAATATATATAATAGTGTAATAATAATATAATATAATATAATAGAACTATTACAATAATGGTATAAAACTAAAACGTAAGAAGTAAGGTAGTCACAATGCATGGAAAGTGAAGAAAAAAAAAGTATAACACGACCGTTTTCGATTGCTTTTGCACACATCATAGAATTAAGAAATTCGTTTTGTCATTTCCTTTTTCTTTCCTAAGACTCATTGGTATCGCAATGACGTTAGAGCCTTCAACTGTATACGTATGGCGCAAACCTTATCTTTCCAAATAGTAATAATTTTCTTCGTTAACACAAGCAATCAATCGAAATTGCATACGATGCCCATTTTTTATAAACGTACGTATCGATCCCACATATTATACATCAATCACTGACTCAAATTGCGAATCCATACACAATTTCTCCGAAACTGTTAATATATCTTTCAGTGATTAACAAGCGATACGGAATTCAAAACGTGCTCTGTATTCTGGTAGTATTGTAGATGTGTGCTTTTTCGTATATGCATAATATCAAAATGAACGTTACGCTTTCTACATAACAACTACAAATTGGACGCAAGAAACAGAATTGTGCGCGAATATAAATTTCGTGCTTCACCTAACGGAAACTAAACAGTTATCATTGTTTTTCCTTTACATTTACGCAATTTCGTTATACATATATAAATATATATATATATATATACATATATATAACATATATGTGTTATATTAAACATATGATTATCAATCATATATAATCATAATCATATATTAATCATAATCATATATTATACACACACATATATATATATATATAAGATATATATGTATATATATATATAAGATATATATGTATATATATATATTGATATATTTTTTTTTGCTTTTTTTTTCCTTTTAAATACCGACTACGAGTGCGAGCTGGATCTACGAGAGAGAAACTCGACGAGTTCCTCGTGTTACGACAACGAAATCACACGCGGGTTCACATTCCCTCTCACGTAATATATTTCTCTTTATATATATTCTTTTAAATAGTTCTCTGTAATAGTTAAGATTTGATGATTATCATCATTATCGTCGTCATTACCATCATCATCATCATCATCATCATTATTATCATCATCATTATCATCATCATCATTATTATCATCATCAGCATCATCATCATCATCATCATCATCATCATCATCATCCTCATCATTCTGAGACATACACATCACACGTCTAACATCCATGCTCATTTTCTCTCATGCGTATAACACCGATGCGGAAGACCAAAATACTGCTTTCCGTTCAGTATTCGTTCGAAAGTTCTCGCAACGAATTATAGCATTATAGAAAAGGAAAATAGCAGGAAGAGTGGACGAAAGAGGAAATATTAATTCGCTGTTAATTTAATTTTTAATTTATAACAAATTTTGTAAAATAAGGGATTTATAACGTCAGATCTATGGGTAAAATTGTTATGCGATCAAACAAATACATTCTTGTAAGCATCTAATTTAATGATATGTTTAATTTTATTGCTGAATAATATTATTTTTTATCAGGTTGAAAAATAACGAAACGATGGAGAATAGTAGAAATTACAACGAATGGCGAATTATTTTCCTCTCGTTCTTTCTTTCCTGGTTTATGTTTTAGAACTGATACGGAGGGATAGTAACGCGTTGTTCCTACTAACAAATTATAACACTTCGTTTGCATTAGTTCTGCTCGACTGCGTGAACGATGTTTGAACATTTCCCCAAAAAGTTATTGGTATGTATGTATGTATGTATATATATATATATAAGGACATGCGCGCACGCACGTACATATGCGCGAATAAATTTATATTTCGTTCAACTATTTCTACTCTGCGGTGTCCCAACACCGAAAAAAAAGACAAAAACGTTTTAACAATGTATCAAATAATAGATTTCTTTCAGATTTTTTAACGAACGAATGAACGAAAAAAGTATAATATAATATAATATTGTAATATAATATAATATAATATAATAATATAATAATATAATAATAATAATAAATCAAGGAGAAAAAACAAACGGTCCAGACCCAAAACTAACTGAGGGTCATTAAATATACTATGCCTGTATAGATAACTTTCTTTATAACTTGTCTGTGATTGCCTGTGCATTATTAACTTATATACCTAGCAATAATAACCAATTCTATCGGTGCTTGTCCATATCTAAAAGTTAATAATTCTTATCAAACAATAATATTAATAGAAATAATAGTAACGGTGAAAATAAAAATAATATTATTTTTGCTGCATTAATAGTAGTGCGAGTAATAGTAAATCAGTAATAATAATAGTAAGAATAATAATTAATTATTGGTAATAACTATAATACACTTTCCCAGAAAACCTGTACATATACCGGTCTGTTATGCAGTATAATTCATGTTTCTTCCTCCCTTTTCTCTATTTTAGGCACTATCTAATGAACTCTGCGAGACTTCTGTGCCTCGTACGGAACCGTTAATAAACTCTCTGATAAATATACATTTTCATCTTCTTTCTGCCTTTCTTTCTTTTAATATTTTACTAATATGCTTTATTACGCACCATTGGAATCAAATCTGTTGGAAGGCGTAGGAAACATTAAAAAGAGAAAAATAGCAATAACAGTTATAATAATATTAATACGAATCCTGGCTATGAAACTCTGCACTTTTGATAACAATCCATCTGCTCATCTTTCTTCTCGTTACTTTAGAATATAACACATCTGACAAAAATTTGGAAGCACGTTATTATCGCTCCAATAAGCTTCTATGCAAATTGATAAGCATAGATGAATGTTTGTTGAAAGTTTGAAGATACAGGTGACATTCCCCGATACAAACAAAGGGGAAAAATATTCAAATTTCATTTTTTTGGCGGGAAACAACTAGTTTGATCGTGATTGCATACAGTTTTGTGCAGATGTATAGGGAACTATGAAAGGTGGAAAATTGGAAAATATCTGGAAAGAAGAGAGAACATATTCACAACCAACGTTTCACACGTGAACTGCTGAATTTGAAAGAGCGGGTACAACAAGGAAACAAAAAGAAGTGAAAAAAGAAATAAAAACATCGCGCGTGCGTTAAAGCATTGGAAGTTTTTTTAAAGCTATCACGGTATAATCTAAAACGGGAATATACCCATACGATACTTTGTCAGTCACATTAATCGTATTGCTTATGTTGCTCCGTTATATTTTGCTTCAAAAAGAAGAAAAGGAAGATATACTCTAGACATAAATTTTACATGTCAAAAATGATGCGTTCGTATCAAAGAAAAAGAAAAGGAAAAAGAAAAAGGGGATACGCGGTTGATAAAGGCACGAGAAAGCTGGCTAGTTTTGCGAGAATATATATCTCTCTCTTTTTGTTCACCAATATCGTTAAATTTCGTTTCTCAAAATATAAAGAGAAAATTGGAATTTTATATGCAGACTACGCCCGCGTAAAATACTGCGACGATATTTAGTAAAAGAGAACTTTTCGGTAACGCGGACTCGACACGATAAACATTACTTTCAACATTGTGAAACAATGGTTCCCATATATGATACATACGCAAACGTAACCGCCTACAATATTAGTTACACGATAAAAACCTATAAACAAGTATAGCCTTTTCAATCGCTATCGTTAAAAATTCCTCTTTTTCCCACTGGCCAAATCGCTTTCTCCGCGAATTTCTTTGAAATTTCACGCGGCTTACGTTTCCATGTGTAAAACCATGGCGATCAGGATGGTCGTGCAAGTGAAGGAGACACAGCCGGGCATCGATCGTCCACAAGCATTGCGCGCTATTGCACAGTTCAAGGATTATATAATACTAATGTACACAGCAGCACTACTCGAGCACTTACGTTCGAGTATAGACATCTCTTTCTCTTTGTCCTTTAATTCAAAAAAAAAAAAAAAAAAAAAGGAAGAAAAAAAAAGAAAAAGAAAAAAGAAAAAAATCCCCGCGATAACTCGACGTCGTCCCGCTCAGCAGTGTTTGTATGCGATCTGTCACGTTAGTCTCCTCCACTGGCCGATATCAACCGTCGGTCGCCCTTCTTCCCGAAAAGACGATACTCGTCGGGCTTCCATTAAAAACGACTATCAAAAATTGATCGCACGCGTAGGAAATCCGATCTCGCTTTAATACAACGTGAGGAGTCGATCATCGCGGGGGTGAGATAGGCTATGCGATTGGTCCGCGGCACACAGGTTATGATATATATTTTGTTTTCTCAGACCGAAGACAACTTGATCGATTTTTCTATCGGTGTCTCTCTGTACGACCACGTATTTTCACTATCGGGTGACTAGACTAGGGCGGTGCTGAGAAGACGACAGAGTAAACGAAAGGAAGATTTCGCTTTCTCAAACACGCCCCCGCCTGAATATGGAGAGCATCCTCGAGGTGGCCACGTGCTTCAACGTCGTCCTCGAGAGCGTGCTCCTCGAGTTCCTTTGGACGTCACTAGTCGCGACGGTCGTTTCTCCTCGGCCAGCGTTCTCTTCCGCTGGTTCAGTGGTCGTTCTTCGTGCTGGACCGATCGCCATCCCACCTCGCCCTCGCCCTGCCCGCTAAGGCGAGAGAAAAAAACCAAACGGCATCACGCAATCCTTCGGCATGAAGCAGTCGTGCACGGTTTTCATATGATTCTTCATTTTGTCAGGCCTGGAGAATTCTTTTGAACATACCGGACACGGGAATACCTTCCTCTGATGGCCTTCGTGGTAAAGAAAAGCGTGTCGTTGGAAGCTGTATTTATTCTTGAACGTCTTCTGAATGTCGAGCTTCGCACACTCAGTGCATTGATAGACACCCTCGGATATCGAGGCGTAACGAAAGAGATTCAAACCGCGAACGGACATCTCGGTCAGCTGTTCAGCAGGATCCTGCGAGTGCGATGTGGCGCGACGCCTCATGCGTCTCTTCGGCACCTGTCGACCAGGCGGAGCCGACATGGTTCCGATCTGGTGACCGCTGCTCGTCGACGAGGAATTGGTGGTCGGTGCAGGGCTACTACTACTGCTACTTCCGCCGCTGTTCTGCGCGTTGTTCCTACCGGTTGCCGGTGACATTGACGAACTTCTTGTCGACGTGGTGGTCATCGTTGTGCCGGAACTGGACGCTGTGTTGGACGTCGAGCTAGTAGTCGTGGTCAACGAAGTGGTGGTGTTCGATCTCGCGTTCGATGTGTCCGTGCTCGATTGATTCGCCGAAGATCCTGATCCGGAATTTCGACCTTTCTCTTTCCACGTCTCGCCATCCGACTTCGTGTTCCCCGATGAAAACTCTGTGAAAAGATTCGAGTTAGTAAAGAGACTGATTCTTATCTAGAATAAGTAACGATCATGGTTACAACAATTACGACAATGAGCATTATCAAAGAGACTTTCTAAAACATGATTTGCTCTCTGGCTACGGTAAAGGCTGTGTAAATTGCATGCAACTGCGATCTAATTCGTACTGAAAATAAATATTTAATGATACCGATGTATGATTGTATACTCTGATGCGTGCAGAACAGAGATACGAGAGGCTACTGCGAGTCGTAAAGGGAATTTATATCTCGATGTGAAATCAACATGGCATATAAATGATTCTGTATAAAGTAATACAAATAAAATCTAAATAACACCTGAAAATAAAATTATAATATAAAAGAACGAACAATAATCTACTTAATAAAGTACCAATAAATAATACGAGGGAATCGGGAATTTTGGATATCGATGAAAATAAAAATCTCGCATTGATCAAACAAAACCAAAACAAAGTATAGTCGTACCATTTTCTTTTCTTTTTTTTTAACAAGTTGTCAGGCAAAAATCGGGCCTTCATTGCGTACTTTGTGTACTCGTAATATACAGAATGACGGATCGATTCCACGCTGAAAATTCTTGACGATCGTGTATCAACTTAAAAAAGGGGAAAGGTAAGCAAAGGGAACATAATGGCAATGATAACTAAGAAAGAATTCACCCGATGCTTTTCTCCCTTTTTAAGCATCAGTAATTTTGGCACATCCCAATATGCACATCCCAAGATGCACTGGAAAGTTTCCAAATCGAAAACGTCGGGTGATTTCGCGGAGAAGATAGATACACGTCGTAGAGTCGTGATTCTGTCGTGCAAAATGGTCTCTACGTCGTACTTTGTATCGAGAATTCGATCGATGCGAGAAACGACACCAGTTCCGGCATTGCGACTAAATTATGTGACAGACTTTGTCCTTTACTCGCTTAAACATCTTGCAATGTTTTATTAGAAGCAAGCTAATAAGTAAGAAATAGAACAAAAAATAGTCTTTCAACTTCTACATAACGATCAAAATGAACATTATCAGCGTAAAATTGTTATAAATCGTTTCTCGCAACGAAAACGTTGAGATAATGAGAAGAAAACTTAAAAAAAAAAAAAAGAGTTTAACAGCCAGCGGACTTATAAAAATCAGAAGTTAAATGCAACGAAAAAAACCATGTACATATATATATTTATCTTTTTTCTTGATCTCCAAATATTTCACTTTGCTTCATTGTCCGGACAGTAAAAATAATAAATCAACAATACGCGTACGCAACATGCAAAACAAAAGTCCATAAAAAATAATAATCGCTGATTTCCTATCGTGATTGGCTTCTCAAGCAGTTGGAACGTCGATTGTTTTCTCTTTTTATTTTCAACACTGATGACTGCTCTATATTCGAACGTGCGAGCAAATCGGTCGAATTTCTGTTATTTTCAAATAAGAAACGTTCGCTTTTATTCGAGTAAGCCACACACAACGTAGGAATCTTAATATCTAAAGATCGTCCGATCGGTTCTGACAATCGTTTCTCGCGGATTGTGTTGACGATTCTATAAAAAATTGAATGGTAATTCGTTAACGAGAGCCATTTCAATGATTTTATTGGCAGCGTGTCTTTTGATGGATAATCGTCAACGGCGAGACAACGATCGCTATCGACCAACCAGATGCATCCACAATCACTAAAACGAAACTAAATAAAAGTAATTTTTGGCTAAGAGTAACGGTGCTTCGTAGTGAATGCGGGAATTCTTGAATTTGGTGTATGTGTGAACATATCGAGATATACAAAGGGACGATATGATTTCTGTTTCAAGTGACTAACGAGAAATCTCTACGTAAGAACACGGCTGTGGAACGTAGTAACAAGATTAGAAACAAAGGGTAATTAGAAAAAAAAACAAGAAAATATAAACAAACGAAGAAAGAGAAAATTTTCGTTCCAAAAAGACAAGAAAAAGAAGAAGACAGAGAACGGTTGTAGACAACTCGTGGCGAATTAATCGCGTGTGACAAATCCTTTGTTTTGAAATAAATTATGGCACTTTGATGATGATGCGTCGCTTTGAAAATATCCTCCAACTACGCGGGACAGTAGAGATTTGTATGTAAACGATTAATGAATGATCACGAGTCTCTGAGCCTACTTACACTCACGTTCCACATACGTGCGACAATAATAACGCATATCATAACGGAAAAACAACGAAAAACGTAACGAAAGGAAGTAAAATAAAGTTCTACTGCGTGTAGCATTGCGCTGTTAGTCGTTATAGTAATTACCTTCTTTTTCGAATTTCAATTAGTCTGCTACTTTCCTTGACAAGCATGTATATACGTATACATATACTAGACAGACGATCCAGCTCATTAATTTATGGTCGATTTCCATTACAACACACAATTCGCACGACAACCTCTTCGATCATTGTTTCCTTTTTCTTTCCGTTTCGGAATAAACCATTGGTAACAAAATATTTCAACGTACGCTAGTTTAGTACGCTTATTCGCTAGTTTTTCAATCGCTTCTTTTTCCCCATTCTTTTTCTTTTTTATCGTAACGCGTGGAAACCATTTAAAAAAATAAGAAAATACGACGCAGAACGTCGATTTCTTTGTAAAAAGTTGTAACGGAAGAAAACAATATTGGTAAATGTATAACATAAAATTAAAAGTGACGTAACAGCTGAAATTTACTAAAGGTGTTATTGCAGTTAATGGATGAAGCTTCATACAAGAAACTCGCTTGACTTACGCGCTGATAAAGATAAAATATCGGGCTTCTACGCACATGTTATCACAAGGAGAAACAATATGATCGATTTTCAAAGAAGTTTAAACAATAAGAGTCGCTAACTTTAAAAAAAAAAAACTGTTGGACAATAAACAACTTTCTTTCCTCTTTCATTCATTTAACACAGTGTCTTATTGTTTCCTTCGATGCGCTAGTTTGTACGTTGGATACACTAAACGATTTTTCGAGATGCCCGCTAAATATTCTTTTCGAACGATAACGCTGATGTTACGTTTTCGGTTTTTCATTGATCCTTAAGTAAAAGCTATCCGTTCAGATTTCTATCAGCGCATCTCGTAAAATCGACCAGGCACGCACGATTAAAAGTGCATGTAAAACGTGAGTATGCATTGCGCGCGCAACAACGGAGACGTGAATGTATGAGACAAAAGTCGGTACAGCGAGACTTAAAAATCCTTCAATTACAATCTATTGAACACCGTTCTTTTTATTATCGATAGTCATAATCAAACAATCAGTGCATATAAAATATACTAAGTCTACCCAGCGTCAGAAAAGACTCATCTTCTCTAAAAAGTTCCCTATAAAATTTTTTCTTGTTTCTTTATTTTTTTTTTATTTTCCCTTTATTACTCTTTTACGCTCATTTCACGACAAGGTCTCACTTATTTGGCACTAGATTGCGATCATCGGGCGCGCTTTTTAAAAAAAGGGATATACACACACGCGCACGCGCGCGCCTAAGATCGCGGGCGTCGATAACAATTTATTATTATTACTTCATTTTTTTACTTTTCTTTTCTTCATCGTCATTATTTATGTCGCTTAAAAAGGCACCAAATCGGGGATTACACCGCTACATATTATTGGATCCCACTGAAGTACGTTAATTCAACGTATAATATATAAAGTTAAAAGTCAACCACATACCTCCTTTGCTTCTTTCTTTTTTTTTACTCTCATTTTCTGACGCATCATTTCAAAAACTGCAACGACGTTAATAGGTATTATCAACTAGCGCTAAAATATATTCGATATAACTTTTGTTTATATATATAAATATATATATAAATATATATATATAAATATATATATAATATAATAATAATAATAATGATAATAATCGTAATAATAATATTAATAATAATAATCGCAATAATAATAATAATATGTATATATATATATATATGTACCATCTTTACGCTTGCCGCATACTTTGTATATGTGTTTCTCTCTGTATACGTGTTTGTGTACATATGCGTGTAATTTATTTGCGATAATAAACTATGATTCTTTTCTTTTTTAATATATATATATATGTTTATGTATATATATATATTTATATTTAATATATATATATTAAAATCTATCCGATAGTACAGTCTGCTTTTTAAGCCTCGTAATTTACCTCTCTCTCTTTCTCTCTCTCTCTCTCTTTCTCTCTCTCTCTCTCTCTCTTTCTTCCTCTCTGTTACTCTTTCGCGTTGGTTTCTTGCAAGAGCGACTGATGCCGATAACACGTGAAAAAGAAACTTAGAATAATCGGTATTGACTGGTGGTCCGCTTTCGAAATAAGGGACGAATAAAAGGGAACGATGGTTATTGGCGTGTCGCCATTGCAAGAACCATATATAAATATAATATAATCTATGTAAAATTTTTCTTGTTTTTCATATTCTTTCCCCCGTAACCCACCCGCAATGTCCGTAGACTTATAAATTAATTAAAATATGTTCAACACGAAATTCATGAACGAGACCTCTGTGATCCTAACCGCGATTGGCGTGAGAAATTCGCTTCTGCTTCCAGTAAAATTCACTTAAACGAAGGCAAAACAGTTGCAGATTTTCGTAGAAAATTTTAACTCGGCCGATTCTTCCTTTTTCTCTTTTCACTACAACGTTAGTTGAAATTAATTTTTAATCATTTTTTATGTAATGCGTAGTACAAGTACAAGGTACCCCCTTACAAACAATTCCTCATAACACTTCAAAGTGTTTATTTCTTCCGCTATGAACACTTTTTACAGCTTGAACACTAATTTTGTACGAATATAAGGATTTCGTATCATTATAATCCTTAATCCTTAAAAACACTCCTCGCAAGCTTCTACTAAGTTTTACTGATTGGCAACATGAATTTCCCCTTTTTTACAACCTTAATTCTAAAGATTAACAACATTTAAAGGCAACGAACGTGAGCGAATGTTGTACGATAAATTTTCGTAGCAAGCTTCAAGATCAGTTGCTAAATTTCAACAATTTTATTAGGTATCAGTTTACCCTGATCACGAGCCTTAAGATACCATTAAGGAATTCGATGTAAGCAGAGATAACAACTTGATTCGCATACGCGTCGTTACAAATGTTCTTTTTTTGCTTCTTTGCCAAATGCTCTGCAACTGTCTTTCTAAAGTTTAACGGCGGATAGAAACATTTGCGGATCTTTGTTTTCTTGTACAATGACGACGACGACAACGACGACGACGACGACAAATAAGATATTTAACAGAATAATATATTATGCGAGAAATAAAATTTAAAGAAAAAACAAACATGTGGTCAACAAGGATCACCAAGAGTTTCAGGTCTTCCAAGCGATTTCTCACGCAAAAGTCGACTAGGGTAAACTAACGCTCCTTTTCGTACGGACGAATAAAATTGGATATCCCAAACGAGCTATCACGGAAAGCCCCCCGTTTAAAAGAAACAAGCACGTGGATCTAGTTTCCTGGTCTATTGTTAAAAAAGTGAGAAATTGATCGTGAGCCTAGTATCGAAATGATTGAATTGTCGTTCGTTACAATTTGGCAATTGATTTTGCTTTAGGCGATCCGAGAGCTCTGTTACACTGTACTTTCCATTTCATATCGACATGCTTTATTCCGCTTCTATAAATCGTCCTCTTTACCTGCCATCTAAAATTGAGTTAGTCTTAGCCTCTCAGTGATTATCAAATGTGAGTGTATTACTTTAATTATTATTTTTTTTTCCATTTTAAATCGATATAAGCTGTTTTAGCCGCTGCCTCTTTGCACTTATTTTTGTTTAATATATAATATTTATATTCAACTATCAGTTTATACCCTCTTTCCTCAATTTGTTTTCATATTTTCTTCCTTTTTTTTTTTTTTTTTGGACGGGCTTTGCGTTAACCCATCGCGAACACAACAATTTCACCAAGACCGGCCTGCAACTGTCTCTCGTCCTTAAAATTTTCTTTCTGTACGTCAAACAAAAAAAAAAAAAACACAAGCTAAAATAGGATAAACTAAACAAAAGAATACACACACACACACATCTTTTCTCCCCGCCGAAAATAATCCACCGACGCGGAATGGTGGATACTCTTTGGTCCATGAAAGTTAAAAATTTTGAAGATAATTGACCTGAGAGCATATCGATTTTGCGAGTCAGCGGCACGGTCCATTACGATCAGAAATATTAAAACATCCGTATATGCTTTTAGTTTGTTTCTCTTTCTATCGTTCCTTATTATTTTTTTTTTTGCTTTACTTTACCTACTCGTCTAATCATTGCTGCCTGCCTAACTAATAATATATCATTCTATCTTCCTAAAAGTACGCGTAATTGCATCCGGAGGCGATCGATCTTCCGATCGCTCCGTATTTCTTACAACTAAAATTTTTTTATCTTTGCAACGCTAGATATCTCTTGAATAACGAACGAACAACACTGGTCAATCGTGGGCGATATCGGACACAAGATCGTATAAATCATGTTGTGTCCTGTCTCTTCTTCTTTCATTTTTCTTTTCACCTTGAAATCCCACGCATTTAAAATAACAACGAAGGTCTCCGTTACGATTATAATTAATTAATAGTAGCAGTAATAATATTTATAATTATTATTATATAGCCTCTAGTCGTCTAATGTCTATGCCCAACTAGTGAAAAAATTTGTATATAAATCGTTTCGCTTCCTCTCCGATTCATGCGTGTCGTTCATAATCATAACAATCGATCTATGAACGAAGGTCCGACTAGAGAGGATTCGACAAAGTGTAAAGTGCAAAATATAGTAAGCTACAATCGTATTTTAGTGCTGTCTCTCACGACTAAGCCTATGTACCATCACTGTAGCCGTATCCCTTTTGAACAGTAATCGATAATCGACTCGACCGTTTGCGCGTGCACGCTATAATCTTTAAGACTAAAAGAACTCACAAAGAACTCTGTATCCTTTTTTCTTTTCTAAGCATGGTCTTTCTGAATTAAATTATACATAAAATTATGCTTCGGATAAACTGCGTAAAACTCGTAACAAGTAAGACAAGGATATATTTTTAACAACGATAATTTCTATGACCCTGGACACACACACATCCTTGTCTCACGTTATTTAGAATTTAATATTTACAAAAAGAGAATCTACGTTATAACGATTAGCTTTAGTTGATTATGAATTTATGTAACAAATTTAATAGTCGTTTTAATCGCATATTTTTGCTCTTGGGAACAATATATATATATATATATATAGATATTTTACCCACGATTCATTTCAAGTTAAACAGGAAATAAACGAACGTATCATTTTTTGGGTAACGATAAAATCCATGTTTTCTAATATAATATATATAATATACAGAATATATAGAATATATAGTAGTAAAACTGTGTCCAGCTGTACTGGCTAAGCACAAATGTTTTGTTCAATAGAGTACGGTACAGTACGATATGGCGTTAAGTTACTACTAAAGTGCCTTCAGTCTATCCAATGTCAGTACTATCTTGTATTTGGTGTCGTTAAAACCGTCCCTCTGCAGTCTTTCAAGAATTGCATGTCCCGTTCCGTTAATTTCCCCATTAACTATCTCCATCCTTGCCTGCCCTAACCGCGGACTTCTTTCCACCTTGGCTCCCTATTACGCTACTATATAACTTCGAATCAGGCTCGACAGCTTGACAACAGCTCAACGGCTCAACAACATGGCGAACGGTCATCGTACATATATATTGCATTTACTCAGTCTACGTGGTTCCCTTATTTATATTGTGTGTGCATGTACCGCCGTTTTACTTCAATAAACGTATGCATATTTTCGATGCTACATGCAACACGTTTGATTCTCTCCGTAATATTATAGTCACACAATAGTAAATATACTCTTTGTTGATTTGGACTCACGTTTCTTTTGCAATTATCTTGCTTACTTTTTTCTCCTCTTTGTTTCATAACTGATCCTCGTTGTCGTACAACTACGTTAAGACGACCAAACGAGTACACCGGTTCAATCATATATAAACTCTTTGTATGCGCATATCTCTTTTTCTTACGTTCCTCCTTCTTTTTTCTTTTTATTTGTATAACATCCGCGATTCCCTTGAAGGGAAGCGACGCGGTAAAGCTCGTTTCGTTTGTAACTTAATGCCCGTTTCGTGTTACGCGCACGAAAATCATTTTTCGAGAAAGGGAGCTTTCGGTTTACGAAATAGGCTGAGATACACCCGCCGATTTTGTCCGAAAGAGCGAACTTTCGAACGAATCAAGAGAAAACCAGTAGTTACAGGATCCGATATAGCACGAATTATATCACGTTTAATAAAGTAACCGGACATAAAAGGTACTCCGTTCGACTGTATTTGACTTTACTAGCTGCTATGATTAATATCATATATCCATTTGTTAAAAGTCCAGTTTCTTTAGTTTCGCGTTGATCCATTGAAAAAGGAGAAACTGTTTTGAGCTGCAGTAGACACATGGTCTACGATTCAATTTCCCCATATTGGCGGAAACAACGTCTTCGGATTTAGCTGTTTGTTCTGCCTGTTTGTTGTTTATCAAACGTTCGTTAATTGTATAAAGGAAACAGATGTACAATTATCTACGTATCAATGACGATGATCATCGGATGTTTAAAATTTGTATATTCGATTGACTATCCGTTTACCCCCATATCTCTGATATCGTCCTTTCTTGATTCGTCCTACTAGCGTTGTCTTCAAAAACCAATCCTCGATTGTATTTTATTAACTACGAGACTAATCTAACTACTACTACTTGTTCTCTCTTTGTCCGTTCGAAACACTGCGACCTTTTCTTTTCTTTCTTTTACAGCTATGGGTTTATCCGGAAAGCCACTGACACGTACGCTCGCATCGCTCTTGAGCTTTTCACGCGATTTTTTTCGTTTGCTGCCTCTTCCTTGCGTAACGTCCCCTGACCCTTACCACGACGACGAAGAAATCGATCAACGATTTGTTCAACGATTTATCGACGATTGCACGACGCGAAGTGATACTTGGCCGTTAAGAGCACCTCCGGAAACGTAGGAGGAGCATCGTAACGGTAATTTGGATTCTTTCTCAAGAGGCAGAACGAAGGGAAAGAGCCAAGGAACGTAGCCTGAGAAGAGAGGACGCACCGACAGCGGTCTACCGCTGCTGACCCATACTACTGCTGCCACTGCTGCTAAGAGCCATGTGCGACTTAAGGCTATGTATGATCTTAACGTGGGCGACCATGTTATCTTTCCGCGTGAATTCCTTATAACAAACCGGACAAGCAAAGTACTTGACGTTACGCTTGTGTGAGGTGACGTAGTGCCGGCAGAAATTACTGATGTGTGTGTAGGTACGATTGCATACAGTGCACCGGTATACGTCGCCCTCTTTCACGCAGAAGTCCCGTACCGAACCTTCCGTTCTCTCGTTTTCGACCTTAAACGATCCTTCGAAGTCGCTTTGACTGATCTCCGATTCACCGGCGACCAGATTAAATATGGCACTGCTCAAATTGTCTTTCGACACCTTTTGCTCCGATTCGGAATCGGAATATTGCTGCGAGTCATCCATGGACGCCATAATTGCCGTTGACGATGTTTTTCCTTGAAGAGACGTGCTGTACTCCTTACGAAAGCATCGCTCGAAGTTGATGCGTATATGAGTCGGTGACTGCGAGCCACCGCCACTCGACGTCTCCTCCGGGTCTGAAACGAAGAAAACTTTCTTCTTTAAACAGTTCTCGACGCCTACACCTTTGTATCGTATAATATATATATATATATACATATATATATATATATACATACATATATACATACATACGTACGTACGTATGTATATGTATATATATATCAATGTTATAATAACATCGTTCGAACTTAAGTATATCGATGCATTAGCTATAAATTATCATATATTTCTAGTAATATATAATAGTGTATAATAATGTACTGATATAATAACGTATTTCTATATTTGTGGGGGGAAGCAAGAGGAAGGGTAGAGCCAGCAAAAAAGAGTCACCGTATTCGAACCGGCTGTCCGTCAACTCTGTCCCATGTTAAGTGTTTTATGCCGCACCCGCTTTTCCGTGTCCCCACCCCTGTTCGTCGTCATTCCCTCTTCAGATTCTTTCGCTCTCACGCACGCTTTCGCTACTGCTCACTGTTGATCGCGGCTTTGCCTCGATCCCGTACCGGCTGGCTGCGAAGAGGACCGTTACGGTCTCGTTTGCCATACCATGAAGAGCATTTCAGCGACTCAACGATGGCTCTCTCTTTCTTTCTTTCTTTCTTTCTTCCAAATAAATATGCACCATACACGCGCTCAGACATTCTCGCGATCACACGTACGTACAATCTTTTTTCATACACACGCGCGCGCGCGTATAATTCTTTCTCCCCTCCCATGTGTCTCTCTCACACACACACACACACACACACGCACGCACGCGCACACACACACACAGGCGCGCGTGCTCTCACGCACCCTTTCTTCCTCGTCTGTCACGCACACTTACATTCCACCCTCTCGCGTTTGCAGTCTTACACCATTTAGCTCGTATTTTTCCTCCCGTTCACCTGGACTCGCTCTCGTATCTATTGCTACGGAATGTATGCAAATACATGTATACACGCAACACATCACTCAGTCAGAGACGAACGCTTACACATACGCGTGCAGAATGCACGTATATGCGAATGTTAATAAACATCATCATCACGTACACTCGAAAAAGACCCCCTCCCTATTAACTTTACGTTTTAAATAGTCCGTGCGTCCCGTCAGTCTAAACCGTATACGCATATTATCCATTCTCTACGGGAAGACGATCCATCGAGATCGAGGACGCTCGAGAAGAAGCAACGTTTTCTCTTCTTCGATGCAATTATATATTGTTATACTTAATCCGCTTTCGGCTTCACTTTACATCAGATTCTTTTATTCGACTTTCTCTTATTTAGATTCTGGCATTTCGGAACGGTTTCATTTTATTATTTTTTTTTTTTTGTTTTGTTTTATTTTATGTTATATATTTTTTTGTATTTTTTTGAGCGGCTGGCCTCCCCTAGTTCCCTCGCTTCCCCCGCGCAAAGGTAATCTCTCAGAGATCAAATGGTGACTCAGATAATCTCAACTCACCTGCGCAAAGAGAACAAAGCAACACGTTTCACGGTCACTACCGAACGATCATCATGTTCGACATCTTCGAAGCACTCTGTCATGTGTGCGCGTGCGTGCGTACGTCAGTAAAGTAATTTCTTTTCTTTTCTTTCTCTCTCTTTCTCGAACATCATATGGAAAAGAATGTACGTCACACTCTCGATACCAATTTCTTTTTATATTGATCTCTCGCTCTCTCTTTCTCTCTCTCTCTCTTTCTCTCTCATCATTCGCTCTTTCTTTTCCGTCACTACATTTGTTTGTCCATTTCTTTCCGTCCTGTCGTATATTTTCATCTGTTTTCTCCTTCCCGTTTCGTTTTCATGTTTCGGACTTTTCCCCAAATTTCTGTTTCTCCGTGTTTCATTCCTCCGTCGTGAAAACTCAATTAGGCAACGAGAAGAACGCAAGAGAAGGCGGAAGCGATAACCTGCCGACGTTCGTTGTCTGTTAAAAAGAGCTACGCACACTTCTTTTTTTCGTTGTAATGACATCTATCCATTTCACCACGGTCCGTCACTTCGGCGCAAACATAAATTGCGTTCAACTTTCTTACAATGAACGAACGTGAAAAAAAGTAAACCAGCGTTTCAAATAAAAATCAGAAAAAAGTAAGCACCGCTAAAAGCTGGCTCCACCCCCTCCTTTTACCAAATGGCCAATGACAGCGAAGCGTTTCTCATTCGCGTGCGGGGATTATAAAATCATATATATAATAACATGTACATGTGTATATATTTATATGTTGCACATGTATACGTATAACAATATATACATATTGTATACACGCACGCGCGCGCGCGCGCGCGTGTTTGTGTGTCTGTGTGTGTGTGTGTGTGTGTGTGTGTGTGTCTGTGCGTGCGCGCAATATGTGAAATGGGATCGAAAAAGGTAAGTAAAAGTGGCAGTAAATAGAAATGTATATATAAATATATAAGTCTAGATTAGAGAAACGAGTGAGGAGAACGAGCGTAAAGAAGAAGGAACGAAGCGCTGCGCATTGGCCGAGCATAAATTACAATGGGTATGTATATTTTATATTATGTCCCTTAACGACAATCGGTGGGTGGTAGGTTAGATTTTTGGAGGCTACAGCATTCAAAAGGGAATATATATCTTGTGTGTTTGTTGGCACGTTTTTTTGATTCCGCTCGAACGTCTCGTCGTTTCAGAGGAGCATACACAAACGCCTGTATGGGCTCAACGAGACGACGGCTTCCTTTCTCTCTCATACACTTTGTTTCTTTTTTCGTAAATATATGTGTATGTATGTATATATATATATATATATACACATGGCACGCATATGTATACATATTTTTTCGAGATTTTTTTTTCTATTTCGAGTTGTCACAGGTCAACGCGTGACTTAAGTAGTGGTCTCGTTTTCGAAAGCCCGTTAAACTTTGTGCGCATCGTGTTTCGATATGTTTCGCCTACGCGGCTTAACACTGCCGAAAAATTCGTTTCAGATTGCACGGAAAAAGGAAACGGTTATTATCATTAGTAGTAGTATTGCTTTTTTCTTTTTTTCTGATATTTTTAACAGACCGCGTGAAACCCGTGACACGCATAAACTCCTGGGAGCCTATTCACCTTCTCCAGATACAAATCACAAATACTTTTTTCAATACTCAGCGAGATTTGTTGACCTTAATTCCATGTAAGGATGCTAGCTCAGGCAGTATCCTCGAGTTAACATCTTAACGAATTGCACTCGTCAACAAATTCATCGGCTCGAGTCTCAATATTCTTTCTTATTTTTTTTTTTTTATTCATTATTATTTTTTTAGTGTACTTGAGTCTACGACCAAAAATAGCCTCCCCGGAAATATTGCTGCGATACTGCGATTCGTAATTAGTTTGCAGTCGCGCAACGACGAGCAAGGTATAAAATTAACAGATGAAAATTCTGAAAAATTAAATTGATTAGCACATCGTACAGCAGTGTTTTGTAATATTTTCATTTGCATATTCATCACTCAAATTTGTCAAGATGATTGTAATAATTTTGATAAAACAAATGATAGGTAAATACGTAAGAATATTTGTTAAGGGTAAGAATACAATATCACCTGGAAAAGATTGCAAACGGAATATTTGTGTGTAATCACTGTTGGTCAACATCGAATTGTACCAGGAAGTTAAATTTAATTCGGTATAATTCAAATGGAGCAAAAAATGAGTTATTTAAATATTGATAAAAACCTACGTTTGCCAAATAGGCACGATATCCTCCTTTTCCATTAATAAAAAATGATTGGCAACGTTTACACCGCTTACATATCAATATTGTAATATACATTCAATTACTTAATAGTTATCCTGAGTGCATTTAGAGTATCCTGTTCTCAAGTTAATAAATATTATTTGGAATTCTAAAATCAATTCACAGATACTCGATAACAGAGTCTTATCTTTTAATTTCAGTGATAGGCATAGTTGGTGCGTATATTAGATGGAAACGACACAATGTTGTCGTTAATTTGCCGAGAAGCTAAGTTTACAGGTTATGTGCACCGAAACATGTAATTTCAAATAGTTGTGAAAAGGTAAGAGTATGGGATCCCTTTTAAAACCGTACAATGCCAATTTTGTATCTTTCGTATCTTTCTATTTTTTTTCAAAAGTATAAATCATATTGACACTGCAAAAAAAGACACGTACGTTCGTGGGTGCGGTTACATCGATAGATATCGCTTCTTAAAACTTTAATTCACGATCGCGCTGTATCGTTTCCACCCGATATACGTACCACCCGTAATTCTTAATTTTTGAACTTAGGAACAGAGCTAAATCAGTTGATACTACTATCCATTGATTAAAGATTAAATTTGTTCAAGCTAGTGTACTTGTACCAAAGAATGTTTTAAAATATGTAATGACATCGTGTTACTTCGATTATTCACGACATAGATGGTGATTAAAAAGTTGCGTTAATCGTGTAAGCTGATAATGGAATTCCTTACCTTGCTTGAAACCTTCGTTCCCTTGCCTACTGTGTGGCCGCGCGAACGTCTCATCGGAGGCTAACAGATAAACAAGAACCAGTCAGATTATTGACAATCAAGCAAATTTTCACGAATGACAAAAACAAATAAACACATTTATTTAAGATAAAAAGGAGAAAGTGCTTTACCTTGGGCAGAGGTGCTAGGCGTCGGTTCAGGTTCCCGTTTAACACGAGATGTTAGTGATTCGGGTGTGTCAGTACCATTTTCCGTTGGTTCGTCCTTCCTCGTCGACGACAAAGAGGAAGCAGCCAGACTGGCTCCCGATGATGCCGAGTTCCCGACGTTATTGCTGTTCACGTTGTTACTACTCGCCGAAGCAGTACTGGAGTTTCCGCCTCTACCATTATTACCGGTGCTTTCGCTCTGAAAGTCGATACTCATCTTCATTTCCATCATTTCTGGCGAACCTTGTACGAGATCTGTCCCCGAACAGGACTGCAGCTCCTGGCCCGTGATCTCGCCGATCGGCGTATCGGAAGAACCGCTGAGCTTCCTCGGTCTGCCCCTTTTTCTCTTTGGCGCGGATAAGGCCGAACCAAGGAGAGGATGGCTCGACATATGGTGCATCCTCTTCTGCGAGACGTGGTGGTGAGGCCCGATTTGGTTTATTCTATGTAGATTCGGTGGTGGTGGAGGTACTGTGTTTTGATTGCCAAGCAACGAAGAGGTAATACTAGGCAAGTCACACTTGTCCTCGTTTACCTCGGTCAGGCCCTTTATCCTAAGAGACTCAGCGACTCTCAAGAAAGCGGTTAGCCTATCCTGGTCGACGCTGACCTCCCCACGATACATGAAATCCAAAAGACTGCGCATATCCACGTAGGGGACATCTTTAAGAATGACTATCGGGTGCTTGTCGGGGTGTCCGACGAAAAGGGCCTGCAAAGATAGTAAGAAAAAAATACTCGGTCGGTATAGATTCGGCAAGAGGGTCGAGTAAGAAAACGTTATGAATTATTAATACGCGTCATGAATTAATCTACCGTGATGAATTATTAATAATGCTCTAGAACGCGATTCATTGGACTTCAAAAAGAAAGCATACGTTTCCCCCAGGATCTCCGGTTTGACGATGCATTGTTCTCTCTGGATGAGACTTGTCCTTACCTGAAAATAGGGACTACACGCCGACAGCACCATCTTATGTGCCCTGAGTAACTGACCCTCGACGGCCAGCGTAACATCGACGAACGACTCGTCATGGAGTAGTTGATCGAAAACGGAGAGTAGATTACTTTGATGATTATTCCAGCGCAGACAAAATCTCTGCGACGCCATCGCTTCACTTCTCAGATCCGCCAAGTTACCGTTAATGTCCGCTAACATCAGATCTAGTGTTGATCTTTTTATTGGTATTGCTGCTGCCGCCTCGTCGTCGCTTCTTCTCGCCTTCCTCGACGAAGCCGCTTGCTCTTGCTCGTGCTCCTGCTCGTACTCTTGCTCGTGCTCTTCTCTTCATCGGCCACAGTTTATCATATCCTTCCTTCACATGATCTGCGTCAACAAAAACGAAACGTTTATTTAACAATTAACTAAAAATCTTTATTTTCTTTAAATAAAATGATTTCACGCATCTACACATTCATATAATTAATACGAGATTTATTATACAAAATGCTGTTCAATTACTTGCACGATAGTCGAACTTGCTTCGACGTAAATGATTCATCTCAATATGAATCACTATATATATTACTAATTCGTTCTCGCGATCAACGCGTGCGGAAATGCTAGGAGATAACCGTGGCTCGACAGAATTCCTACACATGGAAAATTTCTTGAAAATCATGTACGATCCTGGACGAGTCCTCTAAACGTTCCACGTATATATACGATAACGCCTGCATGCATAATCGTCCATATAAGCTTGCGAGACGATACGCACGAAGTATGAACGTGGGTGTACGACCCTGGAGGACGTAGGTTGGGCGAATAGGCGACTCGCTTCGTTCGTGCCTTTTATGTAATTCTCTCCTCACCCCTTCACCAGCCCAATCACGGTCACGTACGCAACGTTTGTTTCGCCAAGACCGCAGAGATGCGGCAGAAATGACTTTCCTCGGTTAGTCGAAGGGCGGAATTCGTAATCTGCCACCAGGGAAAAGGCTAGAAATAGCCGAACAGGTCGCTAATCCAACCGTCGCCCACGATCAAAAGAAACAGATCAGCCGATTGGTGCCATTTATCGAAAAAGAGATAAACCGTTGACTCTCGATACCTTCAGATCATTTCTACGACGAGTTTAGATTATATTCGTACAGAGTTGCGAGTCAACAATATGATCAGAAGGAAAACAAGAAAAAAAAAAGTAAAAAAAGGGGGAAAGAAAAAGAAGTGCAAAAACGTTGTGCGCAATCGTAACGCAGATAGCATAAATTATTTATGTTTTTCACGAACCCTCTATAACTTGGAAGTTACATATCTTATAGTCATATCTTTCATATTCCGTTTTATCCACTTATCATTTTATATACTCTATATTATATTTTATTATCGTAAATATTATTGAACTCGTATAAGACCGTCTATTTACATACATACTGGCTCTTAATTTTGATATCAAAATGAGAAACTACATTGCACTGCAGATTCTTTTTCTACCGAGTAAATAAAACTTTGGTCGCGGAGAAAATCCTCGATGTTGAAATGCATTAAATTTAAAGACACATCGAAAACGATAACAGGTACCGAACGTGATATCTACCGTTGAAGATCCATAGGTATGGAGCAACAAGAAAAATATCCGCATGAAAAATCCGAGAAACGGGAAGCAACTTTTTCAGCGAATGATACGGAGGAGAATAAAAGCGAGAGGAAAAGAGAAAAGTCCTGCCTCCGCCTCCTCAGTCCTCGGAACTACACAACGTGTGGAAGAGGTCGACGGGTCGGCCGAGAGAATCAATAGCATTTTCTACGCATTCGGATCGATACCGTGTTCCGTTGCTTTCGCGCGCAAATCTCGATATATGTGTACACGTACACACATATTCATGGACACGTGTACACGATGAACCACGCGAAGTCTACATAGAATGTTCATCGTGAACGTTGTGTCGTATCGTTATATATATTCGGTATAAATGCAGGATAGCAGTGCACGACCTTGCACGACCTTGTTAATACCTTGAGTGAATGGTTTTCACGGTGAATGGCACGTCATCATGGTGCAGCACACACCTCAGTGGCGGTACGTTAAACGATCGCGATCGAAGATTTCTGAAACGTCGTGGCGCGAGTTTCGATAGTCGACTCCTTCATCTTTCGACATCGCTCGATTCAACCTCGACTTCCTGATAAATGGATTACGTAATGAAATCGTGCGAACTCTCGACCGCTTTATTAAATCGGCTGCAAAAATGTGGAATTCACAGTGTGACCAACGTAACTACGAAGACTATATGACGGTGTATCGGCGTCTAACGATCAGCCTGCGCTTTTTGAACCTTTTTCTATATGCTCATTTCTCTTTCTCCATCTTATGAGCTAAAAATTAAATAAATAAGAAGAAGAAGAAGTCGCTTTTCGCGTAACGATTACGACATACATGTGGTACAAGCGGAGAAAGAGGGGGAAAAAAAGATGACGTTTTAATCAGTGTAGACATTCCGTCTACTCTAAAATAAAATTCTGACCCCTGATGGCAGATACGAGAATAATCTAGACTCTAGACTGTATCAGAGATAACGTTTACGCGAATAAATGCATAAGGATCGTTAAAGAAAATCTACGGGGTACCAATCAGTTTTTATTCTGCCGGGACATAATCTTAGGTGATTACGTAAAAAATTATTGAATCAACTGAAATACGTTGCCTCTTCGATCGGTATTATTAGCATCTTTTTGATAATACTTGGGTTAAAGGAATATTTTCGATCGAATCGAAATAGATATCGCTGCGAAACGCGAAAGATTGGCAAACTTGTATTCAATGAACCGTACATGAAAGTTAATAGAGAAGGAAACGAGACGAGAGGGGAACAGACGTAAATGAAGACCGTGACAGTGTACACAATTGCGTTCCTCGAAAGGTGCACGTATAACCAATATCGAACCACCACTCTTAGTCATATTTGTTTAGTCGTGCAGACACACCGGACCGTGTTCGACCAGTTTTCGAATGTACATGAAAAAACCTGACGCTTCTACACACAGGGCCGTGTTAACGACTCGAAATATAAAAGTAGTCTCTAGATTGCCAATCGAAACGTCATCACCGATTCTCGAACGCTATTCAGATTATCAACAACGGCCGCCTGGCGAATACGCTCGTGTCTCTATTCGAGCTTTAGCGATGATCACTTCTCGCGATATAATTAAACCATTAATTACTTCCTATGCTTTCGTATCATTCTTCTTGTTGAAGGTGTATCATGACGTTCCAACATGTGGAAGCGGTCTCGAACGCCGATTAACGTACGTTTCGCTCTAATAACGGGAAATCGAGAAATTCGTGAAATAGGAAGCACGAAAGCGAATCGTTGGGGATCCAGCGACCGTACACTATTCGTTCGATCACGCGTGCGACCGTGTTCTACGTGGACGATAAAACTCGATTAAATGATATTTACAACTTCTCTATCGAATCGATTTGCGCGACAGAGAGCCTGTATAACATGCATGTGCGCGCATCTCTATGCTGCTAAAACATTTGCATTCGATAGATAACGTCGTTCGAACAAACGCCGATTACAAATCGGTGAAAGGTTGCACAATAATAGAGGAGCGACGAGTAGAGGGGACGATCGAGCTGCTGTTGGTTTTATCTGACCGTATATGTACCACCCTCTCGATCATTTCTCGTACGAACTTCGATCCGTTAGAATCCCTTAACGATTACGATCACTGCCATTGATATTACGATATGTAGCGTCACTGCTGGGTTCTTTCTTACAATTAGTTCAACAACGTTGTCATCGTAACCGACCCCATTGTTCCTAGCTTACACGACTATGTATATTCATCGTTACTACGAAGATAGTTTTAACGATGCTCACAAAAACATTTGCACGCTATCACGATACTATGGCTAGTCACATGCAACACGCACACGTTTACTCACGGTGCGTCTATAGGGAACGAGCGAGTCTCCCGACGCGGTTGACCCCAAAAACAACAAGGTTTTCGCGATTGTTGGAGAAGAATACCTTCGCGACCGTGACGGCAACGATGACGGAAAGAATCGTGGAGCCGCAGACAGTATAGAAGCTAGCGCAAAGAGAATTCGAGTGCGCGTTGCGCGAAGAGAACGTTTCGCGGCACGCGTACTCGATCGCGATTTATGTTGTAAACAGAATGAGATGTGGGCCATCATCGATGACACCGCGAGATGATACGTCGTATACGATCCATGTTGAGCGGTCAGCGCGCGCGTGCGTTCTCTAGCACGCGTACGTATACTCATGCAACCGGTAGCAGAAAGCTAATCAAATCTACGCACATACACGCGCACACACACGTACAGAGGCGGTACACGCACGCCTGTTGCTCACGCACGTGCGTGCACCAGCGTATCCGTATGCGTGTCACGCACACGGCTGGGCTACATTCTCGTTTCTGACGCGCACACGTCCTTAAAGCGAGAATACATGTATGCGTTCGTACGTGAGTGTACGCGACTCGCTCCTCTCATGGCCACGCATTGCGTAATCAGCACCAGCGGCAGAGTCACGCCGAGGTACAAAACGAACGACAAAGCGCGGCAAATACCGCTGCGTTTCGAGAGCCTGAAATCCTCGCTCGTCCTCCCTATCTCTTTCTTCGTTTCTCCGACTCTTTTCCTCCCTCGTACACCATTCTCAGTCTTTCTCTCTTCCTCTGTCTTGTCACGTCTCTCTCTTTCTCTTTTTGTTCCTCTGCTTACGTGCCCTCCCCTTGTTGGCTGGCCTGTGCCTCCTACCTTTTACTGTTTCGACGCTTCCGCGTATAGAGGATACGGGTATATGTACAGTACACACGTCGCATGCACGCCTAAGAGCCGGACGTAGTGTGGCTGTGTTCTCTACTAGGCATTCTGGGATCCATTAATAGCGTTTAAAGACGATAGTTTTTATCCTAGGATTATTCTTACTGCGATTCAGCCGAGAGATACGTATCGATAGAGAGAACATTCCGCTGAGTCATCGCTCAAGGATGTACGTGTCAGTCGACAAAATCGTTTCTGCAAGGAATTCTGCGGCCGGTCACGCTGTGCACCGTCGTTGCGCCAGCAAATATTTTTCCGTTTTTCTCGGTCCCGCGTGAAACCAACCACGGTTGTAATAACGACACGCCCCGCCACTTTGAACCGATTCTCGAGGGCCGTCCTCGCAATTGCCACACTGTCGAGTTTTCATTGCGAACCGACTCTTTTACACTTCAAATTTTCTCGTATTTGTAAGTACGGTTAAGAAAGCGTCACGAAACAGAGCAGAAGGAAATACAGAATATGAGAGAAAAAAGGAAGCAAATAGGGACATCCGGAGGCGCTACCCGGTCTAGAATAAGGGTTGCTTCATCGATCGACCGAATTTTAATGGTGGATCGAGGTCGAAGCCAACCGAGTGTGCAACGAAGAAGTGAAATGGCTAGATAAGCGGTTAAATGGATAGGTCAACGTGGAAAAGATTCAAATTCTGTTTGACAAGGGAACGTTGGTAATCGATTCGAAATTCTGCAGGATCATACCGTGAAAAAAGATGAGCGGGATGTTTCTTGGCACATCTTCCTTGCCATCGATAATGGAAAACTGAGAGAAAATTGAAGCGAGCGTCGAGGTTGGGCTTACAATAATCAATATCTCCAGCGACGAAATAAACGCTCGAAGCAAATCGAGAGTCTCGGCACAGCCGTTTGAGACAGAGATGGAAAGGGAGGGTAAGAGAGGGAAAGAGGGGGAAAGAGAGAGCGATTTGGGGTAACCTTTCTGACGAGATTTTCCTCGCGTGGTGGTGATATAATTCGGGAGTGTTTCAAATCGAGTGAGGCAAGCGTGCACACTCGGATATCTGTCCCTTGTCGCACCTCCTCCCACTGGGGGAGTGCCAGGATGTGCTTGGAACGATGAACGCGCTCACAGTTCACACATTCCCGAGCACACCGTGGCTGCGTATGTGTGTGGCAAAATGTATGAAGGCGTGCATGAGGCACGCGTATACGCGTGATAGTTTGTCGGCATCGAGGCACAGGTACAGCTCATTCCGTTAGGTTGTAGTGGAAGCACCAGGTACGAAGTTAACGGAGAATTTTGCGGCAAAGGGGAAGAGGGATTGGCTACTGAAGAACGTGTCCCACATTTTAGAGCCTTCGTGGAGAAATACTCGCAACATTTCTGATTCGTTCGTTCATTCGCCAACAAGCCGACACCACACACAACACCGGAATATACGGCGTTTTTGGATTCATTTCGCCATACAAATGGAAAATCGCATCAAGCTTTTTATTGCATATTCGAAAAGATTCGCCCCGCTTTTAGCGAAAATAATTGGTGATTACTACTATTGTGTATATACGAGAAATATGCATGCATAAATTCAAAACATTCAATGAATAATGCGGTCTTATTTACATAATTAGGAGTTCAAAGGTTTCGAAAGCATAGGTTTAATTCAAAAACTCACGAGCGATGTCGCCCGAAATGTCTAACCACGTACACATTAGTAACCGTAAGAGAGGTTTTCGTGTTGACATCGTGTTTCCCGAACAATTGAAATTTAACGAGTTTCAGCCGTTTTTCGACACGTCGAAAAGCATCGTCAACCCTAAAAGAATATCGTGTACTCCGTCACAGGATTCCGAGACGTTGAATCTCATCTCTGAAGAGCTTGCTCTTTTGCCCCTCTCAGACATGTGACCACCACAAACACAGATTCAACGTACACAGACTAGTCTGAGCCACTCTCACGCACTCACGCATGCACTCACAGACAGGTCGGCCATCTTTCTTTCTGTTAGCCTGCACCCTACTCCTCCTACCCGCCATCGCGCCCTCCTACACCTCCTCAACCTCGTACCCACCCCTCTCTGACGCTCCTCGCCCTCACGACCACCACCCTTCCGCCGACAACGACGGTCGACCTCGCTACGCGCATTGGCGTCCACCCTACATTTTTTCACAGTCGAACGTTCTCGATTCTCAAAACTTTCCTAAACATCATCCTCTACATGCTCAAAGGTTTCTGCGAATAGCTGTACAAACATTATGGCTCGATGCAGAATAACGACAGTTTACGACAGGAAAAATAAAAATTTACGACCGATAGTGGAGAACAACCACAAGGACATTACTTAGAAAAAGGTGGTCGAGTCAAACCTTGACGCAATTTTCAACAGCGATATTAAATATTTTACGAATATTTTGGTCATTCATTTTGACTTGTATTTAACGGACATATTATGTTAATTTTTTTTTTTTTTTTTTTTTTTTTTTTTTGGAGTTTATACATAAAAGTGGTCGACCCTGTAGCGAGCTGCGTGGCTTTTCAGCGATTTCCTACGCAACGTTCCGTTCCCATAGAGCGATTAAATCTATGCACCGTTGCCGACCCTCCGTTAAACATGATCGCCCCTCGATGCGCATTGCTGCGGCGGTCACCCCTCTTTTTTCACTAAATTTTTTTCCCTAGTATCCTATAAAAAATCAACTTCATTCCAAAGGATAATATTCCGCGCTGTAAAATAACCTTCTGCAGTTCGACCGTTAACAATTACGATTTTCAGATGTATTATTTCCACGGATACTACTATGTCGTAACGATGCTATTAATAAATGGTACTGCAGCAATTATAGCTGTAAATAATTGTAATTAATAACTTCGATTATTACTTGCTTATTAACTTTTTATTTTAATAAGATCGAGAGCAGGTAAGGTCGGTATATAATATTGTTTAGTTCGCGAATAACATAGTTTCGGCGGAAACTGAGCTAGCATGAAAAAGAAAAAAATTGTTCGATTAGATCAACTACGGCGCTGTTAAAGGACTGACTAATAATTTGCTTGTAACTCGTTATTCAATGCGACCTCAGTTTTTCAAGCACGCAGTCACGAGAAACGTGGCAACCTCGGTTGACGTACAGTGTCGTGCAAACGTATTACTGTATTACGTACAACCACGATACTAGCAGGTGTAACTAGGGCGCGAAGCTGAACAACCATTTCGCGATATAGTTGCATGGTGTTATGAAAACAGGTGCAGGTATACCCGACTCTTGCTCTACGACGTCCAGTTTAGACCGACCGGACTGTTGTTGACACACCATCCCCGGTGAATCATTCCAAGGATAAAGGAGATTCAGACAAAAGAACGACCAGCGGAAAATAAATACATACTTCGAAACGTTACTCTCGGAATCTATTACTGCGGACCATTATCAAAGTAACTGACCCCTTATACACAATGTGACGTGTAATATGCAACAATAGAATGCAAACAGGGTGAAGTATTCGTCACTATTGAGAAGATTATATAGCTAGAATGTATGTCACCACATTATGATGATTAACATATAAAGTTAAATCCTTTGTATCTCTTCATATATTTACTATCAGTCGACCTTTTCTGCCGATCAACCGAGAAATGGAATAATATAGTTCGAGAAGTACCCGTTTGAAATATACTAGCCTAGTGTCGCTGAAAAAGTAACAGCACCATTGTTTTCCAGAAAGATTTAGGGTTCTTGAGCAATTAACGAAAACACAAATGTATCATACTATATCTGCATGAGAATCAAAACTGCAACCAGTTGGCAAAAATGCAAACTGCTGTCGGAGCTCGACATTCTTGTAATGGATATATCCTGACGACCACGCAGTCGTAATCCACACACGTAATAAAAGGAACAACGGATGGGGAGTACAGGGAGAGGCAGCACGTTGCACAGTCATCACCGTTACACGAATGCGCAGGCGCACGAAGATCGTATACACGTTTTTTTGCACATAAAATAGAAATTGGTAATTCATACTATCTTATGCTAAAGTAATTTAAAGCTTACTTCATCTTAACATTATCGACAATTTAAAAAATACGAAACGTAATGTGAAACACGCGTTCAGCAAAGTTTTATTCCTACGTGTTCTATCGTAACAACAATTAACGAGTTACCACCGTTTCTCAAGTTTGTTCACCACAAAAATATTTCACATGATTGAAAACGTACAAGCACAAAATATATTTTTTGATTAACCAAATGTCAAAAATGTTCCTCTATTGGCAAAAATGTTTCTTATTCAATCGTCTTTTTTCGAATAACCTGCTGACATAACCCTCTAACAGAATAGACAGTGTATCGCAAAGGTAGTAATCTATATTATCGACCAACATCTAGATGTGCGGGAAGTTTGAATAAACGAAGGTCAATATATAGCACTTATCGATTCATTCTGAGTTAACAAATGATACTTGTCACATTAGTAAATTAACAAATTATTAACATCACAAAAGATACTTTCTAGGGTATACAGTTATTTAGTATAACTCTCCCTATAACATGCGAACGGCCACCATCATCACCATTATAATCGACGCTTCAACCCCTCGCGGGTACCATGATAAAATCGTCACGCTACTTTAATCAGGAACCCGCAGGAAGTTCCATGTAAGTTCTCATCGAAACACACGTGGGTACGAATATGTTGAGCTTCAGTGCACAAGCTAACACTTGTCGCTTATGTGCAGGTTATATCATTTTTTTTTCAAACGTTTCCGTGATTCACAATGTAGTTTTCAGACACAACATTATGGAAATAAATTTCGACAAAAATGTATACGTTTCCTCACTTCTTCGAATAAACTAAGTATTAGTCAATTCACCATCAGATGCTAAACAATATTCAATCGCAAAATGCTGTCAATATACATAATTCTTTACCTGATAGTAAAAAAAATAGACAGTATCGTTTTTAAATAACGCATGAACAATACAGGCATTTGCAACATTTGTCTCAATAGAAAATGATTTAAAACATTCGTTTTTTAAATTATATTTTATAGGCGTATAACTTTGACATTAATGTAACACATGTAAAACCAACAGATAAGAAACTAATACACTATCCAAAATGGAATAATATAGACCAGTGGAGACACCACGTGTCCAAACCACGTGGCTGGGTGTTAGGTTATTTCACTTGGCGGGAGGTCAATAGATGAACGCTTTTTTCTTTCCTGACATTTTTTCACGTGTATTTAAAAATCATGCGATACAAATGTAACGAAGATGTAACTTTTGGAAGCATGTTAATTATTTGCATCTATAAATTTACGTGATGAAACAAGTGTATATATTTTATGCGTATTACGAGAGATAGCTGTTGAGAAATTATACAACACAATTTTGTAAGCTAGGTACAATCTTTGTTCAAGTATGTCTATATCTCAAAGATAACAACGAATCCCTGTTTGAGATAACTTGGCTCGACGAATAACGGTAAATGTGCACTTTGAATTCTTATACGATGTACTCACGATTCTAATCTTTTGGCAAAAAAAAATATATATATATATATGAATTTAATGATTTTCAAGAAATGGGAAACACTGTTAAAGAAGTAAACAAATCCAAATGGGATACAAATAGTTGGACAAAATTTTGGATCACCCACAAAGTTGAAGACACGGAAATAAAATTCACCTCAAAAAGTAAATGCTTTCACGAATTTTTAAAATAATTCTGATGATATTTCACACAGCATTAAACGAAGACGATGAAAACATATCGAAGCGAATCGCAAAACTGCAAGTGGAAGCATAGGTTATAAATACATCACAATTATGCACAATGCACCTGTAATACGCTGATATACGTGTATGTCACCATCTACTCCACTTCCATCCACAAACTTACTTAATCGCAAGGCCTTCTTTTATCGATTACGAACAATTTGCACAACCGAATAGCGTTTTCTTACTCCTTTCTATTTTTTTATACACCCCGATGTAGCACAAGTTACATAATTTTTCACCACGATATAAGAACGGAGAGATTAATTAACGCACGGGTGGTGACACTGTCGACTGCCGACCGAAAGGCACATTCTGACACGTGCTCGAACTCGAGGCTGTGGCACTGATCCGATCTCGCGCGTTTACGGAGACGAGTAAGGTATGTGTACACAACTCACCTGTTATGGTATGTGGTAACGATTGCAATCTAAACCGAAGGCTATATTAGTCAAATGAGAAAATACGATATAGACGGGGGAAATCACTAAGAGGAAGTGAACACGAACGACAGTAACAATGACGCTCCCTCATCAGGGAAGCAACTGCAAAGGTATTACTGGGACTAGGGAACTAGCAGCTGAATGAACACAACAAGGGGGAGGATGGCCGGCGGATGGACGAACGAACGACTCGACTCGAGTCGAGTCAGCCTCGACACCCCGGGGCGTATCGGCGCCTATGGGCAGCGCCATGTCCGACCGCGACACACGTTCGAGAGAATAAAAAAGACAGAGAGGGGGAAAAGAGAGAGAGAGAGAGAGAGACAAAGTGCACGAGGAAGACAGAGTGATTCCAAGAGACGAGGGAAGGAGAAGGGAGAGAAGATTTACGCAACCCTCTCTCGCCAAGCGAAAATCCACGTCGAGAGGCACGCTGTCGTCGATGCGTCGATAAGCCACGTAGTATCCTCCTCCTTATGCGTACTTCACTTTTTTCCATGTTTTTCCGAGAAATTGCGAAACTAACCTCTTTCTTTTTACCCCGTGAACGTTTTCTTTCTCTGTTCCTCTTACTGCGTTAACCCTTCCTACGTGTACATACACAATATCGCACCGTGGCGCGCACGTTCACACACATAAACGTGAGCGTATAAACATATGAAGCACTGGCAAACACTTTTGATTCAAAGTACACCACACAGCAACTGGGATGACGATGACGACGACGACGATAATGATGACGATGACAACGATAGCGAGGGTGATAGTAGTGATGGTGATGTCGACGACGAAGACAGCAACAACGATAACGAAGAACACACGACACGAATTGTGAAATGAAGGGAACGAGGGGCGAATAAAACGAGAGGCAAAAAGCGAAAGATAGATGCACAAATAAAAAGGGAGAAAGCGCTAAGAAAGTGAGAGAGAAAGAAGCGTCCTCTCTTCGGCACTGGTAATATCGATTCATAGGGTAAGCACGATGGCAACGACCCTACCTGGTTTGATGAAATGAGCTCGAGGCGCACGAAACGTTTTCACCTTATCGACACCGCCCGGTTTTTCCCGATGACACCCGAGTTCGATAGCAGCACGATTCTACTTAATACACGATACTTTTGAGAATTTACACTATACACCACGTCGACTTACCTTGGCATCCTGGGATGCGGCTGATTCGACGACGGGGTGAGAGCCTCTCCACCGAGGACGTACGACTTCGCCCGTGCAGCGCTAGGACGCCATGTCATCAAGTCGAGGCGCGGACTCGGGGCAAATCGCGCATATACACACCGATAGAGAGAGCGCACGAACACCACGTAGCTGACCAACCCGGTGCCTGCCGTGCTGGGAATTCCTGCTGCGCCACCGAACGGCCGTCACGGAACCTCGCCTACGCCCGCCTAGCGCCACGACCGTGCTTTCCGTTCGTGGTACCCTTCACCGCTTTGCAACGCTCACGACACCCGCCCGTTTGCGCGCCCTCGTTCAACCGAACCACCGAAGTTGAGCCGCGCACAATCTCCCGCAATCCTACCACCGCCACCTACCCAATAGTCCCCACTACACCCTTCACCCTCTCCTTAAATCCCCCACCTTCTCACCCTCCTCGTCACGCACTCCTCCCTTCCCTAGGTCTGCGACACCCTCTACTCCCTCTCGCCTCATCCTGCGCGTTTCGTCCTTCTCGGTTCCCCTCTCTCGCACTCGCACTTCTCTAATTTCTCTTTCTTTCTCGCACTTTATCTCTCTCGCACCGATTCTCCCACTCTTTCCTTAGCCCGCAAGGAACGAATCGCCTGACTTCTTTCTCTCTCTTACTAACCATCGCCTTCTCTTTCTATCTTCTTCGAAACCTACACAAACGCAATCTCTCTCAATTCGTCTTCCTCTTTCTTGCTCCTCACCCTCGATCACCCTCCAAAAAGGGCACTTATTTTCGCCCCTTTGTTCTCACGGTTGTGACCAACTTCTCCTTCTCTCTACCTTTCCTTAAACCTACCATCTCCCCTTGCCTATACGCCCTCGTTCCTCGGGCTTCTTTCTCGAACACACCCTCTCCCTCTCTACCTCCTAGCTACTTCTTACGTCGTGTTACTGCGCACTCGTTCTGGCAAAGTCGCCACGAGCTCGTGCAACTACTCGCAAAGTTGTTACCCATTGACGACGTCATGTGCGGTTCCAGCGGTTGCGACAGTCGCTTATCGCTTGTCGTATTATTTTGATAAAGGAAAATGCGGGTTAAAGGGGCACGGAGTTTCTGTTCAAGTTTTTAAAATAGAGCCACACGGATTATGTTACGGACTTGCAACGTGATATCTCATTCATCTTTCTTTTGTTATTTTTTCCTTCTATTTGTCGTTAATGTGATTTTAAATGTTAAAGAAAAAAAAGAGATTAAAGCTATACGGTAAGCAAAGGGCAAGGATGACGACACATCCAGAACAGAGATTCATAATCGAGAACTACGTTTCGTTTCAGGGATGATCGAGTAGAAAAATACCAGGGGTTGGGCATAGGGGGCTTGGAAAGAAACTCACGAATGTAATAAGACGGCTGTGGAGGAGATGCGTTGTGAGTTACACACGCAACCACGATTTGCGTCTGCGCACTTTTTTCTGTACAGACTCGCCAAGTAGTAGTGAATGATAGAAAGAGACAAACGCTCTCCGCCACGAGGCTGTTTCTCAACTTCTGAGCTGCAAATGTACAAGTACCAACCACATTTGCGTATCCTGGTAGTAGTTTGTCGCTGGTTCAGCTTCCGCTTCGTACCTCGAGGCTTGTTGCGTATCCGTGGACAAGAATCCGAGTGTCGTCACGTTGCTATGGAAATAAATGCACCTTCGTCTGATTTCCTCGTTGAATCAATGTGTGTTGGTTGCGTGTCGTCACCGGAATCGTTGCGCTACGCTGACGGCACCTTGACACGTTTACCCCGACACGCGTATTCTACACCACTACAATAATGTCGAAACGACTTCATTATCGGAAGCTTTTATTATACGATGCTCACTATCTTTATCGATACGATCGATTTAAAACGACGAAAGAGCCAAGTCACTGATTGTTTCCCGCGCTTTTACTTTGTACTCCCTTAAACATAATGTCGAGTGCAGAAAGTGAAGTAAAATATGAACGATGAAAATTCGGTTGGTACTTCAAACGAAAAATACATGTATGTATCGTATACCACGAGGTAACGCGTTTCCAACACACGAGGGTTGGCTGGAAGCGATACGCGGGGCGCTGCCGCGGAAGGATCCCCACGGATCTTTTCGGTCGACTGATAAAAAGGCTTGAAGCTGCCTTGTCGCGATGGACGAGGCGTATACGGACAAAAAAAGTCGCTGGAAGGGGAAGCTCCGGAGAGTCTCAGAGTCGGGCAGGGGAGAACAGAGCACGCGGGAACGGAGGGATCGTCTGTCGGTGGCGGAGCTGAGGTGGGGGCGGTAGGTACGGCGGGGACGGTACCAGCGGTGACGGGGTAAAGAGGTAGAGACATACACGTAGACAACGTGGGTCGGGGTAAAGGGGAGCTATCGCCGCCGTCACCGCCGCCACCACCACCATCACCACCACCGCCGACACTGCCGCCGCCGCCGCCGCCGCCACCGCCGCTGCCGCTGTCGTCGTCGTTCGTCGTCGACGCCGCGCCACGATGATTTGACTCTACTCGCTACCGCCGCTGACGCCGCCACACGATGATTCGATTCCTCTGCTAGTTGCCGCCACCGCTACCGCCACTGTAACCACCACCGTAGGCCACTCCACCGCTGTTGCTGCTGTTACTTCCTCTCTGCTGTATTCCTCTAGTGTCCTTGGTTTCGCTCTAGCAAGACCAGCGTGCTAATTCTACTACGTCGACGCGGTTTTAAAGAAACTTGGTTGGCTCTCCTACTGCTAGCGCGCCCACGGCCAGGGCTGTATCGCTTGGGGCTGCGTATTAGTCCATTCTAATCTCATGGCTTCCCTGCTATGCTTCATCATACTGTATTCCTTTACAATACATATATACGTATAAGTATATATGTACCAAAGCAAATTTCTTCTTCGATATGTACGACCGATTTTGGTTATCTTTTGAAACAAATACCAACATACAAATAATATCTATCAGTAACTGTTTTTTCTTACAAGCTATTCTGATCCGATATACCTTATCTTATCAGAAATCTTGGTTTTTCCTAATTTATAGCGGCAGGAGTGTATCTACGTGATTTCGCGCAGTTCTCCAAACATCTTTTCCATATAACACACTACCGTGCTATTTTTCTTTTACGATCCCCAAATTAATACCATCATAACGTAACTCATGAATAAACAGGGTGTCGACCGTAGTCTCTTGATCTTTTGACAGCCTTGAACTGTCTGTCCGTTGATAGCCGCGACGATTCGGCCAGTAAAGTGCCTGTGGAACGACGTTCCTTCGTGCGCGGCTAGAACACAGGCTCAGCTAGTATCTAGGGAACTTAGAAATCCAGTGGAAACTAAGTCGAGTAGAAGGGATACTATCGGAGGAGGTGGCAGCAATGGCGTCGGGAATCGCGAGGAGTAGGCAGAGAGGAGACGGTTGCCTTCATATACCAGGGAAAAGAGGACGGCGGAGAGGGTCGAGGGAGGACGCGGAGAGACAGAGTCGAGGAGTACTACACGTGTCGCTGCAGCGGGGTGTTGACCCCAAATAGCTTTTTTAACGTGACGTAACCACGAAAGGGTTGAGAAACGACTAGCAACGTCGTTCGATGGCCAACCGACTTCTTAGCTAAAGCCAAGCCCTTGCCTCGCCTTTAAGGCTCGTGGCTGCCCGTTAGATGTATAGCACAACGATCCTTTCATACTCGAAAAGCCACTTGCGCGGTTCTCTGCCCGCCACCACCATGACCACAATGTTATAATTAAGATCAGGGATGTGCTCTCAATTCCTGCAGATCTCAATTATACTCTATGCTACATTTAGGTATATTTAAAGCCAAGAAAATTGTCGGAATGTAAAACAGAAATAAAACGAAACCTACAAAAAAATATGCGATATAATATAAATTGTACACATTGTAATATTATTTAATTAATAATTCAGTTATATACTTGCATATGTGATATCCTATTTTTTAACTCTATTCAAATAAACAACTCCGTTAGGAAGGAGGAAAATTAATTAATTTTGGGTTAATGATATGCATATGGAAATTTACAAGATACGTTCGTGGGAGGCTAGAATTGTCAATCACAGTCTTCATATCTTCGTACGTTTCTGAACACCAAAATTGGACATGTGTTCAGTTCGGATATTTATGATGAGACAACCATATGTGAATTTACATTATGATTTACATACATGTACTTCTTAGTGCCGAAGGTGGAGTATAGCTAATCACATGGTCAAGGGTGACAGGTTACGGTATGATAGTATCGCGGTTGCCACACTTTCTAGTAACTCTAAAACGAAAAAAATATTGTGATTTATGGTAAAATGAGAAGTAGAACGTTTTCACATACAACTACTCAACCTTATTGAATTAACAATGTAGTCAGTTGGTGTATGGTTGTATCTTACTACGTTATTAATTTTATGGTATAATGAAAGTAAATAAAATAATATACCCATTAGAAATCTAACATAAACAGCAAATTAGACCCGAGAAAATAAAAAACACGGAAAGCTAATTTTTACATAGATATCGGTGTCGATTTAGGAATTCAAACACTGAAAGGAGGTTAAGACGACACTTAACCCCCCGTCGCATATGGTTTCCAGTTGGAACGGTACTGGTATGTCGCAATACAGTCGTGTGTGTACACTGTATGTACCTAATTAGGACCATTGAAGAGAAGGAAAGACAGACAGAGATGTTGTATATAGGGCGTCCCCCGTTCCTTTTTATTTCGTCATTCAATAATGTCATACGATCTCCGAGGATACCGATCGAGTGTACAATCTCTATTTGTTTGTAGAATGTCGAATCGATGTTTTGGAAATATAACGAAAATAGCAATAGCATAAAAAAACGATGTGATAGATATATAACAGAAATCTAAACCATGCCTCTTCCTCTATCTCCTTCCTTAATATCACGTATACATGTATGCGCTGCGACAGCAGTGACTATCTTATCATGCCAGCTACACCCTAAGAGGCGTAAACGATATTTTTCCTATTTGCTCTGGAAAGTACAGTGGTTCCCCGTGCTGATTGAAGAGAGGCCCTTTTAAGGTCAACGTTAGAGTTTTTGAGGTCAACGCAAATAGAAAGGGCGAGATACGCTGATGAGATTTCATCGAGTTTCCTGGCGAAGCATGACTCGGCCGGACGGACAGTTGTTCAGAGTTCAAAGCAGATATCCTTATCCATTGCCGACCGCAAAGGATATTCCAAGAAACCACGAGCAGAAGGAAACGGTCAGGCTGTCGTTCCTTCCATTCATTTTAGACGATGCTTTATTCCATTTTACTTGAATTCTCATGAAAAGTGCGCGATTAGTAAGTGGAGTACTTAAACTGTAACTAATGAATAACGGTACCATTGTTCCCCGATTCTTGTCTCGAACGATTATACTTTGTTCTTGAACGTATAACGTCGAATAGAAATTGATAGCTGGCTTTTCCAGAAAAAAAAAAGAAAGAAAGAAAAAGAGAAATCACAGACAGACATAGCGAAGAGGGTTAACGTTTCAAAAGGGGAAGTTAGAAAGGAATCGTAAAAAAGTCTGTCGTTCGATAAAAAGAGTCAGTAACCGTGGAGGCGAGTAACGGCGTGCATACCTTACATATACGTTAGGAAGGGGATGACTCGAAGGGACATTGCTCCCTGGCCTCGCCTGCCCTGCTCTGTTCTGCTGTGTCCAGAAAGGATCCACCTATCGTCCTGCACTCTCACGGCCCTTACGGACCGTGACACCTCGAGTTCGGGTCCTTCCGGCGACAGGTACCTCGCAAGAAACACTTCCTGTTCAGTCGCCTCGGGAAGAAAACGCAAAAGCGAAAGATCGAAATAAGTGACCAGGAATAAGTAGAATATCTGTCGATGCCATGATTTACTCCGATCACTGGGATGCAATTATAAAACTTCTTCTTCAGAAGAATGAAAAGTAAAACGTAGAAAAATTTAAGTATTCCTGACAATTGTTCGAAAACACGTTTCCTTCCCTTCTCGATACTGTTCGCATCTCTCTCTCTCTCTATATATATATATGTGTGTATAATGTATATCCATTTTCCACTTTCTGTCGTTCGAGAAACTCAAAGGTGCGCTATCAAGGCACAACGAAGCCGCAGGATATTCGAGATTAATTCGATGTCGAAAGTAAAGGGCTAGTAAAATATTTCCAATGGCTTTCGAGCGGAATCACCACCCCAACAGGTGGTTACGAGACTCTCCGACCGAAAGATAAAACTTTCTACCCCTACGATCGAACCTCCTGGTCCTATGTGCCGTATTTTCGGTTACGAACCTGTCGTCGCAACGCGACTATCCCTGTACCTCTCTCACAGCGCCCTCCTGCCTTACCACCCAACATACACTTTCTATCCCCGGGCTGCCTTTCAGCTTTTTTCCCTCTGCCTGTTCCCTTCTCTCTGTCTCCCTCCGCCCCCTCCACTCAGCTATCTGCCCATGCACCTACGTGACTATCCGCATCCCTATTCCTGACTTCTAAATCTAACCCTAGGTCTAACCCAACCTGGAGGCGCCCTTATACCCAGACGGCGGCGTCATGGATGGGGAGGTGTATATATATCCCCACCACGCCATCCCTCATCGAGGGGTCGTTGATCCCCCAAGGACAACGACCTTGCGTCTGCGGCAGCCAACCGTTCGAACGGTTCTGGGTTCCCGGATTCCTCGATTACCAATATCTTTCACTCCTCGCTCGTCTCTTTCCTCCCAACTCTTCTTGCACCCCAACCTTCTTTCCCTTACCCCCACCACTCACCCTCCCCCGTCCCACTGTAGGTACTAACCGTCACCATCTCCTTTCATTTTCCTTTCTGTTTTCTTTCCATTGCTGCGACGCGTTACTCTACACGAAGGAACGTACTTTTTTTGTCTATCAGCCAGTGTATCAATGGTGAATTGCTATGCACCTATATCGAGAAAGGAGAGGAGGAAGTGCACGCCACGAATCCTCTCGTTGATCGCGGAATCTTCCTCCGACTCGACCATTTGGAACCAGTCGAACCGACCGTAAACAGTTAGTTCGAAGCACGATGAGACGGCATCGGTACAAAGATCGTGAAGCAGATCCACCGCCGGGGTCACTGGGTTTATAGAACCATAAACTCAGGCCAAACAGCTTTTCAAATTGTAAAAGACTATGAAAAATTCATACAAGTCGTCATCGATATGCATGACTCGACCCCGACCCGCATACCTCTCCCACCGTTCTTCCCTGGTTCTTCCTTTTCACCAGTCTCACGCATAGAAACGTAAACCCTCGTGGCACATCGATCTCGCGCTCAATATTCAGAATAGTGCTGTTCTGAAAGTGAGTGGTAAATTTACCACTGGCTACATCGCTCCCAACAGTTATGTATGTATACCTGAATACGAAAATTATATTTCTTTCATTATTAAAACCGTCGAAAAATTCGAATGATCTTTCAATTAGAGATAAAAGATAAAAGATAGTTCCGACAAATGTTTAATGTCGTATAAGTGGTTCATATTTGTGTTTCGTATGACTAGAGCTTAAATTCAAACGTGACTGACACCTGGTATGTTAAAACATAGCCATAGTTCTCTAAGTGGGTGGACGGGTGGGTGGTCAAGTACACACGTAGGAACAGAGCTGGTACACATGTATGACATATCTTCACATACACCAACTAGCGCGATACGTGCAGTGTTGGCTGAGCGGGCGCGAGTTGGGAGGCGCGATGACGTAATCTCCGAAGGGAAGGAACAACATCGCCGTTGACCTACTAAAGAACTGACTTTTCTCTCGTTTCTTTTCAGCCCTATCTTTTCGACTTCTCACTATACTATCTCGTATAACTTAAAGACCTTTTTTGGTAAAGAATTTACATACTGTTCGATAAACCAAGAGCAAACAGCATATAAATGAAAAATACATATATTACATTATATTATCTTTCTGTTGATCGTTCGAATAAATTTCCACTTGAGCCTGGAAGTTTTAACATTTTTCAAAGTTGGTCGCGGGATAACCAGTCACGTAGATGCACAGCGAAGCTCGTAAAGCGAGAGGAATAAATGCGCGACAAGTGCTATGCCGCAGAAATACCAAAGTAGGTCCTACAGGTCTCTCCATGGACCACCCTATCGTCACGCTGTGGTGACTTTTGACGCGTGAATACGCCCTTTGTTCGTTCCTGCCTCTCTGTTTCTCTCGTACTCTTTTATTTCGTATCCCCCTCGGTACCCTAAAAGGCCGCAGGTAAAGTAGATAGACAGGTAGCAAAGCCAATTTCAATTTGATTCAGGAAGATCTAAATCCAATCGATACAGGATTACTAAAGATACTTTAACCTAACAGCGATATCTATACACCTGTTTCCCCATTGCCATACATAATCGACTTTTTATTAAAACAAAGAACTATTTCTCAGCGAAATACTTTATATTGTACATATCAATTTTTTAAATTTCGCCGTTTGCGGTTCGTGTGTTTTAAGAAATATTAAAATTATTATTATAACAATAGGGCCGATAATTTGTGTTACTAGATACAGTAAATATTGAAAACGATAGCGTATTAGTCTTAAATGGCACAGGTCCACCGGAGTAAACGAGAAACTCGGCTGCCAATGGTTATGTAGCTTCTTAGTTTGCTCCGGACCAGTTGGACGTCTCCCGCTGGCTATGGCGTGTCGGGGTGGTTGCAACAGGTTGTTGCTGTAGCAGCACCATCACCAGTACCAGCGGCTCCCTTTGGTCCACCAAGCAACTTGACTAGCTACGGCATGTATGATCATTTTGAGACGACGTTTAGGGAGTCCCCATGATTATTCGGATACTTTCTCCACAGGACCAAAGTCGAAGGTGATCATGGTACGCGGTACTATTCTAAAATTAATGTATTCGTACGGGTCTCTGGACGTGTGTTTGTGTGCGTATGCGCGTGTCCAAATCAAATATATCGACATTGTTCTTCTGTGTTCGATAGCTACTGTCGTATGCGATAAAGATATCATTTTATCTTATATCATCGCCCTTAAAGAAGGGCATTGCCTCTACTAAACACATGCACATCTTGTTCTCCTGTATCTGGTGCTGTTTGACTTCCTCGGTTCAGCGAGCCAAGAACAAGAATGGTAACTGTTCCGAGGAACGTTCTAATCAACCTAACGTCTCTTCTATTTGCTCGAGTTTCAAACTTTGTTTTCTTCTTTCTTTCTTAGAATTGATAAGTTCAGAGAACACGGAAGGATTACGCGAACCGCAACCCCGCTCCGTGAATACTCGCGGGTAGCAAAGCCCTCATAAAACGTCGAGAAGATGAGCAGGATGCAGTGGACGTAGCCTGACGTAATGCGGTGTGGGAGTGGCGTGGCAGTGAGGGTCAATGCCCTGGTTCCCGACGATCACAGTTCCTCAACAACCCCGTATAAACGAAAGAACTAGGAACCATTCCTAAGTAAACCTCGCTTCACCCTATCACTCGGTTGAATTCCGCGGTAATTTGTATATACGGATTTAATTGCGTCTAAGCAAAATTTTTAAATTCCTTCGTTGAATCTAAAGGTCACGAAGGAGAGAAAAGAAAAGATTAATAGAAAGGAAATACGAAGATAGTTCTCGCAAGTTCTCGCAGTTGCTCGCAAGGTAAGTTTATTGGCTAAAAATTTTATGATATAAATAATACTAAATTAGAAATATTCACTCCTATAATATAAAAGTTGCGTTGTTTACATAATTTATTTCGAATTTTCTTCATTTTTTCACCTAATGCCGATAGAAGATAAAATAAGATTAAAATGCACGACAAACTCGTAAATTCTGATCACGTCCACCTAAACATCGCTATAAAAAGAATAACACGACTAGCCCTTGAAAGAGAAGAAGGAATGCATCCGATGCTCTTTTCTAAGTTCGATGCAATAGTAGGCGTCTAACGACCAAAGCAGTTACAGTGGTAGTCCTCGGAACAGCTCGAAAATTCCCCGTTCCTTCATCGAACTGTTCTCGCAGGTGGGCGTACGGATCGTAAAAAAATATGCTGAGCGCTGCGAAGAAGAAATACGCCACGAGGAAACTACGAATTTCGTGAAACCCCGTTCCACGCGTAAGGATCGAAGCCTGACTGAACTCTCAGGTGATACCGTTAAACTGACTTCCGTCTGCCCACCTACCTACCTACCTACCTACTTTCGTCCTCGTACATCGTCCGACACCGTCCGAGCTGCGTATTTCGCAATCCACCAACCGAGAGAATATCTCGAGTCAGGGGCTCAAAATATTTGAACGAGTGGGACTTCACCACGCTAAATTCGTCCAAGAAAGTAATAGTGCAGACAAAGAGAGAGAGAGAGAGAGAGAGAGAGAGACAGAAAAAGAGAGGGCGTGTCTTGCAACAAAGTATCACCGGTTGAGTGAGCTTGAGAATGCTTTACGATCACTTATTCATCGCTACCATTAATAAAACATGGATATATTCATTTTTAATCTCCTAAACGCGAATTTGCCAACATCGATGTAATGAAATTTACGTTGCAAACGACGTTCGCTAATAAGATTGATTTTATCCACTTTCTATTGAAGGACACAATTATTCATATAACGAAAGATGAGGTTATGTAGTTGCTTATTCCTCCAATGATGTTTCATTTATGCATAAAGATATGAATATTCTTATTAATTAAAGTGATCAATAAAGTATAATCTGAATAATATCATCCATTAACTGAGAGGATCAATTATAATGAAATTAATTTTCCAACATCTTATTTAAACACCGATATCTTGTCTCAAAAAATAAAGCGGAGGTAGACAAAACGTGCCTGTATGATAAAACGTTCCTTTATGCAGTTTTCCATGGGGAGCCGCGGTACCAAAGCATGTTGGTACCAGCAAGTCGGCCTGGCGCGTGCACGAGCGCGAGAATCCAACATATAGAATAGGTCACACCCTCTGGGGACCATTATTACCGAGCACTGTACGTGCACGTGACTTGTATAGGGTCGAGACAAGTGGGTTGGTGCAGTCGTTACTGTTGTCCTCGGTACCCCCTGCTCGTTCAACGACCCGGCATGTATGCACTCGCCATGCCGCGATGTACGCATGCACGCATGCATGCACGTGACGACGGGAAGCTCGCTGCTGCGCTGGAGAGAAGCAAGGCGTAGGACTGTGACAACGAAAAAGTCCAAATCAGAGTGATTTCGCCTCTTTTATCCGAATCTTTTCCCAAGTGCGCACAGCACCACACGCATGCTCCTGCGGAACAATTGGCCGCTATGGCGGTGAATGTATCCGTTCTTCAACCATCAACCGCGCGAGGAAATACGGAGATTTAGAAAGGAATCAACCACCTATTGTGGAGAATGTATTGTGCCGATACGCGGTGCTAAGTGCGTGCTCGCAGAGCAACAGGAGATATCAAAGAATTCTCACGGGGCTACATCGAACCCTTATAATCGGTACAAAGGAGTCGCGCCATATTTTACACATCGCGTAACGTGTCTAAGTGAGATTCGAAAGAGCAAGTACCTGGGAAAGGGTTTGAAACTCGAGAAAACGTGTTTGAAAAATCGTGGCGATATTCGTTAGAGATTACGTGCACACGCGGTGCCGCGGCAGTTAGAGGCGCGCGCGCGCGTGCGTGTTAAATCGAAACTGCGCGAAGTGAAACGGCAGGGTCACGTGGGCTAGAGCAAGTGGGACCAAGGGTCACGAGAGACAGGAAACGGTAGTATTGTGTACCGGATGTCGTAACTTCCGAGTCCTCTGGCCTCGCTGTTTCCCTTTGCGGGAGCACGTGTGCGAGCGAGTAATATCGGGGAACGCGATGACACAGAGATTCCGAAGGGGCAGCGAATTTCCTTTGGTATCGAAGAAATTTCGAAACAGAGCACGAATTGGAAGATACACGAGTGGCTGGCGAGCGCCCTAACGCGCCCTCCTCGAGAGATCAGCCGAGCGAGCAATAGAACAAGAGTATGAGTGTGGTCGTACTGTCGAGGCTCTCTGATAAGAACGAGAGGGAACGAGGGAAAGGAAGAGAGATGGCGGGAGAGAGGGAGGGGGAGGGAGGGAGCGAAGAAAGAAGGGAGAGAAAGGGACGGTGGCGAGAGAACGAGAGGGAGGACGGCGCGCGCGCGAGCGCGATCGCGCGAGGGGCGGGAGGAGGGTATAGTCGTCGTGAGCTCCTTACAGTGCATTGCCTTTACGATCCCTCGAGTCCCCGTCACACCCCGTGCCCCGACAAATCGCGTACGACGTGCCTCTCATGAAGAGATCCACGAAACCAGCTTCGCCGTCGAGCGATTCGGGTCGTCGAGATTCATCGAGAGGAAGAGTTTCTGTATGCGTGACAATGAACACAAAAGTATTGACGAGGTATGTGTCTCTGGGCATACACAGGGTATACCGCACCCCATGGACTAGAGTTGTGATCTTCACTTGGAAGCAAAAGAGCTGATCTCCTGCGCGACGACGCGACGTTCTCTTTTCGTTCCCCTCGAGAACACTGAACTCGCGTCTACTGTCTATAGTGGAGACTTTCACCAGAGTATGTTGTACGCGTTTCGAGGGTAACAAGATTATCGTGTCGGCCTCACTCGATTCTCAATTTACATTTCTCACTCTATAGATACGGTGGAATTTTTCGAAATCACATCGCGCGAATGCCAGAGGACATGTTATACGTTCAAGGAAGATTTTACGACCAGGTCTATGAAACGCGTAAATATCATAAACGCGTAAATTCCGTAAATACGAAAAATCGTGCATTAAAGCGTTGTAAATAATGGGAAAAATTTCAAAGTTTCCTAGAATACGTTGCAACTTCATTCTTCAGGTACCGAGGCTTGTATACCTCCGAAAACAATTTACAAGCTGAGATGGTTTATAGCATCTAAAATAGGTTCTTCGAGTAGGAACTTTCGAAACAGCCACGTTTCATGGCGCACGGGCGCCTTCGCAAGAGGGGAGCACAAAGATGTGTTCGTCCTCATCCCCACCACCCCCATTCACTCCATCTTGCTCGGCACGTTTCTCATCTCGATGTCACGACAAATACGTCGCTTCCTTGTCGTCTGCATCTAATATAATACATAGGTCGATTAGGTATTGCATATACTTACGCGTGCATGCATATAACTTTTCAGTTTTTGTTTGTATCCTACGACGTGGAGTTTGCAGTAAAGAAAGTCGGCAAAGTAGGAAAAGAAAGGGTCACGCAGAAGTAAACGCTGAATTGATAAAAAAGATGTGACGTCCAGTGTTAGAGACACGTAGCACCGGTAGTACCGTAACTCGTGGATTTGTCGGTTGTCCTGTTTCACCTGTACCTGCAGTTCACGCCGGATCACGCCCTTCTTCTTTACACCGCTCTCACTAACGGTTAATCGTCGTCAACTACTTCTTGCGTTCGAAAGAAAATTGAATACACAGCTAGCGCCATCGAGTAGCGATATCGAGTAACGAATTTTGCCGCCTCTTCGGTTTCTTTATTTTCCAGTATATCAGACACATATATACTTGGGAACGTAAGTTAGAGAGCTCATGACATATTCGGTTCCAATCGACTAATTGGATATTTCAAAAGAATGATAGTGCTACTTAATAAGTTAAAACTAAAACAGATTGTACAAGTATCTGCTCGATATGCACATGAAAAGATTCACTGGGTTTGTATCTTTATAACCCTATGATTAGAACTCAAACATTCTCTTTGAATACATTTGAAAGAATATATAATTATTATCATAGGCTAAACTGAAGAAAAAGAAAGCGGCAAAAGATAAAGCACTTGAACATTTTAATGAGTTTTACGCAGGCGTTTATGGAGATAAGTGGCCAGATATACGAGCTGCATTGTTATCAGAAGAATCTAAATATATGGCTGTGGTTAATAATTTCAGTGATCCAGAAAGAATCCAGCCTGAGTTGGAGGTACATTATTGTAATACCAATAATATTGCAGATAATAATCGTAAACTGAAAGTATTAAAAATGTTGAAGAGTTGTATCGATAAAATTGTTACAGTTACTTGGTGCAATAAATTTGAGGAGTTTATATAATGTACAAAAAGAAAATGTAGAATTCTTTAAAGCTAAAAGAGCAGCAAGATATGGTAATTTTCCAGATAAACAAAATTCAGAGGACATTACAACATCTAAAGATCAACTAGCAGAACTTCAAACAACTTATTCTACTAATTATCCAAATTTATTAGAAACATTAAATGCTGAAACTACTGAATTTGTTAAGGAAGATCAACGAATACCTACAGAACTAAAATCTATAGATGAAAATTTAAATGAAGTGGAATTAGATACCAATCGTATCGTCAATTCATCCGTAGACTCAGCTATACTTCAGGAATATATACCTGCTACCAAAATAAAAGGTTTGTTTAATTCTAATGTTTCTTTAATCAAAATTGAAATATGTATTTACAAATATGTTTTATAGGCTTGGATGATTGGGTCTTGGAATCTGACTATTATAGGTTTTATGATAAAGCTAGTGATTTTGAAATAAATGTTGAGAAAGAATTTGTTCTGCCATTTCCAGAACATTTGCATATATATGCTTTTGAAAGAGAAAATAACAGTAGATTTCCAAATCCTAAGAAAGGATCTACTGGTGTTTCAGGTTTGTATCATTTTCTATGGATTTTAATAATAATAATAAATTAAATGTTTATGTATTTTAGAATATTTTATGAATTATTTTATTACTAACATATCCTATATTTTTTAGATTATTACTTGTTTGATGGTGGATCTATACTTCCTGTGTTGGCTCTAGATATACAGTTTAATGATATGGTCCTTGATATGTGTGCTGCACCTGGAGGGAAAGCTTTGACCATCCTCCAAACTCTTATGCCTCGTATACTGGTTGCTAATGATGTTACAGAATCTAGAATAAAAAGACTCAAAAACGTTATGAATCAATATGTTTCAAACATGTGCGAAAAAGAAAATATGTTAATTATAACACAACAAGACGCTAGAGCAATTGACGAGAATGGTAGATATAACAAGGTGTCCAGTTCGATACAATGTTTTCTATTGTTTACTTACTTTGTGAATGGAACAATATCTTATTCAATATTTTACTCCTCTTAACTTTTTTAGATCTTAGTTGATGTACCATGTACAACGGATAGGCACATTTTACATTCTGATGACAACAATATTTTCAAACCAAGTAGAGTTAAGGAAAGATTAAAAATGCCAGAAGTTCAGTCTGAGATTTTAACGTCAGTAGATAAGATATCTTATTTTATATTTTTTAAGTTTGTCATAAATAATTGTATTTCCTTTCTATAGGACTGCATTGAAATTGGTTTCAGTAGGAGGTACAGTTGTTTATTCAACATGTTCACTTAGTCCTGTACAAAATGATGGTGTTGTACATGTAGCATTAAAAAAAGCGTGGGAAGAAAACAATTCTGTTATGGTCGTAAAGTACGTATTTATATATTTCTCTAAATAAATAATACTATTATTTTTATTGTTGATATTGACTTCTGATATATTATATAATTCTCATAGAGATATGACAGAAGCACTGTTACCCTTACGATGTCTATATAACTTTGGTAACATTGACTTAAAATATGGTCATATTGTTGTACCTAATCTGAAAAATAATTGGGGACCAATGTATTTTTGTAAAATGGTGAAAGTGCAATAGGCGTGAATGACTGAGAGCCCATTGGATAATTAAAATTAAATAATTAAATAATGAAATAATTTATATTTCTATGCAGACAATTGTAAGTATGTAACATGTTGCTATAAAAAAGAGTAATATTTAATAAATATGTACATGTACAGTTGTAATGTAAGAGGTTATAATTATATTTTATTATTTATTGTGATAAATAATGTGAAAAATGAAACAGTTCATTAATGATATTAAATATTTAAGTAATTTCTTTCGCACAAGATGATTACTAAACCTAATTGTTCAATATGAAGCTCAAAAATCAATTCACATCATACACTCAAAAATTACATTCACTTCATAGACTTTTCTTTTAATGGTAATGTTTGATCGCTTGCTTCTTCATCAGCTGGTTTAATTTTGTTCCAAGGTTGTTCTTCTCCACTTCCAAAAATAGTGTAGACTAATATCTCGATTATGTATAATGAAACAGTTGTATAAAATATAATCCACCATGCTCCTATAGTTTGCTATAAAACATTTGATGATAATAATATTAATGATAACATTATAGTTACTGAGATAAAGTATTCGATAGAAAAAATGTAAAATAAATCGAATTTTGCACTTTATTCATAAATAATCACTATACCATAACGTAAAATCAATCCCTTAATGTTTCGAGTTTTTTTTAAATCTAATAAATGTATAAATTTGTTTCATGTTTTCATGCCTAGAAGCTTGTTGCTTGAGAGGTGTTAATGATATTTTACTGTATATAGATACTTACATTTCCGTATGTCAATTTTCCGACAAATATTGGTACAACAAACCCAGGTATGGTAGCAACACAGTTTGTAATGGCGACAAGAGTACCAGCAAAATTTGGTGCAATATCAATATGATTTGATAAGAACCCGCTATACATTCCACCGATACATGTTACTCCAATAGTCATTAATGTAACCGCTAATGTTCGACTACAACCAACATGTGATACTCCCATCAAACATATCATGGGAATAACGGATGCTAAAAAGAAATATATTTTTGACTGTTATTACCTAACCCAATTGTATGCTTTTAAATTATACATATACAGTATATACAAATAGTAAACTTACAAAACAGTGTTCCAATTTTTCTCGATACCGTTACCGTAATTAATTTTTTGTCTTGCATAATGGCTAGTATCTTACTAAGCACCATAGTAAAAATCCACATACATAAAAATGGCATCGAAGAAAGACCAGCATTCTATAGAAAAAGAGAGTTATTAGCGATATTAATTAAAAAAATTTTAAGTTCTTGCTCAATACTTACAGAACTCATATCGAACTTCAGTACTTGATTCATAAAAGTAGGCAGCTCGATAAGCAACATGTACCAACCAAAATTACTGCAGAAATGAGCGATTAAGATTGCCATAAATGGTTTAGATCGTAATACCTCGCCCCAGGGAACTGATAATTTCTGAACAATATTACGAATATAACAAATAAAGATACTAATTATACATATATAAAAGTCTTAAATATGATTTTTGTAAAATTTAACAAACCTCTTTATGTCCGCTGTTATTTTTATTCTGACCTAAAGATTCCATAATATAATCCTTTTCCTCTTGACTAATAAACCTCGTTTGTTCCTCTGGGCTATCTTCAATCATAATCCACCATGCTGTACACCAAATTAGACAAAGTGCACCTTCGATATAAAATATCCATATCCATTCGAAATTTGCAGCCAGCATTCCCGTTAAGAGTATAGAAATCACAGTACCTAGAGCAGTTCCTACAGAAAATAAAAGTTATGTATAGTTTCAGAGATAAATGATTGACTGTGGAAGCGAAAATTAAAAATTTGAGAAATTTTTATTTTCGTGCATAAATTTTCAATATATTATTAAATGCTTCAAGCTGTAATCATTAATCGATAAAGGCAGTTTCATGTTATTGTATTATGTATAGATTAATGTAACCCGTAAAGTAGTGTAACCGAAGTTGTAGTTTCAACCTTTCCCGATTTTTTATTTAAATGAAATAAAAAGATTATATCTTTAGATAATAAAAATTCCAAATTATTTAATTTCAATTAGCAAAAATTTTATTTTACCTGCATAAACAATCGAGGCAAGGACGCTTCTCTCGTTTGGTGGAGCCCACTTAGCAATCATAATGTGCATTGCCGGAAATGTTACACCCTGCAGTTTTATAATTTTATTATAATATTACATATTTAATTTCAACACCTATTCGGAATATTTAATAGTTTTTTTTTACTAACACCACCGATTCCTTGAATAAATCTCATCAGGATGAAGAGAGAGTAATGCATTTCAGCAGCAACAGGTGATAATATAGATGCTACGAGGTTTAGAAATACCGATCCGTTCATCACCCATTTGGCAGATAAGAGTTCAGCCATTCTGCCGCCCGGAAGTAAGGATACCATATAGCCCCAAAAGTATGATGATAAAATAAGACCTTGCAAAGGTTCATTCCACACGAATGGGCCATCCTATATAAATAAATATCAATATCACATCTCTTTTCAACAAAAATTTCTATTTATCTTGTGGAGCTTGATATACAGCACGATTAGAGAAATCGTGAGAAATAAAAATAAAGTAATACATTTATTTTTCTATACGAAAGTAAGAAAATATATAGCAGGATAAAATTTTATATAATGTAATCTTTATTTTATTACGGATCGAATTATTGTCGTCCATATTATACTGATGCAACTATATTAAAATGGAATCATTGAAAGGAAAAATCATTGGAATCATTGAAAATCATAAATACGACTATATTTTATTTTTTTTTGCATTGTATCTAAGTATGAAGTTCCCATGTACGAAAATTGTTAATATATCTTAATGCAAAATTACTATTTAAAAAATTGATATTACTAATTGTTATAAAGTTATCAGCAATACATTTATACATATATGTACCTCGGTGATTGTTTTCGTCTCGTTGGAAAGAACACTATCGTGGTGACATTCGTCCATAGTAATTACAGTTGTATTCTCAGATTCCAATTGATGCAACGCGGATAACTTTACAGCAGTGTGGTTCACCATAGCTACGATAGCCACACTTACGTTTACCTTGAACCCGTAGATGATGGCGAGCCCGATAGAACCCATGATTGCCATCAGGTACCGTATAGGGAATATAATGTGTCCTACAAATACATTTAAAGTCGACGTGTTGATTACTTATAAATAAGCAAAAACGAATTTTCAGATATGATTGACTCGGTAATATGATACCGCGGGGAAAATCATACCGCAAGATACGAACAGAGGACGTGCCGTTTGGCACGAAGTACAGGTGAAGGAGTCATCAGGTATTCGACTTCTTCATCTGTTTGTGCGGTTATACGATTTTGTATACGTATTGTGCACATGAAAATAATACATTTTTTTTCGAAAATAGATTCAAATATCCTAATTATATTTCTGTTCTATAATTTCTAGAGCTATCTTTAAATAAAGAATTCAATTCTTTAATATAAATAAGGGTTTATTAAACAAGAAAGTCAAAAGATAAAGATATAACTTATATGATCTTTCTCTTGTAATTTAGTTATATTTAATTAGACTTTTATTTTAAAAGTATTGTGTAGGTATATTATTTGTCTCGAGATATTCTTTCATCCAGGACAGAATTATGAATTATAAGAAATATTAGGAAAATACTGACAGATATACCGACAGATATACTGACAGATATGAAAGAATGTTGTAATTACACATTCCTATCATATGTAGTATTTTCGTGTTGATAAATAATATTTTATCATGGCTTATTTGATAACTCTATATTCAATCACTTTTTAATAAAAATGATAGCCGTAAGCAGATGCGTTCAGTGTACTAAAGCGAATATCTTTTATAAATTTTTAAAACTTTCTTTTTATCGCAAGCATTTATTTTCGATCCAGATATAGGTCAACGAGCACGTAAAACGAAGTTCCAGAATATCACTTGTCAAAGAACTGCTAAACAAATATATTTAACACAACAATATTTACTTCAATGAAGATCAAATAATAATACAAATAGTAAATTAATGTTTTATATTTTGGATTGTCATAGATTGTCAATTACATTTGTCTATGTAAACATAAATGGAAAATATATTAACTATGAAGAGATAAAACTTTACAGGAAAAATTATCACCTACGTATGTTAACGATAAAACCAAAGAATTGCATCAACCATATAAGAAATAACAACGCGGTTTACAACTTGATTACATATCGCTTCAATTTACGTCTTATTCCCCAATTATCTAAAAATTAGAATATATATGTAATAAATTTTTTAGCTTTATTCTAAACTTATATAGTTGTTTGATACTGAAGTATTTGATATTGAAATATTCCAATAAAAAATTTGAAATATAGATCAGAGGACATTTGAAGGTCATAGGTATGGAGCTTCTATGAGAAAAGCGTGATGTAAATTGTAAGAGCTGGAATTTACTCATCGTTTCCACTTTTTCGAAAGAAAGTTATTAATATCCAATCTCTAGTTTAGAGCATATTAAAAGTAAAAAACTGTAATTACTCACCCTTGTGTTCTTCAGTCATGTTTTTTCTTGAGTCAACGACTAACAATCTCTTTCACCACTTCGAAATATACTTTTTGTAAGACGATAAAATTTTTTAACGTAGTATGATTAAAAATCTAACTTTATAATATGTTTAAAATTAATAATTATCGACCACTTGTTATTTTCAATCTCACGATCATCCAAATTCGACAAGAAACTTAAATTTGGAGAATACAATTTATTTGAAGAATATCGAATTTTAACCGGTTATCGAATATTTAAATTCAAAATTATCATTTCTTCTGATTCGATGCCTAGTGCGTGCAACGTGCCACTGAGGTCGAATGTGATGCTTCTGTTTCCTCAAACCTTTCCGAGGAGTACGGGCGTGCGCCTCTTCTATAAATGCCATACCCCGCGTGAACGCAGGCTCGAACGCATCGTCCTCAAACACCTCCGTCGCTGTGACGTGATCATATTTACGCTGAACCTGTCCATTGATTCCAAGAATGTCTCTCTTCGATTTTAGTGAAATACAAGAAGTACAAACGCTATCGAAATACTTCATCCCTATTTGACTGCTAATACGTGCAACATTTACTTTCCGTTATGAATATCTGAATTAAAATACCAAGCAAATATCACGTTTCCAAATATCATTCATTCAAATCTTAACTTGCTTTTTTTTAAATATATTACTCGAGAAATTTTGACTGTATTAAATTATCTAATACATTCACAACGAATAAGTTATTTAGATATTCGTTGCTAGTTAAATTGAAAAGTTGAATTGAAGAAAACTATAGACTAGAAAACTATGAATTTGATTGATTTGTAATTATTTGAAAATTTATATAAGACAAATAAAAGTTAGTTTTTTATGTAATTGAATCTAATTTTTTAGTTGCATCTTATGCAATGTTCGAAGTTTAGTTGTCATTCCGCTTACCGTTATTTAATCTGACGCAATGTGGTACACGTGACGTTTGCCATGAGCATAGTTCTGAAATTAAGACGTGGTAAAACAAACTAAAATTAATCAAACCGATGCAAAATGAAGTTGCATTCGTAAAGAGCATGCAGTATACATATTATGTCGACCTAATAAAAATTTGCAGGCTGACAGAATGTAACAAAGATATAGCGATACATTCGTAAATTTCAATGTATGAAAAAGTCATTTTCTGATTTTACTGTTGTAAATGATAGAGAAATATGAGTGTAGAATTAGAATCTAATGCGAACCTCGAAGAAATATATACTTGGATGGAGCAAATACCATTTTCCAAACCAAAAAAAAATCTTGCTCGAGATTTTTCTGACGGTGGTATAAAACAAAGTTCATATTTTAGAAAATAATTTTGCAATTATTTGTGTGATATTTAAAATATATTTCAATAACTTTTAGTTTTTATGGCTGAATTGTTAAAACGATACTATCCCAGATACGTCGATATACATAATTATATTCCTGGAAATAGTATTGCAAAAAAAATAGACAACTGGTGCACTTTAAATCGCAAAGTACTTTCAAAACTTGATGTAAAATTAGGAAAAGACGTGATCAATCAACTAGCAAATTCGCAACCTGGTGTTATCGAAAAAATTTTAATCGAACTGCGAGCTAAAATTTTAAAAGATTGTAATGCGGATAGAAATTCTTTATATGCCGAATATGAAGAAGACGAAAAGAAAGGTAAGTGAATGATTACAATAAATATAAAATCTCGTGTAAAAATTTGTATAAGAAATTATTTAAGCACAATTTCATTCCTTGAAAAGAAGTTGTTAAGTCAGTGCTTAACCCAGAAGAAATAGCAAATAAAACTGTTCCGCGTCATGTCTTCGTTCGACTAAAACAAGAATTAGAAGAAAAGAATGAACTGATAAATATTCTTCATCAAAAAGTGTCTCACCTAGAATCTCTGATAAAACTGAAAGATCAAAGAATTACAGATCTTACGTCACAAATTATAAAACCTATAGAACAAAGTATTACACCAAGAACTTTTGCAGCTAGTACAATTTCAAAACTTCGAACGAAAATATAACTCGCCAAAATTTAAAAAATAATCCTTTAAGAATATTTTAAATAAAATTGTACTCCAACATTTATATTATTTATAAACATTTAATGTAATGTACTGTTTTAATATAGTGTACCACAATTTAGTTTCTTTTGTCACGTTTAAATTATAAATTCTATATTTATGTTATATTTAGCTTTATTCGAATTAAATCCGTTACTTTCACAAATTTCTTACAACTGTCAAATGCTAGTACAAAAGATTGATAAAATCGTATCAACATGGAATTTAACTCAATATTATCTATCTCTTATGTTTAGATAAATTATATATAAATAGAAATTTTATATCGGTGCTCTCATGCTTGGTGGTGAAACCAAAATTACTCCATCCCCACGAACAAAAAGCATAGAGATATTTCTTTTAGTTGTACGATATACTTCTTCGTAAGTTTCCTCATCAATTTCTACCGTAGTTACAGTCTCTTCTGCTTCACCCAATACCATATTTAAATGCTGATCATAAGCCTGCAATGAAAAGTTTTTGTATAATAATTAAATATAAAACAGGTTAAGAGATATATACATAAATATAATATAGTAAATAACAGGTACAATATACTTGTAAAAATGATATTTACATGTAACCGTCCTCGTAATTCTCTCTCATTTCTCATTTTAACATATATTCTCTCATCCAGACTCAATCTTATAAGATCTAGGGGTTCTTTAACATTTATTGCTGGTACCTGAAAATGTATATATACATATATATATGTATATATATGAGAATAGAGTAGGTTAGGTTCATATTCAAAACTTTAAATCAAGTGTTTTTACCTGCTCTGTCTCGTCAGCCATAATGTCATTAAATTATTTTTAATTTGCTGCTAAAACCAGATTGAGTTTTATGTTTATACAACTATAAATGCTTGGTTAAAACTCTTTATACGCTCACCCAACTATCGCGCGGCATCATTCGGAATTCGGATAAACCGGCAATACTATCATTTCATCATATCATACAATCACCCGGTAAGTGGCGCCACATATTCCTTGAAATATATTTTCTTTACTTAAATGTACATAATTTTGCTTTTTATTTGTCAAAATTTAATTTGTTGTATGCATTTGTCGTATTATTTCTAACGACAACGGGGCAATTTAGATCTATTTCGTGAAATGTTCTTTTTATAAATTATTATTTGTTGGCAGAAAAGGTGTTTTGATTTTCCCGCGTGCTAGTTATTAGGTTACACGCATCGAGGAATAGGCGCTAGTAGTCAACGATAGGAATCAGCGTAGCTTGAGGTATTGCTAGAGCGAACAAGCGCGAGGGAGCAAGCAACGCCATTTTCTCGATTCGCGGGTGAAGACTGCGTGCAGTGTGTGAATCATTTGGCAAAGTTTTTTCACGTTTCTGCTTAACGACGTCGAAATTACGAGCTGTCCAACGGCTCTGGTGCATTTATCAGTGTTATGTATAGACACGCGGCCAGCTGTACGGTAGATATGGTGAGTTCAGAGAGATCGAAGCGCTCCCGGGAGACGTGACGTCTTGTCAGTCGGCCTTTTCCCATTCCCCCTTCTCGGTGAGCTCCCGCAGGGATGGGTCGTGCAGAGTTGTCGCTTATGATAACGTAACACAGACTAAACGGTTAACGGAGCGTTCGTTCGAAATTCTTGTCAGCTACGATTTTACGTGTAATAAAAAGAGTCTTGAAGGAATCAGGAGTCCGTAGAATGTATGGTTCGAGCCAATGGGCGGAGGTTTAGGGCGGCACATGGCTGTTGGGGCGCCGGCTGTGCAGGGGGTGGTTTTCCCGACGCTAGTTCGAACTGACGAAAATTTACCGTTCTTGTCAGTCACTGTACTGTGTGCGTATGTATCTTTTAATCGAGATCGCGTGTAATTGCGGCCGGTCACGGTTCGGATAACAAGTTCATAGTGACAGTGGAAAGAGAAGTACTCCGTTATATGTCTCGATTTTCTTACCGAAGAGAAGAAGCAACTGGAGGCTTCAGCCTTTCGCGGATTACGCGCGTCTCTCGTGTGCTGTTCTGCATTTTCTTCACGTAAAGCTCGGACAAAGGAACCAGCAGTGATCACGGACGATTCTCTTCGAAGAGAAATATTTGGCTATCTTTGTGTTGCTGCGAACCAACTACAACGGGCAACGTAAGCTCTTCTCCTTCACATATACTTCTGTGAATTGTAACACTGTGTGAACCGCTTAATTTGACCTTCCACGATGATTTATCAATGGACCGTTAGATCGTACGGAATGTGTATGCGTCAGCATTATCGATCGATGCTTGTTGACATACTCGAGATTCGTTCCTTTTTTTTTTCCTGCGAAAGCGTGGTACAATACACTTTTCCATCTAATTTGATTCATTTTCATAGGCGTAACGTCCAGAGATTTCAGAGGTTATTTCTTAATTTTCCTTATATTTATGTGACCAATATATCTCGCGTAAACGAGTTTAGTAAAAGGTACTTTTCTTGTGAAATGTTAAACGTTACCGATAGTATAGCTGCTTCAACGAAGACGAATTTTGCCGCAGTTTTATCGTATCTCTTACATCGTTACAGATGTCTATTGCGATCCTATAATACATGGCGCTTGGTTATTAAAATTCACCGTGACATTCATGCGCCAATTAGCTCGCCCGGCCTTTCGACCTTGTTGACATTTTAAACGTTTCCTGCCCTCCCAAGAAATCCGATAGCTAACTTCATACGTACTTTCAACGGTTACCTCGCTAATCTTAGATCATCTTTTTCCAATAGGTCTTCCCGTGCGTATCACTTCTGTCATTCTACAAATTCCCCTCCGCTATAGGTGCATACATAGCCGCGTTCACAATTTGTTGGTTTTCAAATTTGCAGAACGAAATTAGCTGGCGCAATATGTTATCAATAAGATGAAATTAAGGATGGTTGCATTGTTTTCACAAAAATAGTTTACTGTCTGGATTATTCTTTGTTTTCTTGGCGACTAACGTTAGGGAACTATGGAATAGTGTAATTAACGTAGTTAATAGATGTAATTTACGCGTTGCATATTTTTAGAGATAATTGTTGGTTGTTTGAATTTTTTCGCTGATTTATCATTTGGTAGTATCTGTATTTTACTGAACAGTGATGCGATAAGTTTATGATACATACACAGGTTTTATAATATTACGCCGTGAGTACCCGATTAACCGGTTTAATTGAGACCAGGCAACCCCGTTAAATCGAGACCAATTGGTTAATTTGGGGGAAATGATTAAACTGAATATGTTTATCTATAAAATTTCGTTCGTCTGTGATTTTACAGACGAACATTTACTGCTATTTCTTTTGATATCTCAAATGTCTTGGATGATTTTATTACTTGATTTTAATAATAATATACGTATAGTTAACACAAAAATTTTTATCGAATTCAACGTAGAAAAAATATAATAAATATGTACTTGTTTCATCATACAATAGAAAATTTTCCAGGTACGATTTAATTCAATTAAACTATCATGCTTTTTTTCATTGAACAATAAGAAGTGTGTGGCGTTGAGCGATGTATATACGTATGTAATCATTAGTTGTTAGTTTTAACAGTAACACGCGCTAATTTGTATCGAATCGTGTGCACTCGGTGAATTTCGGTACGCTGCAAAGCAGATTGTGTATTTGCGCTTGTTTAATTCGGATACATACTATGTACGTAATATCTTCATCTTGAACAGGATGGAACATTTGTGAAAACGGATGAATATTTTTGCGCGATCTTCCATAGGTTTGCACGTTTGTATCCGGTTTTATATTTTAAGTTTGATCTTTTTAATGAGAAATATGTACCTTGGTCTCATCGTCAACTAAACAATGTAATTAATCTTATTCACTTGTTTAATAAATTATGATAAGTTATTAAATATGAATATCGTAAATAGATTATGCAAGGGAAAATTACATGCGCCAAAGATTTATTTAATCTACATTTCGAATTAACATCAACTAATGAAGACTATATACAGGGTGGTTGGTAACTGGTGGTACAAGCGGAAAGGGGGTGATTCTACGCGAAAAAAGAAGTCGAAAATATACAATAAAAAAAATTTTTTTTTTTTATTTTTCCATCGAGACAACGATCTACAGCGAGATCCGTTATAACGTACCGCACGCGTACCGAGCGAAAATTCAAAGTCGATTTTCTCGAAAACAAAGCCTCAAACGAAAAATTTTTCTTCTATATTTTCGACTTCTTTTTTCGCGTAGAATCACCCCCTTTCCGCTTGTACCACCAGTTACCAACCACCCTGTATAAAAGACGGTGGCAATATAACTAGGAACGAAAGAGATCGCTATAAAATTATCGTTAATGCAGCTTTATTTTTGAGGAAAGTGACTTTAACAGTATCGTATCAAATATTCAGTTCTATTCCTTTCTTAAGTTTATAAAGATATGGATTTACATAAACATTTGCAGTTCATCGGCAAATATGTCAATGATATATTTATCATAGTTGGACGGTTCATCGTCTTGACTTGGGAATCGAACGATTTTTCACCAATGTTACATGAATAATATTGTAAATCGCTGTATTATGTATAAAGCGAAACGCGCATATATACCAACACGTGTTGGGACACGCGACGTGTGCGGGAGACCGAATTCAAAATAACCGTGTGTTTTATGGGTGGAGTACCGTCGAGATATTTCTTTATTCATGAGTGTAAACGACGAAGCGGCACGGTGTGCATTAATCCTTTGAAATGGTCGCACCACCAAAGCCCACCAAGCCGACGAGTGTGTTTTTAACGCTCGTGTGCATTGAAACGTTTTACGCGGAAAACAGAATGACAAATTTATGCATCGGGTAAACACAAGCAGCGAGTTGCTTCGCGGACTTGTGCATTTGCCAAAGATGGAAGGCATCGATGGTTGATGACACGTTATTACCATAGAAGATGCGCGTTTGGTGCTTTAAATACATAATTAGGCAGTTGCTCCTTTATGTAAAGAGTATTTTTTACTAAATTTTCTCTTTTTTTTTTAGGTTTTTGCTTCCTACGTATTGGGTTTCTTGCCCAACTAATTTATCATCTTTAGTTAAAATATCCTAGTAGCATTTCTTTCATTTTTCAAGATATATTAGAATGCTTGAAGCCAGTTGGATTAATGATTTATTATTAAAATTCTTTCTATCATAAAATTAATGCTTAAGGAGGGGGTAAGGTTAATTCGTACAAAAATAAGGCATGTTTGTGTGAATTATTTGTGACGACACAGTTAAAATCTCTTTATTAAAACCAATAGTAGATTAAAGTATGACATTCGAAGAATATTGTATAAAATTTTCACGGAGAAATATTAAAAAATACGGCAATGGCAGTAATTATTCGGACTTGTCTCGGAAAAAAGTAGAATTGCTCATAACTTGGTGCTGGATCATCTGAAATCAAAAAATTAAAGTTCATTCGTTAGGTAACAGTTTTCCCCAGGTAACGTTGGGAGGGTTTTTCGAAATTTCAATTTTTCACTTTTTTGGAACACTTTGAAGGGAAAATTAGCCGCAAATTTTCGCAAAATGGGTTAATTTATCCCTTCAAAGTGTTCCAAAAAAGTGAAAAATTGAAATTTCGAAAGACCCTCCCAGCGTTACCTGGGGAAAACTGTTACCTAACGAATGAACTTTGATTTTTTTATTTCAGATGATCCAGCACCAAGTTATCAGGGGCACCGCAATTCTACCTTTTTTCCGAGACACGTCCGAATAATTGCTGCAATTGCCGCATTTTTTAATATTTCTCCATGAAAATTTTATACAATATTCTTCGAATGTCATACTTTAATCTACTATTGGTTTTAATAAAGAGATTTTAACTGTGTCGTCACAAATAATTCACAAAAACATGCCTTATTTTGTACGAATTAACCTTACCCCTCCTCCCCTTAATCGTAAGAATCGTAAGAATCAGTCAAATAAAAAATTTCTAGTGGAAGATGTCAAACGTTTATTCACTATCAAAGTTGCCAAATTAGTACATAGTAACGCTAAATTGATACGAAAGAAAAACGCGAGATTAGCTAAAATGACCAGATTCACATTTACATACGATCTTAGTTGTAACATCATAATTTTCTAACTTCGTAAAACGTTTCGAACCAAATATCTTTTTCTTCTCAACAGCATCCATGATTGATTTGCATCTCGACCGCTTTTGCCCGCTCGAAGATCCATTCATATCGATTTACGCAGAACGTATTAGCTGTATGCGTCATAAATTCATATTAGTCGGTGGTTTACAAGGCTCACTGCATTTCATACAAACAATAAAGGTTATTCCGTCTTACGGTGATTCAGACGCAAAACCGCAGATGAAGTAACGCGACTGTCAGCGGACAAAAAAAATGATTAAATTCCGCGTACGATGCAGAATCTAGATTTCAACGTTTTATTCTCAAATCCATTATCAACGCGTCGCTAAACAAGTTCTTCTAAAATATCGTATTTCACCGATGAGTTTCCAATTTCACGTGTAAACAAGATTTGGTTTTAAAAGTGTAACTGACTGTTTCGGATTGTTAAAATTCATATAGATATTAAAACGATCAATTGGATTTGCGACACGTTCGGATGACTCGAAGCAAAAGGTTATTTGTTTTGTAACTGTACATTCTAAGCATGCAGAATTACATCGCGACGTATCATCTTCTCAGCTGGTAGAAAGTAACAGTTATATCATCCTGTGAATACTGGTCGTGATGGTGACGATGAAATTCTTAATCATGCCCCTTTAACGCGAGCAATTTTTCAAAATTATTCAAATACGGGAAGTCTTCGTGCGAAATTGAATAACAGACAAGTGATAAATTTAGTTAACACGTTTTACTCGTAACATGTGCTTTACGGTACGAGAACTAATTGAACTAAACCACAGTTGTCTAACAGTATGACTACAATAGTACTGTATATATTTAAGCATTGCACGATCGCACCAAACGTTTCGTTTACTTAGCTATCTTACCAACAATGAAACGCTTTCGAACGTATTTATGTCCGTTCTTCGGTCAGAAATTCATGCAATGCAGTACGAGAAACGAAACAGGTGCACTGCACGACGCGAATGTTGACCCTTCGTGGGCTGTTTACAGCATAACGGTGCACGGGTAAATGGTAGAAGAATGGTAGAGTAGTTGCCGAAGCACGGTCGAGCGATCATCGGTTCGGAATCCGCCGTAATATCACCATGGCTTTCCACTTTCTATTTTTTTCTTCTTTATTTTTTTCGAGAAAAAGCGCATCGTTACGCGGCGCATTGTTTCCACATCCGTGGTGATTGCGGAGAGCTCCTCTGTGCTTTTGCCAAACGGTGGAATGTGGCATATGGCAGAAGAAACGGGGACAGCTTACCTGCAGGCTTCCATAATCGAGCGTCGTTGCACAATCCAACGCGTTTTGCATCGCGGCTCGTTTGTCCACACTTTCGTGTTGTGTACGGTGCAAGAAAATCTTTGAAACACTTGGTTTAATATCGACGAATTCGATGCAACGATTTTCGACATTATGCCGTAATAATGCGATAATTTCGACATGTTTCTGTCGTTTATAGCGTTTCAAAGTAGTAATTGCATTGCCAATAAGTTCCGCGAGAGATACGCATATTTCTGATAATTATACGTAACATTGAAATATGAATGGCATGGGTCAGTAACTGACGCGTTCGTTATTTTCCAAAATATTGTTTACGCGATATTAGCCCTCGGGTATTAGCTCAATCTTTTTTACAAGAGATCATCTTTAAATTTTCCAGTAATTGTTTGGCTAATCGATTTTTCCGTTAATTGTTGTTTTGATATTTTAACTTCTACTACAGCTGACCATCGAACAATGTGCGCGTATAATTTTGGAATCTCCAAAAACTTGACTATGTATGTACATATACACGTGTAATAATCTGTTGTCGACTGAAAGCTTTATTCTGTATACTACATATGTACATACACATGCTATTATTGTATTCTTGTATTAAAATAAGTTAGAGAAAAGGAAATGTTATTAAGAAAATTACCTAGTATAAGGAAGAGAAAATACGCATATACACACACTGATCACTGATCACTGATCTGAAGCATGACTGATCTCATGATAACGGCAATGTTATTGGCATTATGTGCCCGATTGTCTTTTAGCAACGGCGATTCGCGTTCTTTTAAACGCTCTTCGTTAGCCGTCTAGTTTGTTACAAAGTCACGATTTACTACACGGTTTACATATGTACATAGTATGTATCTTTTCGTGGAAACACATACAATATTGACCGAGAAAGAAATCCGCGTTGTACAAACCCATGTTATTTGAGGGTCAGCTGTATGTTATATTTAACTAGATAAAAAGGAAACATCGTTTTGTCGCTCTCAATACGTATTTTTCCGTCGTAATAATTTTTTCCCATACAATGTTCAAATAACGAGTTATTCATGCCTCGCCGATTCACGTCGCCTCCTTCTTTTTATTTCTTTTACTCGTCTCTCTCGACTGTTCGTTATGCTCTTCTTTCATGTTCAATACGCGCGCTTAAATTTCTCCGGCACGATCCAGTGTCACACCAGCCCGACAACTTTTTCTGTCTCGCATAACGATTTTCGAGTTCTGCACCGTGTCCTCTTCTGCTTTCGGCATCTGTCCCAGCGCATCACGTTCATAAAGACAAGATTCAAGCAATATCATATGTTATGTATTTATTAATTGGAAATTTGACTTGTCAGTCTTAATTGTTCCTTTACTACTGTACAATTTTCTTTTCCCTTTACGCGTTTGCTCCTCTTTTATTTTCGATATCTTATTTTTATTACACTAAGTATTCGTAAGTGATTAAATAATTTTGGTACACTAAAAAAGATCCGTTCTCTCTTAATCGAATGCAAATTAATCAAATTTGCAATGTAGGTATGACAAAATGATGACAAAAATAACACATAATTTTTTCATACTTTTAAATAGAATTTGTCAAAAATATTATACACAATCATTAACATGTTACAAGCACCATGTAATATATATATATATATATACGTATGCATCTGTGTCCTTAGCAGGATCGTAAAAGGAAAAGAATTGCTCAGAGTAGAATCTAGAATGACTACTTGACCGGTTCTGGTAGAGAAAGATAAAATTATCTACTTGAAGGCAATCTCTGGTTAAAAATTTGTATCTTTATGTCATACTTCCTTGAAATGTTTTCGCTGTGTCGTAAATTTTTTTCTACATAGGAAAATTTAGACTGACGGTATTGTGGTCATTCTATGATATTGAGACTAGGAGCCTCAATTTCAGTCTTTTAAGTAGAAATCAGATAATAGACAAGTTCCAGGTAATGAAGAATACAATACCATCTTCACTTTTCGCAAGGAAGTTGCTTATACTAAAAAAAAAAAAAAAAACTAAAAAATTACATATACTAAAAACTACTCTCTGAGAGTCCAGAAACGTCTGGCTGTTCTTTCTATTAAATTTGTTATTCTATACCTATAGCTGTCAAATACTCGTGACAATATTTACTTTCTACAAAAAGTTGAAAACGTGTACATATTTCTGTATATGACATCAGAAATGCAGGAAATCTTGAGAATAAAGAGATTTATTTCTTAAGCAAGCATTCAGAATTTTATTATTATTATTATCGAAGGATTAAATTCGTTGGAAAATCAATTTACACACCTGATATGTGAGATAATAATTTTAATGTATGACAATAATAATCTTCGCATCGAGAACGGTCGGTTTCTGACTAATCAAATTGGAGCAACGAACGTGTAGTACTTATACGCATGGAACAAGTGGATCCGCCTTTGCCGCGTCTTTACTCTGTATTAATCGAGCAGTACATGCTGTTACGTTTGTGTTGCATAATATGTATTCCTACGCAGAATAATACCTGACCGCGTTTTCAGACACATGGTATCCGAGAAATTGGGTCGCGGTTCTAGACCTACCTATATTGGACGATGTACAAAAATATTACGTATGTTCCACGCTGAGTAAAGCAGCGGAAATGCTCCCTGGCAAGCAGTTATCGACTTTGTTCGAGTTCAGAACGATGACGATCGAACGACTGTGGTGTACATGAAATATTCAATTTGCACTCGGCTAATGATGATAGTGTTTATGACTATTTAATCTGTTTTTAATCGCGTGTTTAACTAGTGGAAGAGGTAAGTTTAAGAGTGAAATTGGTTCTTTTTAATAGTGCTTTTATCAGTTCTACATATTATATGGCACTTAACGGTAATGTTCAATAGAGAATTGCATATTAAGTTTGAAAGTCATTAAGCATGAATCAACAGAGTGAAGTGATCCGTTTACTCGGCGTCATTTCTCGAAAGTGAAAAGTGGCAGTAAATTGCCCGTCACTTTGCTCCATTGGCAAGCCTTGTCCGGGTGGCATTGAAGGTATTGAAACCAATTTTGATATCAAGGCAAATGCCTCTCGGCATGGAAAAAACCCTCCTCCCTTCTTCGATTTCTCTTTACGAGCCGATATCACACGATTACTCGTCGTTAATCATCATACCTAAATAGTTCATCAAGATCATGGATAATAGGCATAAATTTTCCTTGCAACCGCCCAATTTCATTACCTTAGAGGAAGCAAGGTGGCGCTTTGATATCTCATTCGTTTTATCTATACGTAATAATTTAATTGTTTAATTTACAATCATTAACATATTTTTCTGTATGTCTCAGATTCGAGTCTACATGTAATTTTGCGATACGCGTGTAATATCAACTTAAAATGTTGAAATCAGCTTAATTATTCGATTTAATTGTATAGCCGCGTACTAAGATCAAATTTTTGAGATCACGCAATGAATAGAAGCTAGTTTATCGGTCAAGCCAATTCAACTAGGTCTTCGCATCGTGGATTCTTAAATGGAGCTTTGGACGCGATCTATCTTTCTTAAGACGTCTCGTTACAAAGATCTGCTTATCCACGTGCATATTGCATGCTCGGCCTTTGACGTTTTGTTAATCTGCACCTATGTAATCAGCAACTCGCATAAACGCAGCTGCGGTCGAACATGCGTCGATGAAAAGTATCCGTTTATAAGAAAAAGATGCAAACGATTCGTGACGTATCGTTCCATTGCCTTATTTGCGCCTTCAATTTTATTGGTACTCGACCTCGTGTTATACTCGAGAGTATAAGTGTTCCACATTAATTATACGCAAGAAGGATTAATTTAGATGGCATCGTGTCATTGCTGTCTGCCGTTGCTGGCTGCTGATTCAAGCTTAAGCTGTAAAGTGGCGTAAATGATTGGCCAGAGTACACGATACTCTGTACAGTGAACGTCGACGGTGTAGTGACGATAAAAGCTGCGCGAACTCGCTAACTCAAAGCACTGCCGTTAACGATGCCTTTTAATTAACTTTTTCACATCTATAGACGATGTAATTCGCAACATTGTTCAAAGATCCGGGTAAAAATCAAGAGTCTAACAAATCCTTCTGAAAGTATGCGAACAAACTCGTTAACGAGTTTCTTAAATGAAAAATATCAAAATAACACTACAATAACGACTTACCAATTGATAAAATAGTACCGTAATTATTGCGTCACTGAAAACAGTGTCGTGAGTCACCGACAAACTGGTTAACGAGCTCGTAAGACTAAAATCTCACGGAGTATCGATACACGTAAGTTCGAAGAAATACCTGAGAATTTTGTGGCTTTCTCCTCGATCGAAAGTCCGCAGTTACCTGCCCGACAGGCGCTTTAACGTGGTATTGCCAATGACCTGAATTGTATTCATCGATTCCCGTTCGTACATGTTGGCTACGTAGCTAACATGTTACTGCAATCGTAGCACTGACATCAGCTCCTGTAATCCACGTTCGTATGATCAGCAGTTCAGTGATGCAGATATAATAGCGAGATTCAATCGAAGGCAACCGTCTATCGTATACGTTGCGTGGTACTTTCGCATTGACCTGGCTGGAAGCCAGCGTTTTACCGTTTTTTATGTTTCTCTTTTGCTGATAATCACATCTTACCATAGAATTTCCAACGTCTTGGCTAACATTCTTCTTTATCCTTGTTCTCTGTTCCTTTTTTCTTCCGTTCAAGGATTTTTATGTCGGATGAATTTACTCACTTTTCCGCTGTCCTTGTATGAGACGTTGATGGAATAGAACCGTGAGATTCGTGTGACGAACAAATGAACGTATTTGAAGATTATAAGAGAAGAACACGATAAGTATTCGATTTTTCCATTTTACACCGCTTAGAGCCAAAGATGTAAGTTTTTTAAAAATAGTTGCCAAGTAGATGGAGTTTTAGGGAAAATTTGTTTTTACCTTAAAATATTTATTTCTCCAACTCTTTAATTTTTATGTTATCAATAGAAACAGGTATATTTTTAGTATACAGGAAGAAGAAGCACACACCCTATACAATACCCTACTCAGCATACAAAATCCGGGTCGAAGCAACAAAACAACGCAGATCGTAAATCTCTGAACAGTGAAAAATCTTTTTTGGAACATCCTTAAACCATCCTTTCCTTCTTCTCGTTATCCCTTCCATTTCTCTTGTCTTTTCCCTTGCACCCGCGAATGTCGCTGCGCGGAATGAAACATTCGATGTGAAAACACGGTTTTCTTTCGCGTCGCTTTTACACGCCGCTTGGAGTATCAGTTTAGCTGGGGAACTGGCTGGATTTTTTCCATTAATTTGACTAATGCTCTGCGCGGGTCGAGCTGCGAATCGCCGCGATTACGCGTGAGAAGCAGATTTCGTGTCGAGGATCGGTAAATGGAAGCGGTTCATTCAAACAGTCGAGCGGAGGCAGAGTGTGTCTCGTAATAGTTGAAACGCCGTTGAATGGGAGAATTCTGGCTAGGCAGACGATGCTGATAATTGCGAGAGAAACAGGTTTTTATATCTGACGACATTTAAGAGAACGTAACTAATTGAGTCGCGTGAATAGGACGAACGCGTTTTATGTAGATGGAAACAATTTTTTTATAATCTTGAAGCGTCTACATGGTACACAGTATACGTGCTTGGTGTGCGGGTGTATCTTTCTTTTGATCGTTACTGCTTATCTACGATCAGCACGCGCGATACGGAAATACTGCACGTGCATTTATGTATTCAACGATTCTCGTGGTCGCATTGTTGAAGTATACTTACATCACTTCTGTTCACGAAAGTATTCTAAAGACTTGAGTTGTTGGAAAAATCGTGGCCTTTGCGAAGCAGAGAAAGAGCAAAAAAGTTTTAATGCTTTTTTATAGCCAACGTAAATATCGGTATCTATTTTTAATAACTGGTAACAACAACATTTTACTCATTGTCCAAAGAAGCTCAGCCTGGAAAGGACTATATTGAGTCATAATCCAAATATTATTTATCTATTTTTGTTTTGTATTATATTAAGAATAGTTTTTTAATAAAACTTTGAAAAACTTTTGTTTACATGTTAGATAGAACACATTATACAGTGTATAATCAGATGATAAGAGATAACGATAGATTCTTTTCTCGCCTTCTGTCTATACGTTCTTACTTGATATATTGTTTTATTGAAACTTTATTTCATATTTAACCGTGTACAAATTGTTTGCAAGAAGTACTGATCGTAATTCATATTATTTTTGCTACAACAATGCCTCGGCATGCTTTCGCGCGTTACAGGACGTTGCATTATAGATTTCCAATAGTGCGTAGTTTATCAGCCTGTAACGTAACCTGTTTTCATCGTCCTATACATTGTATAACATGCATATTACTTTTACAATTATAGTAATACAGTATAGGGTTACAATTATAGGAGATAACCTAGATTGTTATTAAACACTGTCATAATTTCACTTTAAACACCAAGTGTTTGAGTAATATACAATTAAATCAAGCCTTATAAATATAATCTCTAAATTGAAATTTAAATTTTTTATTCGATTATCTCAAAACTACACCGAAAAGTTAATATTTTTTTATTTCAACGCAGCAATTAAACATTATACGAGCATTTTGTTCGTAAAATGCGATACGAGCATTCGAATAGGTTAAACAGCCATTTTCATGTCCTCTACTCGACTACCATCTTCACTCAATGCTTCCATGTAATAATCGACTAATAACACTTTCCCTTTGTTGATAATATGATCCATTCTGTCCTACGTACGAGACAATGTAGCACGGTTACGTAGCATAATTCAGATATTCCCTTTCATAACCATTCCATGTCCCTCCAGAATTTCCCATATCTTTACTTCGTACACCAATAAACCTAGTTGAGCTGTTGGCGAAATTGTCGGTGAACTATGCTTCTGGGAAATCTTGCTCCATACCGAAATGGTCAGGAGAATGTTAATCCTTCGAAAAAGTCGTTTCCAAGGGTTAAGAAGCTGTTAACAGACAAAATTCTGGTTACAGAAAATTAATTACCGTGATAGAACTTCAGGTTCCTGATATTCCAATAGGGAAATTAGTGGGATGTTGGAAGCGCACGTGCTCCTGAGATATATAGTAATTTGTAGCTTCTAAAGCCTCAGTTGTAGAGATAATGCACCTTTGTTAGGGATTTTATCCAGTCAGACCATGAAACTGAGTTTTCAAACAACCTGACATTAATAAAGGCTTTTAATCAAGGCCGATGGCTGGTACTTTGTGAAGAATATGCTTGTACGGTTGCATCTTAATCCACGTCTGGATTATGCCGAAGGTCTTCAATCGCGATTAAGCTTTATAGGAAAGTTTGATATCGCGTGCAAGATGCGCCGCTCGAGCCGTGTGTTCCTGCTGACGACTTTTTATTAATGTATACGTGGACATCTTTCGCCGAGAACGTACCGAACATTCAGGTTGGTGGTTTATGCTGAAACGATTCGTGTGCGTGTTGTTTGGTTTTGCGTAAACGGGAACTGAAAACGTTTACGTTCGATTACAACGCGACAGGAATGAACGGTGTCGTGTGAGTTAAACCAAATCGCAGGTGCATACGCATGTGTGTACACGATACGCTACACCTAAATTTGCAACGTATTACTTACGTACTAGCCCGGAAGATTGCTCAGCTGTTAAAGCGATGAATCGACGTAATATCGATATGCTATCGGAGAAATTTGTACTTGCAGAGTACGTGCGATTAAAGGAATTTTTCTCTTTTCTTTGAATGGTTTTGCTGGTTCACATTTTCCTGTGTAGAGGTTGCGCAGGTTGCAATGAAAATGGCTCACGCTTACCCTTTGGGAATCTTTGCAGGAAACATACGATGATTGAATCTATAACGTTATTTCTGCGTTATGAGAGATTGAATTTCTTGTTACGATGAAATGCGAAAAATTAGAAAGTTAAATTAAAGAAAATTAAGAAAAATAAATATTTTTGATTAAATAAACAAGTTTTTTGAATAAATTAGCGATTCGTGGGTAGCCGTTCTTTGAATTGGCATTCTAGTCGTGATTGCGATGCGTTTATCGTTATCGCACTGTTGCAATACGTCCATCCCACGATTCGCCGATTTCGACTGAGAAAGAGAGAGGCGTGACGGCGATAACGCGTCAAGTTTACGCCACGTTAATTTATTGATAACCAGCCGTGCTGAATCAGTACGATGGATAAAGTCGTCGCTGTGCTCGTTCAAGGTGCACTTACAGATGTCGATAAGCGGTCAGGTTGGTCGTAGACACGCTATCGTGGGTGGACACCTTAACGTAGATCGAGTTATATACGTGGAAACGGTTCTGCTGCACGAATCAACGGACCTGTCTGTTCCTCTATTTCTCACGTTATCTCTCACTTTGATATAATTTGCCGTGAGACGAAATTGAGGTTTAGAAACAAGCGATTATGAGGACTCCTGAGTGGAGGTAGAAGTCTCTTGCAAAGGGTTAATTTCGTACCAGTTAAAGAGTCGTTGACCTGGCGTGGTTTTGCACAGAACAAGAGTATCTTTCTGCGGTTTAGGGGAAGTTCCTGTGTACTCTTTGGGAAGTATGATATGTGTATCATCTTTTTGCTCTTTTGTTCGTAAAAGTATTATGGATTTATTGGGTTTGTCGGTTCTATGATTCTACTTTATCGCTTTATATTTCACGATCTTGTACTTAGCTGCGTCGAAAACGCAATCGACGATATGTCGTTGGTTTGTCGAGCTAAATTAAAATAACAAACGAACTGTTATTACGTAGATTTAGAAAAAGTTAGTACTTCAACTGGAGCGTTCAATGATATTGCATACTCTCATGTCCATGCTGCCAAATATTTAAATTTCTACTCGAGACTTAAGATAAATAATATTCAGCGATTATGAGTCGGCAATTGCAAATTCACCGCATCCACCGTATCGATGACGCAATAATCGCAGTAGTCGGTGCCATAAAACGACTGGAGAGCGAGTGGCCGATATTACGAGCCGTTCCATGGTCCCTCTCCGTTTTTTTTTTTTTTCATTACGCTCGGTTCGTGGCAGGCCTCTCTCGTCGACGATGTTTTTCATCGGCCAACGACCGGCCACGAATCTCTCGGCGGAAACGAGGTCTCGAAGCGTTCCGCCGCGGAACCGAGCGGGGATCGGCTCGCGAGAAGATTAAATTTGTCGTGCACTTACATGTTCCAGTGTGTTGACGCGTTGCTGGTTAGTTGACGGTTGACGGTTGACGGTTGACGGTTGACGGTTGCTGGTTGCTGGTTTCTGTCGTTATACGAGAGAAGGACTGCGGACTAGTCTGATCGGCGTATCTGCGAGGTCGACGTCTCCGCACTCACCATGACGAATGTTACCCGATAGCTCGCACCACTGTCCGCCGGGATCCTTCCCCGTTTCGTTCCTGCCTTTCGGCTTTTTCATCCCATCATGCTGCTCGCCACTCGTCACTCCCCTTCTCACGCCTTTGACGTTACTCCGCACGTATGCTCGCTTTTCCTTTCCCGGCGCTCGCACTTTTTCGTCCACCGTTTCGCTTTTGGCTTCTTTGCCTCTCCTGTAAGTGATTCTGTTCACGGTTCACTGGAAAAGAATGAGCGCTTGGGTCGATGGTTGAGTGCAGTTTTGGTTTTATAAATATCGGACAAGGGTTGGGTAGGATCGGTCGAGAGGCCATGCACACTTGCGAAAAGTTAGGCATCATTAGGTGCTTAATCTACTAAGACTGTAATGGTTTACAACGATATTACAGATACCTTAATTTCTTTGAATTTTACAAAACCATAGAATCTATTGTATATAAAAGAAATAGCGATGAAAAAAAATATGGAATTTCTGTGACTACAACGTTAAGAAATAGAAATCAGTAATACACATGTATTGATGAAAAAGTTGCCAATGCCCTACTGTTTAACGATATCGTAGTACAATACTTATGAAGACATTTATCAATCCTTTTTAATAGAGCTGGTGTTCTGTCTGGACAGCATGCCCGTAATACGTTGATGACCACGGCTTACCTGACAACACTGAAAAGGGGACAGAGTATTTACTCAACAAAGTTAAATATACTCATAGGTCGTTTGCACTTTTGCGTTATTTTGTAAGAAAGCAGGTCGTGCGTATACGAATAACTGTTTATTAGCTCTGCTTATTTGAACCGAATTGAATTTTGCATTAAAACCTCCGTTGACAATAACGTTAACGCTATCATTTTTGTTTTATTACGGTAAAAGATATTTGAATATTAGTGGTTATTTCTAATTCTACTACCGTCTTCCAATTCTTATTTCAGTTTTTTAATAATTTAATTTTCGTTTCAATAAACGAAAACGATACCTACGTATTAACGTTTATTCCTCCATGTTTTTGCTAGATTTGAAAAATCTTTCAACGATAAAAAATTACGCTTTGCTCGAGCAGGATTAGATCAGTGAATTTTATGTTATCGCTTCTCGAGGCTAAAGCAAATTTTCTGTTATTAAAATACCGAAAGCGGAAACAACTATCTGTACCTGTTACGCTGTAGTGAGAGTTTTCTATCGGTATATTGCTTTGCCCGCGATATTATGTCAATACCAATATGAGTGAGTGCTTTTATGCGATCGTTATTGTATTGATTATCTGACGTCAAAACATGTAGGCATGTATGTTTATACATAGGCCTTATTCAAGTCCTTTTAGAAATATCGTGTATTATAACATACCATGACCTATATGCGGCATTTATTAAATGAATTTAACGTACGATAAATTTAGATATTGCCACCAGTCTGAAAGTAAATTCAATTCAAAATATTTTGTAAAAGAAAGAAACGTATGAGTTTAGTTTGACTCTTGTATCTCGTTTAAGTAAAAAATTTTGATAAAAATTAAACTACGAATAGTTAGACTCCTACCATATACAGATATATAGGACGGAACAACGGAAGTGTGCTATACCGCAATACGATGTATTACCGCAAATTATAATCAGTGCATGCTTTTTATGTGATATTTTAGTTACTTAAAATATTATGATTCCACGGATATTTTAGAAACCTTAAATATTTCATTTCCACGGCACTTTGTACGCTTTCAATAGAAAACTATCCCATCACTCAAAACCATCGAGTACGCGTCAAAGACCATTGACAAGGAAAAAAAAAGAAAACGTGATTTATTTTCCCGTATAACGTTACTCGGAGCACATAACGACCAACTGTAGAGATCCAAAACCACATCAGCTCGGTGAACGAGATAGATACGTTTTTCCGTGTGTACCGAGGTGATAGCAAGGTTAACCAAACGATAACCGGTTGGTGACATTTGATCCTCTCGATTAACCGCGTCGATTTGGATAGGATACAGGTAACCACCTCCGCATTGGATTTTCTAGAAACGTGGGTTTTGCGTGCACGTTTGGTATACGTTATCCGAGGCAAACCGGAAACGTTCACGCACGAGTCAGGCTCGCTTAACCAAGGGATTAGTGAAGGTAGACGAAGTACAATCGCAGGGTCATGTTGGGGCTTCGAGCACTCGAATGCCTGTCTTGCCGTGGTTAATTTTTTGGATACGAATCATTATAAGGGCGGAGTTCAACGTTTTGATAATGTTTTTGTAAAAGTTATAGAAATTCATTATTTCTTAATGCGTAAAATGTATGTTAACCCAAATAATGAATTAGACTCCATAGAATAGATTGAGAGTTTGATGTAGCGTGACATTTACGGAAGAAATTGAGTGTCTTCCAATACATTCGTGATCATGTGGGATTTTTCAGTGTTTAAATGAAAAGTACACACAGCAGCTTTCAGGGAAAACAAAAACTGAAGTCAATTTATCGATAGTCATTAGTCACTCCTTTGTAACAATCAAGAAGCAGGCTTTATGAAAATTGAAATATGAGCGTACAAGAAAAACTTGTTTTCGTTGACTGTAGATTCGATCGATAAGGGTGTTAGCAGAGTAGGCGAAATGTAAGGCACACGAAATAGGCTGACTCGATTCTGTCGAGCAGTAAAGCACGGTTTGGGTTGGCACATACAGTGACTCACGATCAGACGGGAAACCGTTTCACGCTTATTCGACCACCCGGTTCTCGATCCAATTTACCAACCAGTTTTACCAATATTGTAGCCGACAAACGGCACACCTCAAACGGTAAAGAAACACTTGCCTCCTTCGATACTCTATGGTCGTGATGTCTTTTTTATACGTGTTTTGAAGTCTACGGGAGGTTTAAAGGAACACCATTTAAAGAAACTTCGATTATTTGAATAGCACATAACGTTAACCAATACATAAAAATTAGCTTGCGTGAGATATTTTGTAAGCCATTCAAAATTTTCTTTTCACGAATTGGAAAAGTGGTGTTTCTACATGAACAACGAAGAGTGCTGCAGGAACATTATGTTCTTTTATTTCTGCGTTACTCGAGTTTCTTATTCGACTCGTCATACCGTTCCTCTGTATATGTTGCTATTTATAAAACGGAGGCATAAACGCACGTGTAACATAATCGAATGATTTCTGTGTATGTCCATTGTGGGCGTGAGCAAGTACAGCAAACACAGACGAACAATTACTAGCCCTAGTGGGAGCCCTGAATGCGCGTATGACGTCATTCGCTCCCCTTTTATTGCAAGAGGGGTAGCTAGTCCCGTTATCGAGAGAACGAACGCATTACACCCCAATACCCGTTTCTACCAATTTAACGTATGCCGAGGGTGGACGAAAATATCTTTAGTCCTATTTCCTGCCCGTGAAAGCTGGACATTAATCGACTGAAAAATTGTATCGTTCTTGAATTATCGGTGAAATGGTTGTAGTTGATGTTAGCTTTAAAACTATGAATAAAGAAGTGTGCTATTAAAATCGAATTTCTTTTATTAGGATAATATTTTGTAACAAAATTCGTTCATTCTCTTGTTTATACACGTTTTATGTAATTGATCGCGTATAACAGCGACTCTTCAATTTTTGCAGTTTTTCAAAAACTATCTAGTAATAAATTTTTTATTAGGAAACTCTCCTATCTTTTGGTTCATAAACTCTAATTCATTAGCTGCTTACTTTGAACAGCATTACTCGAAAACTCCACACGAAAGTAATTAAACATCAATGGTATACGTACGACATTTTTAAAAGGTCATTTCACGACGGATTATAATTAAAGAGCTGTTGCAGCAGGAAAAAATTTCAACGAGTGACCTATACTCACGTATACAGTAATTAATGCTTAGGAACGAATATTTAGTAGCAGCAAAGTTCACCTGACATTAGTGTGACGTTATCCTATATAACACCATGTGCCATGGGAGTCAGGTACCCATGTGTCTTTACTCTTTTTAATTTTATTTTATTTACTTATCATTGAATTATCCTATTTTTAAATATATTGGAGCTCATTTTTCCTTACAGAGGAACTATATAAGCAACTTACGTTTAGTAAGATACAAACATCTGTTTCACGTACTTATTAATTAAATTAAAAAGAAGGAATTTTAAAAAAGTAAATGTAATTTCGTGTTCGTCGAGAAGTCACGTGCTGCTTGAGCGTTCAATTCAATTAAGTTTTCGTTTGGTAATGGAGTAAATACCGCTAATGAGAACCTGCTGTTCTCAAGGGCAGCCATGCACTTCAAACATCTTCTTGGTGCACTAACCCGAGTACAGATGTTTCTGCGAGGTGACTTTCACTTAGCGTAAGCATAGGAGTCCAAGATAATGAACTTGCAACGTGAAGAGTGAAAGATCATCGGTATAACGGAATTGTTTGTTAGCGTGGTCCTCATAGTTTTTCAAAATTCAAATATTTGACTTTCAGTTCAAGATCTGTGCAATAAATAGCTCTCCCTTCGAAATTATTTGCTGCTAAAAAATGTTCTCTGGCAACAGAAAACATTTAAGTAGGTAGAGAAGGGAAAAGTTGATTCAGAAAATATAAAAACCAAAGATAAATTATAATAGAAATGAACTATAACTAAATACCGTTGCATTTCTCTTTTCATCTTTATTTTCGAAGAAGGAAAAATTGCGATAAATTGTAGTTTCAGTTTTTACAGGAAAATAAAAATTTTGTTACGGATGATTAAAAAGTAAGTCTTGCTTTATATAAGAAGAAACAGGAAGTTTTGACGATCCTTTCATCTTCGCGGGAATATACATACAAGTGCAATGTGTGAATACTTCATTGAACGATCTGCACGTCGCTCTTCTGACGCATAATGATCAGTATAATTTATTCAACCTGTCGTTGGTAACCTCAACGACTCATATCCTTCCTTTATTGGTGACCCGAATATAACGAGAAACTACCTTCATGTAGTTCATCGACATGCACAATAATAATACGATGGCGCTAATATTATCTATACTATATTTCTATATAACATGGGAATGGTTGCTTTTTATTGGATAGATTTTCTTTCGTTGCATAAAATTTATTTTTATGTAAAGTGGACAAATACCTTGTTCACAAGTTTTAAACATAAGTATTCTTAAATATGTGATTATCCATTGTTAGTACATTTATTAGATCATAAACTTAGTAAATTTAACGATACGATTCTGTTTAATTCCTATTTTGCAATTAAACATAGCAAGCGTACAATATATACACAGTGCGGCAGTTTTGATCAAGGTGGATTACTTTACTGGATAATTTGGTGTAACCTACTTTCCCTTATATAACATTTCTTGGATGCTATTGATGAATAGAATTTTGAAATTGGTTCGTGTACAGTTGGCATTACGGATCTTTTCAATTAGTGTAGTTTTCATGCTCGAAGAAAAGCAAATAGCTTTCTTTCTTAAGAACGTAGTCATTATTTACTCGTTATCGTTAGAATACAAATATAAAATAATTTCAGTTCTTAATAATAGGTAGTTTTTTTTCATATAATTTACAATATATTTTGCATTACGAAGTATTGTAAACAGCACTATTGTAAACTATTAATATTCTGCAGATCCATGTCTTCCATGGTAAGAAGAAACCTTTCGTTGCCTGGTCGCGTGACCAGTTACCACCGGAGAACATTATTTCGAACAAGCGCAAATAGCATCAGCACGTAGAGCTGTCAGTGCTAGGAATTGGGAACAGGCCTGGCGCACGTCATAATAAAGCTTTTTTCACACTTCTTACATCTTGCGAAAAGGTCACTGCTTGTAATATTGTTCGAAGCATCGTACAGATATCGACTGGGACCACTGTAATACAGGAAAAGTAGAAAAAAGAGGAAAACAAATGAAATATAGAACGCACTACATGAAATTACTTCACGAATTTATTCAAACATTAATAAAAATATCAAGCAAATGAGAAACACATTGTCTATAAACGTATTCTTTTTAAGCGTAAATCTGTTTAGAAGATCAACATCAAGTTGTTTGTCGCAGAATTATTCTAGTTATTTCGTTTCAAGGAATGAAATATTTCAGATATTATCACGAAAAGGTATATAATTTCTGAAGTCACTAGTACGGTATACAGCTCGTAAATATGTCTGACGAAATGTTAGTAGATAGTAGTCACGCGCCGAGGGACTTCTGTAAACGTCAGAAATGTGTTATCTTACCCTGATCACGGTAGAGCAACGCTATCGACAAACAAGGTGGATCGTCGGCACGTTAACGCCAAGAAAAGCGGATCTGCTTTTCGTCGACTATCGCCTTTCGTATATACACGGTCACCACTGCAACGTGAAATATTTAACGAACGGGAAATTTAGGTCGTACAACTGCATCAACTTGCGAACGAACTACTTGACCATTGCTACTCTCCAGGATGCAATGTTCCGCTAGTTAATCCCATTGTCTTCGAATGTTTCTGATCGTGAATTGAAATTTTTAGTGTACTGTTACATCGAATAATCGAGCACGAATAGTCGTTAAATCTTCCTGGGAAAATCGAACGATAATATAATGTAATCGATGCGTAACGAGGGACGAGAAGATGCGTCCGGTAAATCGGCGTCATAGGCAACAAAGAGTTTATGCTAATAAGTAACGTGCAGCGATTTTGCAATATCAGTCAGCCAACACGCGTGCCTCGAATCGAATTCACGAGGATATCGTTGGTGCATATGCGCACACACGTTTGAAGTTCCTCGCTTCCCCGCTTCGACTGGCATTCCTCAAGCTTCTGTCGTGTCACCTTCTTCCTCGAATAATTGAGTCGCGCTGCTATTTGTCGTATACCCAACCGTCGCCGAGCGAGCAAACACCTTGTGAAACCCTCTCACAAACGGATTTGAGGCGTCCCAATACGTCGCCCCGTTACTTATCTTCACTATGAAATTTTGCTTTCTCGATATGTTCGATATGTTCGATATGTGGACTAGCTTCGCGAATTTCGTAAATGAGAAGAAGGTTGAGATATCGGGGAAATACGAGTTGGTTTGTGTATATGTATAATTCGTTGCTTTTTTGAAGTTTGGAATTAGCCGGAAGATAAGATACATTAAATAATATGATATTTGATCTAAAATATTCTTTGCTACAGTCAACAGGGAAGGTGAATTATTTTAGATAACAATATTTATCGACTCATCATGAATACCTAGTGTATCAGACACTGTTCAAGTACACACCCATACTGATCGTCAATAATCGTAACGGTATATCCAGGACGGTAAATCCATTGCCGATCGATATGAGCGGATGTACAATGTGCATAGACGAATGCGAACTGCAGAAGCGAGAGTGCGCTCGCAAGAGCATTACATCGCCGTTGTGTCGAAAACGAGCGCATTTACAAAACGTATGTACTCTTTTGCACGCGTGTCTGTTCAAGCATATGGACAGCATGTGCAGGTTTGCTTTTCGTATGAACACACGTGCGAGCCAGAATGGATCGGACCAAGCGTGGACGCGATTATTCGACGAACGAGTCGTCGCCACTTGCTAATGCGCGTTAAGTAAATTAGAATGAAGTTCGCAGTTATTGCTTGCGGTTGCCTCGTCGATGTTGACGGGTTAATGGGATGTTGCTCGTTCGACGTTCTGTGAAATGTTACCCTGCTGTACGCAACGAGTTGGCTTTACGTCGCAATACTATTTACGCATGGTATTTTTAGAATGTAAAGTAGCATCGTGTGTATTTTAAGTTTTATTCGTGTATCTAATACGATAAAGCAAGTAATCTCATTAACTTTTCGAATAGACCACGTGCAATCATTTTTCGTAATATTAATTCTTCGAACAGAACCGATCGATTTAATGATATTATTCGTATACTAAAGATTATAAAGACAAAATCAGCGATAAGTTTGGAATTTATTTTTAGATTGAAGAGGTCTGTACTTATCATGACTGTTAATGTCAGAGATAAGTTGCGTACACAATGATGCAAACGTAAAAGTGTGACTATGCAACTTGATGGAAAATTTTCGATATTCTCGTCCTCTTAAATCATTTAGAAACATAATCTTTCGATACTTTATTCGCCATATCAATGTTGATTAACGTGCTTCGCAAAGTAACCGGGGGAAAAAGATGAATTCTCTGTACCCAGTACTCTGACTAAAGAGGAGTGTAGTAGCTTTAAAAGTTGCTCGATTTACGCAAGACGATCACGAGTACTGGTTCAAAGCTTCATTCAGCGGTCGTTGAATGAACAGATCTTCATACTATGACGAATAAAAAGATCCCCTAACTTAACAATGTTTTATTTACACGAGATAGGGAGATAGGATAGAAAGGGAACAATGTTTCATGAAATGGACAAGTCAAAAATGTAGAACAAAATTTCTGAAAATGTGACTTCATGTCTGCTAAAAATTGAGATTATAATTTAAATTTGTGAAGTATAATAGAAATTAACTTCAGATTACGTTCTTTAAGTCATTTTCAATTCAATTCTGTTTTCCTATGGTTAACAAATTTCGTAAATTTACGTATAATAGATACTATCGCAGATACTATCGTCATGTATATATTATTGAAATCCCTTAATAAATTTCAAACAGGAAAAAGTAAAAAAGCCAAGTAACATAATGTTGACTTCGCTTATCGTATTACAGTAATTTACCACAAACTTTATGCAAATAATTCACTTTCTTCGACCACTGTGCTACCACGAAACGCACTATGTTTCAGTGTTTTGAAGCGGGAAATTCTACAGAATCAGCCGTGACAGAGTCGTTAGGCAATTACCCGTGGAATCTTTAATGGCGCGTTTCCCGCAGTGGTATACTCGTTATATGTGGATCGATGAGAACGTGATTCGTTTTCGACGGAAAACGTCGCCGTACGATGTATCGGTCGTTGCTGGTAACGGTGCTGGTGTCGTCCCGCTCTCGCCTAAGCTCGTGCTGAATCAGTAAATCACTACTTGGCATCGAATGCGTAGGAGCGTGTATAACGTGTAGATCTACAGGGCTGGAAGGTTGAATGGGGTTTAGGTGTACATGGTGACTCATGTTATGCTCGTATAATGTAGCATAGTCTATTCCGTTGGAATCGTTGTTCCATTGTGTTCCGGATTTTAGTGTAATGTTCGACGATCTGACTAGAAAGAAGAACACGTTTATAGGATTAATGGATTGGTAATATACACAATGAAGATTATGATACTATGTTATTGCTTCATAGAATAACGAGGTCGATAAACAGAGCATGGTCAGAAGAAGTTTAAAAGTTGATTTGCCAGGACAGAAATTCTTACCGCGATACAAAACACAAAACGCGAAACAGGTAAATTGTTGGTTTTCAACGGTAGATTGAAACGATAAATGGTGGTAATACGGCGAATATTTCAACTCATACAAGCTCATTGCCGAGCGAAGGAAACCATGGTTACCATTGCAGGGAATTTATTTACTTTGCTGGTACAACAGCATTGGATGAGACTTTTCTTAGATGGAAATCGGGGAAACGTATGATTTAATATGTACGTTGCAAGCGAGCAGGCTCGTATGGGTGGGTGGATCGATGAACGTTAAAATCTCGAGATTAATCTGCGGACTAGTGAAAAACGGATAAGGCGGAGTAAGAACTGGTTTCTTTGCGATGTAATTATAACGTATTCGCGATAACGCATAGATATATTCTTTGTTTCAACCTGTTCATGCAATTGCAACATTTAATATCGCATAATATTTAATTAGCATTTTGTACGCTTTTTTTTATCGCGATTTAGATAATCTAGATGAAAGGAAAGGTTTTTTTCATTAAACGTCTATTAATTTAAAACTTCACACCACGAAGTTTACTCAGCTGTACGAGATATCTATTTACTATAGACAAAGAGTACACGAGTTCTTTTTTATTTTAAATTTGCAGATATCAATTTTTTTAAAACTTACCCAAATTTAAGCAGCTTTCTCTTTCGATACGACGAGCTTATAAATAATTCGATGGATGTAATAAAGCTAAAGGAGTCATCTGTGAAATTTCTGCCTGTATCGCGTCTAACCTTTATCCAACACATGAAGTCAAATGAACGTAACAGAAACCTCGAGCAGAAGAAATCATTGCAAGCGACTTTCTATTTCTTCACAGGAGATAATATACAATTGTACGGCGTAAATGTCGGCCCACATGTCGACACGACTTCTTTCGAAAGGTTTCATAAACCTTAGTAACGATACTTCGGTTGATCCGTTCGCACGAACGCTTACACTTTCCACGTCAAGTGGAAACGAGGATAATATACTACATGCAGGGTGCGTTAAAAAAAAATGTAATGTTTTACAAAATACTCATGTAGGTACCGTGTCTTATTTACTGTATAATTAGACCTTCTCCTCTCTATCACGAGCTACAAAAAAAGGCGCGCATTTAACCGCTTTAGATTAAAACTTAGATGAACGTGGATAAGCGAAAATCCGCAGGGATAAAGGGATATCGTTAAAGCAACCTCGACGTTATGGTATTCCGTCTAACGTATCCGAGCAACGATCTCTAAAAACAAAGGGATCAGAAAGCAAAAGAAGGGCTTGGCCAACCCTACATGCGCCACCCGAGGCTTTTATTCAGTTACACATTCATAAGTGATACAAAGAGTTAGTACAGGGACTTTTAACGAGGGGTGAATAAAACCGAGTTTTCCCGTGTCCCTCTTAATTAGAAGTAGGTACTTCGTAAAAGTACCATTGCAAAAATTAATGATTTCACTTGTCAGAAATATAGAATGTACCACAAGTAGAAGTATCCTTCAAAGTTGGAAGTCGGTTTGATTTGAGAAACAACGGTCATATCTTTTCCACAGCTAAACCAACATCCTGCGAACCTAGGTGTTAAACGTGTTTGGCTTATGCTTACTAAATTGCTAATTAGGAATCAATGGAAAAATAGCGGTACATCCATCGCCGTCCTCGTTTGGCCATGATCGTATCATTGACCCTGCCAGATACTTCAAAGCTGATTTAGACAGAATTTGAATTTTAAGAAATAAGAGGAACAAACACTACAAAATGCTAAAAGTGTTAAAACATCATTTGTTCGAAGCAATTTCTTGCCCGCCGCGTCATATCGGAAACAGCGCGTACGATGGAACATTTTTGCTTTCGATAACAGCCTCGTGTTTTCTATTAATCTCTTAATCACATGTTATAGCGAAAGAAAAAAGGAAGCGGGCGTTCTATCTCTGAGATGTCTGTTGTACGCTAACGTGTTGTCTAATACGTTATTTACGCAGTGAGTTTCTCACCGTTTCTGGTACAGTTCGCGCGGAGGGCTAATACCCCTTACGCACGACCAGTCCGTAGCTGCTAATTATCGTCGCGTGTTGACCCTGAGAGAGTTGCAGCGAACGATAAGAGGCAACAACCGGGGCAAGTTAATCGGGGCCAATGGGATAGCGAAGAGGGGAACACGCGAGGAAAGGAAAGGAGTCAAGGCGAGGCTGCAGTCGTTGCACTCGTTAGAATTTGTTCAGTCGATTGGAAGGTACATATACCGGTCACGAGACTACTACGTCGAGAGATTGGTACACTTCAATTGGATGATTTGGACATGATTCGAGAAATGCGACGATACGTTGATTCGCAAGATTGACGTATAAAATGTTTACAAATTTCTTAAAAGAGTGCCTGCCACATATTCGGCAAAAATCCACGTGTACAACTATAATTTTTGTACCCACAGTTTATTAATTGTATACACAACAAACAAAACATGGTTCACGATAGCGAAGTAAACACATCTCGTGGTCAGCTGGGAACGGGAACGACTTCCTGCAATAACAATTCCATTACTCATCCAACTCATGATAAATGTCTCTTTCGATCGTTTGTAACGATCTGCTCGTACGTCGTCTTCCTCCCAAAAAGGAGAAGAAGAAGAAGAAGAAGAAGAAGAAACGAAGAAAAAGCAAAAGGAGGAAAAAGGAAACGGAATTTTCGTACACCGTTCACTCGGTATTTCCGCGTCGTCTCGGTCAAGGGTAATTTGACGCGAAATTAACGACTTTGACCGTAACGTTTACACGAAAATATCACCGGTGCACACAGTATGCTTAATTACGAACTTTCCGACAAGATTTCAGAATCATTAGCATTTCAATTAACTCGTGTTTCAATTAATCGAAGCACGTTCCGTGGCCGATATCGGCGTCGTTCGATCGGTGTGTCCGGGTTTGCAAAATGAAAAGACCAAGTTGGGCGAGCACGTTAGATGGGTTGCACTAATGTGCAACCCCAGAAAGATCGAATATTCATTCCGCTAACGACTTTCGATACCTGTAGAGAGGATGTGTTCGCGCGCAAAGAGCGTCGAGTGTCGTCTTTGCACTCGAGCCTACTCCGTTGCAAATTACTTCCCGGCTCGTTCCATCTGTTCCACGAATCGAAACCACGATCATCCGCGCGTTTCTTCCTGACGCGATACAAACATTTGTGCTCCTTCAATGAATCGAAGAATCTATCGACTACGTTGTTATATCTTTACTAGTTCTAAATTGAATACTACGATTTTGGATAGGAAACATGAAAGGAGGAATATCTTTGTTTGCGTCAACTATAAATAATCTCAAGTTAATTAACAAATATACATAGTTATTGAAATGTGTGATTGTTGCAGGTCTCTAGAAAGCGGTGAGTGATCTTTGAAGGGAAGGTAAAAGGCAAGTGGAAAGAAAATGCCACTTCCAAAGCGACTAGTGGAGCCGGTGCTCGTCGCACGCGGTACTATTCCCGAGAATTTTCCTCTGCCCTCGGAGTTAGAGGCTGTAACGAATGGCACGCTGGCCAACACGATCAGGCAATTGTCTAGTCTGTCCAGGCACGCCGAGGATCTGTTCGGTGAGCTCGCGAGGGAAGCTCATGGATTGAGCGATAGGGCCAACTCCTTGCAAGCCAGGATAGATCGATTAGCTGTGAAAGTTACTCAGCTTGACAGTAACGTCGAGGAAGGTTCGTTAATTATCTAATTAATTAGGCAGTCTATGATTAATCCTTTAACACCGTATTAGGAACGACGTGATCCAAGCATAGACTAAGATACATTTACATAGATATATCTTTTTTCTTTAAAAAACGCGGTGTATTGGCATGTTATTTAAAAAAAAAACAGTGTAAGAAATTTATTATTGCGTATTTGTTGTAAATTTGCAAACTGCATTATCGTTATATTTTTTCCTTCTAGTCTCGTTACAAGATATACACATGAGGAAAGCGTTTAAGAGTTCAGTGGTGTTCGACCAACAAGTTGTTTCCAGGGACACCATGCCAACGGCGATGTTAGAAACTTATCATCAATGTGACACACCACCACCTCTTGATAAACTTAATGTTTATAGGTACTTTAGTCTTTTTAACTATATTAATATACAATTAGAATTTGAAGTAATTTTTATTAAACACAATTTCCAGAATTATTTGAGATCCAATTTGAAGTTTATTAAGTTTAATTAAAAATATTAGAAAGTATTAAAATATAAAAGCTCCCAAAAAATATTAAAAACTCCTATTATCTCCTTATAGGAAGAAAAATGTATTGTTATTGCTAAGAAAGATATCTGATTATCTTGTTTATTTAGGGAAACAAAACTAATTGGTTATCTTATCTAGCAGGTACCGTGTAAGTAGAAAAAATACAGAACACTTTGAAATGTGTGCAAAAAATTTACCTATTACGATATTACAGCTTCAGATTCTTGTGTAAAATATTAGTTTGTCAAATAACGCAAAAGTAATTTGTACAGTAGATAAAAGATAAAATACAAACGAATAAAATTCTTTGTCGATTTCAGGGAGGACGGTAAGGATGGACTGAAATTTTACACAGATCCGAATTATTTCTTCGATCTCTGGAGTCAGGAAATGCTGAAGGATACGGAAAAGAAGTTACACGATCGAGGGAAAAAGGTAAGAAAATTTTTGTCTCCTTTCCACTTTGTTATCTACACGTGCACCTCGATCTTCTCCTTTATTTTTCTTTTTTTTTTTGTTCTTAGACACAAGATGAGATTGTTCTTGAATTATGTTATTCTTTTAGTACTTATGGAAAATATAAGCAAGATATATTATGTACATGTGATTAACTAACACTTTTCGAGGTGCGCTGTAACACGATACAATAGTTATTTTTCTACTTTTATATGCTAACATACATGCGATTCTAACGATTGAAAATGTCCCCTTCGTTATAGACCGAGTCTGAATATGCCGAACCGTTCAGAGAGGCAAGTCGATGGTTTGGATCTTTGTAGTTTTTTATTACCCTTATCCAGTTCTAATGAATTATCGATCGCCAACCACTCACTCATACATAATAAAGCTCACTTCTTTGTGGATTTTCATTAACCGACCTTTTTGCGCTGATAGAGATTGCGCTGATAGATGCTCGCTTTGAAAGTTTGTAGTTTACATTGCTAGGATTAGCCAATGACATTAAACCAAACACGTTCTGTAATGTTCGTCCTTGGCAAAGAATTTTTTATTGCGTAGACCGAATGATACGTTTGTTTCTTATGTGACTTTCTCTCTTATTTCTCTTTTCTTTAAATTCCAATATGAATTTTCGTTCTAAGTTTTCATTTCCATAACTTTCTTTTACATGCAAGTTTATTGGTTTAAAAACGACGTTCAATCTACGCAGAAGAATCCTTGTCTGGCACCCCTGTTTTTGTAAGACAAATTGTTTGTCAAAGTCGAATAGTTCGTTTCACAACCATGTCACTTTGTCGATCACTTTGTAATGTCATTTTGTGCCAGTCATGCAACTTTTGGATGTACTCAATAGAAGTCTGTCATTATCATTCATCCAGCCATCTTGTAATATCGATACGATGTCTCACGATCTCTGATCATTTCAGGATTATTTTTATTTTTGATTTGTCATATTTCACGTTGTAGGAAATAAAATTGTGGACACGTTAGAAGTAGCCTCTGAAACCTTCAATCGAAATGTATAAAAACATTCAATCTGAAATGTTTAATACAATATACAGTAAACTTTCTTTTATCTGCCTTCGCTTTAATCGATCATATTTTGTTGGATAGGTAACGAAGCTTCGTAAAGAAAATCACTAGTTTTATTTCCTACAAATCTTCTCATGTCCAGTGGTTGATCCTGTTTTTTCTAAAAATTCGAAACAAACTTGAAAGTATGCTAGTAGATTATAACTTAAGCGTGCAATAAAACAAATACTGGATCAAGCATTGAGTCATATTTGATTGATAAATTAAGCTTGTCTTGCACTTTTGCTGTTACTCTGCAATAAGGCAGCCATTTAATATAGAATTTTTACCGTACAGCCTCATAGGCCTCGGAACGAGGGTGGTGGTGGTGGCGGTGGCAGGCATAAGAAGCGTATAAGGCAACCGCATAATACGAGAGAAAGGCAAAGACAGTTAGCCGTTGGTCATGGCGAGTACATTATGCCAACGCAAGGTGTTCAATACAGAGCACCTCACAATATACCTGATGAATCGTTACTGGGAATGGTGATGACCGAACCACGGCCACCTAGGCCAAACAGCATTGAACTTAGACGAAGTTATCCACCGGAGGAGCAACATCTGTACAGTCCTCCTTCTTCCGATCATTATAGGTTCGTAATTTTCTACAATGATCGTGAAAAGCGTTTGATCGATGCAACAGTTTGTTTGTCTCCACACATGAAAATCTTTACCGAATGCTTTCTCTTGCTACTTATGATTTTGCTGTGTAGATCATACAATACTGAAATATTACAGCATTATTGAAAAGTGGAATTTCTATATTTCTGAAAATTGACCTTTTCTTCTCTTTTTGAAAACAGGGTGGCAAATTACGTGGCTCAGGGCTATGAAGACAACTTGTACGGCTCACATTATGGCACAGGTCAAGGGCAAGCGGGTAGCGAAACGTACCAGAGTCCTGGTGGTCAAAGTACTCCAAGCAGAAGCGGTAGATCACGACCATCGCAACCACCACCAGCTCCGCCAAGCAATGCTTCTAGCAATTCGACACCTACTGTAGCCTCTGCTAACAATACTCCAACACGAGGAAGATCGATGAGTACTGGTAGAGATACCCTACCACCACCACCTCCGCCTCCTGGTGAAACCATGTCCTCTCCTCCTATGAATGGTAATTACGTTAATATTTATATTCAACGAGTATACCGTCACTTCGAAAAAGAGTCAAAATTTTGGAAGAGTATCTTCAAGTTTCATTTAATCGATTTGAGGTTGAAATTAAATTTTAGATTGGATAACTAATTATTTTATTAATTATTTATTTCAGGTTCAATACCGTCACATCTACTGAATAGGAACGGAAGTCGCTCGAATAGTCCGCTACCCAGTCATCACTCTACGCCTACTCCTCCAAATCATTCGACACAAATAGGAACAGATGAGACCGACCCTGCTCCGCAAGACTTGCCACCTCCACCTCCGACTCCTGATCCCACACCACCTAGACCTATTTCTCCACCGTGTAATATTCCACCTCCACCTCCACCACCTCCGCCACCGCCTGTTGTTAACGGACCATCGCCCCCTGTGCCATTGACCAATGGCGATATTGCTAAAATGATAGCAACTAACCCACCCAAGTTGAAACCCCTGAAACCTTTGAAGAACATCGTGGATGGACAATTGAGGAAGCCTGTTAATCCGAACATCCCCCTTGTCGATCCGCGGAATGATCTACTTAAAGCAATTAGAGATGGTAATTACCTTATTATCATTCGGATAATCAATATTAACTCATTATTACTTGTTCTATATGATAGATTTGTAATAGATATAATTTGTTCTAAATGCTAAATTTATTTAACTTTATTTTAGTTTACTTACAATCTTTCAGTAAAACTTTCACGATACAACGTTACACTTTGAATTTAAAAGGATTAAAGTCAATACAGTTTCTCTGAACATACCACGATTAAAAATCTATTTATTTTTCCAGGAATAAAATTACGTAAAGTAGAGAAGATTGAACAGAAGGAAGTGGAACGTGTGAACGCATTGAACGATGTCGCATCCATATTGGCACGACGCGTTGCTGTCGAGTTCAGCGACAGTGACTCAGCATCGGAGAGCGAATGCGATAGCGAGGGATGGGGCGAGCAGGAAACGAATCTCGCGTGACCCAGCTCACTTCCATCTACCGCAACTGCCTCCTAGAAAAATGGCTGACGATTCTTTCGTTTCGTTCGTTTTCAACGAAAGTTCCAATTCTGTTGCTCGTCGCACAAGCAACACGCTTTGTTTGCGCATAGATGTCGAATAGAAATAACATGATCCGATGATTGATGTAATTGGTGTATAACGAAGAGGCACTGAATTTGAAAGTAGAAACAAAATCAGCGAATTTCGTTGCTCAAGAGAGCATACAAACGCGAATTATTATAAGTAATATCATTAAAAGTATAACTGTGTAGCACTATAACAGTGGTTATTTTTATTATATATCATTTTAGCACCTTTAACAAAAATATTTTCTTTTTTGTCACGAACAAATATTTAATAATTTTTTTTTTTTTTTTGTATAAACTAAATAAAAAGAAATTTGTTTTCACGTTAATTACAAGCTCACTTTATAGCATGTATCTATCTGAAGACTATGATAGAAAGAAACATTTAGCTTTTCTCAGACGATTCTAGGAATCGTCAGCCAGAGATCTTTTATTTATTGAAGGAGAGTCTACAAAGTGCATGTAACAAGAGTTTAAGAGTTCGTGTAAATTTAGACTATTTTTGAGGAGCTATATAAAATACACTTTTCCTTTACATACAGACGCTTCCACTTTGTTTTACTGTTACAAATAAAAGTATGAAAGTTTACGAAATATATATATAAATGCATGTTTTTTTCGATTCTCCGATTTTTAAGCAGAATTCAACGAACGTACAGCAGATTATCTCGAGTAGTATAAAGGACAATGAGTAGGAAGAAGATACGCACATGAAACGATTTCCTATCATTGCTCGATGTCGATCATAGAGGAAGTGATTTCTTTCGGACACATTCCATGATAATATCAATACCATATAACGGAATAAATTTGAGTTTTCATTTCAGAGACCCGATCGTCCATGTTGCTACGACTATATGTGTAAGTCCTTACCTAAGACAAGCAACTGTTCTATATGTGTTGTAATGCATTGCTCCTGAAGATGTGTATTGTACGTAAACTAAACCAAATTCAAAGCTAATACTTTTGTTCTCCTTTTCGTGTTTAAGCCTGTAAAATACCTGTATCTTAAATGTTTTTGTATGCTTGTCTATTAGATAGGTATATGTATGCGCGCTCTATCACAACGAGAGTAATAAACAGAAGTTTCCCAATTTTTTCTACGTTTTCAAATGATCTTCCATGTCGCGCCCACAATAAAAGCGATATCGCGAGGTATGAAATGTCCTTTTTATCAGCGAGGGGTCGAAAACCAAAATACTCTATTTACTTGTAATATGTAAGGACAATGTAATTACCGAATGAGTGAGAGGATTCATATTTTTTAGCATTTAGCGGAAGAATATAATATACTAATGTTGCAATGAGGATTACAGTTGCCAATTTTAAGCGTAAAAGGGAAAAAATTATTGTGATTTATTTTGCATCGATGTTGGCGAAATATGATGACTATTGGTAAGATATGATATATATGTATACATAAACATTACACACACACATACACACACACACACACATATGTATAGAGAGATCGTTAAGATTATTGTATAATCTTATACGCTCGAACGATAAGAAGTGTTCAGGAAATTTGTCTTTATTCTTCTAGTTTCCGAACGTTACCTAAATGTTTAAAGAGATAAGAGGAAGTCTTCGTTGTCTAAGAAAGACTGAAGTCAGGAGACGCCTCTTGTTAGTTGGTTAGTTGGTTGAATTAGCACTTTTCTTTTATTATGTACGAAAGATGTTCGATTGACTCGAACCGCGTGAAAAGTAATTTATATTTACCAATAATTTTCGCTAGCTTTAAAAGAAGCAGCGTTTTATCTTGTATAAAGTGTGCGAGGTTTAGGAGCTAAAGTTGGATGGCTCCACAATAATGTAGCATACAATTCACCGGCAACGATACGTGTACATTCAAATGATTTTAAAATATAGTCAAAACGCCATTATATAATAGAAATAATAATAACAAAAATGATAATAATAATAATAATAATAATAATAATAGTATTAATAATGTAATGAACAGTCGATCAGTCTGTGCTATGTTTATACACCTCTCACACTCACATACACGCACGCGCACGCGCGCGCGCGCGCGCGCACACACACACACACACACAAAGATAATATAATTCGCAATATAAATTTATTAAGCGTAAGACTATTAGCCGTAGGTATATACTTTTAGCTACTTCGCCAACTACGACACAGTATTTATGGAGAATTGTTTTGTAACACGACGAAACGATGAGAAAGCGTTTCAGTTGTAAGCTTAAATATCGTGCAACTTTGTATGAATGTATATTATTATGTCGTCGATCGTGCTTTCCGCGATGATGTCGCGTACTACACTATTGCGAAGCTGTTGTACCTAAATAAGATGGTTATTCCAAAGCTTAAATAAGAGAATTATCTTTGTCTTTGTCTGAAAGGAGACATTGAAATCGTACTCTGTGTACCTCTTTTCTGTTGTTTCTACTTACAAATCTCGTAATCGCTCATCACTCTTTGAAATTTGTTTAAAGGTGCAAAGTAAAATGTTAAGCTCTTTATCTCCCCTTCTTGGTTATCGATGAAATAATAAATAACAAATTTCCAGTAACGATAAATAGAAACGTTAGTTTTGCGTATTCCAGACCCATTGCAATAAGAGTGATTTCATTCATCATGTATGATAAACAGTATGTGAAACAGAAACTCAACCACAATAACTTTATGACGATTAAAATTGTACGATGGTATTATTAATAATAATAAATTTGTAGCAAATCTGTACAGAGCCAAATAAATCAAAAACTTTGATAAATCATAAGAGAATCGTTTATTCTGTTGCTCGTTATCCACAATTAAACAGTAGTTAGCTTTTTAACAATGATCTCTCTTATACAAACTTTAGAAATAACTGTTACTTTTGTTCCCTGCTTGTCGCTGGATTCGAAGAACTGCATTTCACGTCGATTTTATTGTTTGTTAAAAAATGAAAATTTATTTTTCTCAACTAATAATAAGAGAGGGGGAAAGAGAAAGAGAGGGAGAAACATGGTTTTATTTATAAATTAAATCTTTATTTTTACAACACCAAAAACAACAATTGTTAAAAGACGAACTTATTGCTTAAAATTATGACATAAAAGATACACCTGAAAACATGTACATATTTGCAATCAATCAGACCTTACGACACTTTATCGATAAGTGAAATCATACGAATAGTCAAATATAATAAAAATCTCGTATCTATAAACAATTATTAAAAAAACTTGAATTGCTATTTGGGTATATTCAAAAGTTACCACCGTAAGAATATGTAATTTTATTGATCCTCTATGTTTTAAAGTATTTGCTTTTATCAATTATATAAATGTAACAGTCATTATCACAAAATCTCGTAAAATATGAAGTGACGGGCAGGTATAATAAAATTAACATTTTATTTGGAAAATTGAGACATACGCAGATGCGAAAACAGTGGTAGGCATTAGTAGCACCGATAAATAGATGTTGAAACGATAACGTTACGTTTAGAGTGACTACACCCGAGCTACATACGTAATTGCTCGTTCAATCATTGAGCAGTCAGTTGCCAACGACAAGAAAAACGTATCATCGATTCGGATAAAAAGAAATTTCTCCAATTTCTCCCACGTTATTACGTACTTGACCGCACCAGCTTTTCGATAAATATAGTTTGAAGCACTTTTTGTCACACTCGTTACATTTTCTTTTTTTTTTTTTTTCTTTTCTTTCTTTTGTTATAAAAGGCAAGGAATTGAATGAACAAGAGCGCTTCCTTGCCCCTGTCAATCATTACGACAATATATATAAATCGGTAAGGTTACATATAAATATGGATATCGATCAGCGAGTCAAAACTTCCAAAGATTTTTCATAAAATTATCGATCGTACAGATGCGATCACCGTCTCTCTCTTCCTTCTCTTTTGTGGTATAAATTAGATCATCCCTTTGTTACATAATATCAGAAGATCGTTGCGCACAGAACGCGATGAATAAGACAAATGTGCGTCTTCTACGATAAGTGATAAACAATAAGTTTAGAAATATACTAAATGTACGATCGAAATAATCGCATTCGTGGCATGTCGTAATACAGACAGGTAAAAGGAACTATCGAAAACTCAGCGGACTAACTTTCGTGGCATTAATACACTATCTTCATTTTTTATTAATTATACTACAAATCGATCGATTCATCGATTATTTGAAACTTTTTTCTCCTCTCTCGGTGCTAGCTAAAATAGTTTCACCGAATTGTTCGAAGTATCGTAAAATAACATATAAGTGTCATAATTCATATAGTTGTTTATGACAATAAGAGAACAAAGTACAAACTATCGATTATCAAATTATTATTTTATGTTTGATTAAATTTTAATCATAACGATTAATTTTGTACTACTTTATTTCTGTCATCTATGCTAACAGTATTCAGTCTGTTCAGAGATTATGTCAACTTTCATCACCAATTTTCTTTTCATAATTTAAATGTTTTATTGTACGTACAAAGCGCTACCGTGTGTGTTAAAAACATGTATGATAAATACGACTTGTCTAATAGGATAAAATAATAATTACATCCAATTTCTTTTATAACTAAAATTAGGACTAAGTTAAGAGTTCATTAATATATAAAAATATCTATTTATATTGTGAAACTTATAGAGTTTAAACAAATTAAGCTATAAACGATAATTAGAGCGATCTGTTTTAAATAATCTATTCTATATGAATAATTTAGTCGACTTATTAGTTAAGATGAAATTTTTAGGCATTTTAATTCGAATCGAAATGGCTAGATTTGTTGTTCGCCGAGGCAGTTCTCAGATAGGAGATTGCTCACTGTCACAGTTTCATTTAGTTACTATCAGTGAACTTTTATTTTCGAACAATTTAGCACAATTAAGGGAATACCAAGTACATAGATACTTAGGTATTCAGGGCAGCATTCCTCCCTGTTTATACCCTTCTTCAATCTAAGCACTTTAACAATTCTCCGCATCTGTTATTATGAAATATCACTTTAAGAAATTTACATCATACAAGTTGCTGCTATTTAAACGAAATATTGGTCTGTGAAAATTATTCAAATTGAACTTCTTTTTGTATTGAAATATAGAGTAAAAATTGACACTCATCAGTCAACATCAAGGTCATAATGTTATACTATAAACAATAAATTAGAAAGTACAATACTTTCAGTCACTCTTCGAGGGAAGTTACTAATTCTAGTTCCTATTTATCTCATAAAAAACATTTTATACAGCGTACAATATGTGAATAAATCTTTCTTTACCTATCTTTCTTCTAAACCTGATCCTTAAAAAACATTACTCGTTCCTTTTATTGCTATTTTTCAAATGTTGCTGTTAGTTATATATATAAATATATATGTATGTATATTTAGTAATTTCATAAATATATATTGAATTTGTTACATGTACACGGTGAGCATATATTTCTATGAGTAGCTGTTATTGCACAATATGTAGTTACTATATTATACTTTATACAAGTACCCGAGAAAGAATTATATCTTATAAAAATGTGAATAGTTGACTCTTTATATCTTTGTTAAAGAAGATTTTTATTTGCAATTATTATTATTACTATTGAGGTGTGTCTTTTGATTTAATTAACGTGTCATGTGATTAATGATTTATATTAATGTTAAAATGAATGAATATATATATATATATATATAAACTGATATATTATATTATAAATACGTAGCATCTACATTATTTCGACGAGAGTAATGTAAGTTTGAGATAGATATCTCGTGTGCTAAATATTAGCAGCGATTTATCAAAAGTAGAGTACCTAGTTGTCTCTTTTGCCATAAGGGATACGTGAAAATATATAAGGCAAGAGTTCAATAATTTTACAGTATACATATATCAAATATAACTTTTTCCAAATACTATTTATTTTCAATACAATCGGAATTACTAATATCTACTTAAGTGAAATCACGATTTTCTCGATAGGAAATTTTTTAAGCAATAAGGTTCAAACGTTATAAAATAGAATTTGCAATTATTGTACATTATACATGTATTTGATTGTTAAATTATATAGCTACTATATTTTGCAGCACTAACAATACAATTTAAATGATAACTGCTTATTAGAAGACATAATAAATAAATTTTGCAAGTAAGAAATTCTAACTAGATAAACAACTGGATATACATATTTATACGTATACGTATCTATGACGTTATCGATGGATATAATTTGAAAAGATATTAATTTCACCGATTGTTTCAAGAGAAAAGTAGCTTTGAAAAAACTTACATTGTTATACGAAACAGTTCAACTTTAGTTTCTTACAAGAATAGTATCATTTCATTAAAGAGATAATTAGACATTTCACTTCTAATCAAATATCATGTACTTAATATTCGTTTGATCATTTTCTGGCAACTTGAATGAAATACGTTTCTTAAAACATACTCTGGTTGTTAATTACGCATATCTGAAAAGTAAAATAAAGCGATGTCCTTAACACAGGTAATCATAATCCAAAACAAAGCAAAATATGTGATATTTCATGATGATATTCTCCGAATGTAATAGATACTACATCAAATTGTAAAAATGATTTTTACAATTTATCTTTGTTAAAATGCGGTATAGCTAGACGAGTAATATCTCTGAGATTTTATCACGCGCATTTGGAAATTCCTCTCACGATGATATTGCAAGAGATTCTATCATTGGCACTACAAATTACGTTTAGGATCCTTTTAATTTGAGATTATGGCCAGCAGAACAAACATTGATCCAGCCATCTCTAATTATTATCGTTGGCATATCTGTTGGAATTAATCACCAGAGTAATTTACAAGGGTTTCGTGTAAATTAATAGTTTCACCGATGAAATTAAAATTTCATCTCTAATCAAGATACATTCGACCATCGTGTATTCGTGACTTTAACGTTGGCACTATTATCGTTTCCCTTGACAGTCCGATTTTGCTACTTTGTTAAGTTTATTTGTCGCAAAACGAATTTCACCGACGTTACGTGAAGATGTAGAAAATATGTAGGAAATTTCGTAAAAGTAAGACTGGTATCCCGATCTTATCTCGTCGAAAAGATAAAAACGCGAGTTTAGTATTAAACGGAGAGTTCGTCGATGCCACGAAGTTAGTCCATGAGATCAAGATTCTTAGAATGTTTCTTTCCTGCAGACGTTCATTCCTGTTGCCATCGTGATCCGCGCAGGTTACTTTCTTAATTCGAAAGATTATTAATTTATTACGGTCTACGCTTTGGCACAAAGATCGCGTCTGTGGAAACGGTATAGTAATTGGATTTGAGCTCGAGACGATTACTCGGTAGAAATTCTCTATTTTCAGGGACATCGGTCGCTAGTTAGGTTTTACAGACTTTTGAAACTTGGGATTTTTAGAGGATCTTCCACAAGGAGCTATTAAACTGCGAAAATCTCTTCCACAATCTACATTTGCCTTTTTTATATCGTCGATGCGTTCAGCTTGACTCGAGATCCATCAATTCGAAGAGCATCTTCTTGAATCACAATCGAGACAGTCTGACTGCACCGCGGAGAGAGATTTAATCTTTATATATAATATATATGATAAAATTCAAAAAATACAACTGTAACTACATTAAATCGAACGAAAGGACAACAAGATACTTCTCGTCATTACTTTCGAAAACGACGTGTCGAACGTAGAGCGTTTCAATAGCATCTTTTTTACAGATTAGACGAATAATTAGAATTCTCTAATTATAATGCAGCAAGATTTTACGTTAATTTTACGTTAATTTCACATTTTTTCGTGAAACCTGGATGGAAAAAGAAACAAATTTAAAGTTTTCCGAAGAATACAGTGGGTTATGCTACAACGAAGAGTGTTTATCGCTAAAAATCACATCGAAATCACAACGAAATGCGTGCTTTTATCAAGGAATTTTCATACCTTAAACTTAAGCTAAGGAGATATTGCTGTTAATCCCTTTCAAATTCAAATGCACATATGTACATAAAAGTTGAATAAATTAATTTTATGCTATTTTTACGCTTTAATGCTTTTGTATTATATCTCTCCTGTTTATATCGTTGTATTAAATGGTAATTATGCTTGAGACTGTGAGTTTGGAATGGACCGTTCCTAGATACGTGTACATACATATTTCAACGATGTATTATGCATGGATGCTAGAACGAATAAAAGCTATGAGAAACCAATTTCGGAATCAATAACGTTCGTTCCAGTATATCCCACTGTAGTTTGATATCGAAATATCGATAGGAACCGTTGTTCTATCAAGATCGCTCGTTGATTCGTTCGACAATCGATATAGTTGCTAATAAACATTTGACAGAATAACAACCAAATCGAGGAGATTTTTATTTTTTGATATATCGAAGCAATCAGAGATAGGTACTCTAAGATCCACGAATAAGATTCGCGAATGAAACTGATACATGTTGATTACAACACGCTCGTTAAGTGTCCACGGAAATGAATGTTCGTCGATCTACGATAAGTAATCGAGCAGACATCGTATGGAAATTACGATATATAGTCCCTGATCTTCGAAATGACGCGTAAACTAACATCTCCAACGATTGTAACGCGTACCCGACGAGCTTTAATCAGAAACTATAAATACACAATTAGATCTATCTGAAAAACTGAATCAAGGCGAGAGTGTTTGGCAACGTATAGTCTAATTTTTTCTACGTTATTTTGTTCGTTGCTTCACACGAAATGTCATGGAATATCAAGCACCTCGACGTGTCCTCGATTTGGTAAATCATCTTCTCCCGAAAGACCATCCTAATCGGCATCTTTTCACGAAAGACGATTTACTTTCATTCAATTTCCTATCGAATTCCACGAGCTTCCTTCAGCTATTTCTCTCACAGCAGTTTCGCGACTGCTACGTGTATTTTCCTTTCATCGAAGGGTATAATCTCGAAGACGAAGCTCGAAATATTCCTCGCGTCTTGCACGCACGTCTATCGTAGCCTGCAAAAGATCATTCCTACTAATTTAGTAAAAAAAAAAAAAAAAAAAATCGCACAAGCGAGTACTTAAGAGCTTCTATTCGGCGTTCATTCCTCCTCGACGCTAATGTCAACGGTTCTAACTCTAGAGGAATCTGTGGGAAGCAGCTGAAGGCGCTCAGGTTCTACACCGAGCATGATGATGCACATGAAACTTTTGCCAGATGCCTGGTCTCTCGGATAGATGGTAACCGGAGCGAACTTATCCACGGTACCATCCACGTAGGCACGGAGCTTCCTGTAAACCTGCGGAAAGTGCCTCCTGAGTGACACGCCCCTTAGTTTCAGTTGTCTCTGGATGTTGGTGAAACTGATTTCTCGGATTTTCCTGGGTGTGTTCTGGCCGTTATTGCCTGGCAGCGAGGTAAGCACCAGCATCTCCGGGGACTCCATCTCTCGGGTGATGTTGCAGGGAGACGTGGACTGTTGCCTACCCTGCGGCGAGGCGGATGACGAAGACGTGTGATGCCTGTTTGCCGAGTCTAAGTGGATTTTCGCGCATCTGGATACCAACTGTCGTTCCCATTTTACCGCTCCACTGGTTGGCACCTCGCTGACCACGCAAACGGCCACATACAACACCAGCCTCGTATCCGGATTGTACGATTTGCAGAGTCTGATCACCTCGGCGTACAGTTCCGCTCCCATCTCTCTGGCCAGCAAATCCGACCATCGCACGTACGTGGGTTCACCTAAGTCGACGAAACCGTTTGCGATGAATTTCTCCGCCGCTTCCGGACTCGAGAAGAAACACCTGACGGCTCCACGGCCGTGGAACGCGTAGCCACGCTTGGCCAACGCCGAGATGTGTTTCAGCGTGATGGGATCCTCCTTGGCGGAGGATAACACCTGTTTGCAGAGGCTTCCGGCTCGGGAGTGCAAGCAGGTTCTCCGATGACGCTGCCAGTGCGCTCTTCTACACTCCCTCGAGCAATACAGGCAGGTACAATTGTGACAGCTTTTGTAGGTCTTCCTCGCCTCGACCAAGGTGGCCGAGTTACTGCACTTGTTATTTCGGCAACGAATGATTTTCTCCGCAGCGTTGCCAGCCACCAGGCCATTCGCCTCCTGATTGTTGTCAAAGGAAACTCTTCGGTGACTCAAGGGTACGCCTCTCGACTGTGCCGCAGCCGTTTTCGAGGGCATCGTGTCGCTACCCTCGCTCTTTCGTCGCACGAGCTCACCCACGTAATACGAGGCACGCTCCTCGGAGGCTCCTTGCAGCTGCACGTCCATCACGCTCTTAGCGGACTCTGTGACATTCGCCAATCGTTTCGATCGTCAAAAACTTTGACTAAATTCTAGCGTTCGAACTTGTATCTACGACAATCGTGCTAGGTTTATCGTTTGGGCATTCCTCTTTCTTTCGTTGAAACATACAATTTTGTTACGAATTCCAATCCCTTTTAAATTACACGTACAAATTTTTTTTATTCAAATTTAATCTTACCCACACCCGGTCCACAAGGTCAGCATTTTCCCTCTGAGATTACAAATGATTACTAAGTTTTGGATATCGTTGCAACGAATACCTTGCACGTTTAATCGATATTTCATCCAAAATCTTTTCTGTAACTATAAATTACCCACAATCGTTCCCCTTATGCTCTCAACCACAAACGATAACGGCATGATCGAACGTATTCGAAGCAGAATGGAACGTGATAATGTAAAGCCATGTTACGTATACATGAAATGAACGAATATCGTTACCATAATGTTTGCGATCGCAGAGTGTTAGCATCGATTGTATCCCTGACAGACGTCAAAGATCAACCGCTTGATCAGGCGTTTGTGTCAGTCGCATGATCGCAAGATAATTAATATTATACGGTGGTCGTTTATAAAAAATAAGCTTATCCTCCCGAGTGCCTTTAATAAACAAGCTCCCGTAGTGCGAATAACGAAAATAAGACTGTTAACGCGAGATTAAAGAAGATAAAAAGGAATAGAAATCAAATGTAAAGTAACCAAAAAGAAAAAAAAAAGAAAAGAAAAGAAAATTAGTCAGTAAAAGTCAACGAAGACAAAAATCTTGAAAAAGGCCTTACTAATTTCATATATATTTTAAAGATTCGCGTCTTCTGCGTTTTCGATGGTTGTCGTCATAAATGCGATTAGCTCTCCGAGTCCCAGATTGGTTAGTTTCAGCACCGATAAATTCGTCTCTGATCGATAAGCCTCGCATCAAGACGTCTGAATTCAGGGGAGGCGAGATGCTACGATTCCGCCTCCCTGAACTTTAGACGCTGTTTTTTCTCTGCAAAGGTGTAAAATCAACGTAAGTATAACAGAAAAGAAAAAAATAAACAGGGGATTGATGTTCCGTTTCGCGTTCTCCTCGTTGCCCGACGATTTGCTTCTCTTTCTGCCCTTTTTTATTTTTCGTTTTTCTCCCTTCGTCATCGATCGTGGTTGACAAGGAGACTAGCGATCTCGAGGCAAAGGAAACACAGCGAGAGAATAATGCAACGCAAAGACAATCTCGATCAGCAAGTTCAGCTGCTGCATCGTATCTTGTAGCGGCGTCTTAGAGCATTTCTGCTCCAGATAGTTAAAATGTTTCTCTCGTATAAAAGAATTAGAAATTTCGTATCGAGTGTTTCAAAAATGCTTGAAAAGTTGATTAGGTAGAAATTTAAGGAAATTCAAGTTAAGCAAAGTATGACTTAAATCTACGTTTTGGATATCGCAATTCTGAATGATTTGAAACAATAAAAAATATACTACAAAACACAAGCTATACCTATATAAATATAAACTACGCAATTCTTTCGTGCTGAATTATGCTAACTATAAAACATTGTCATGTTCGCTTTTGAGTCAAAAGATTTGACAAAGACGCAATTTGATTTTTCAAAATCGTAGAATAAAGATAATAATTTTCCACGCTCTGATAAAAATATGCATGAAGTACTACTTTTCTTGTATGAAAAAAATGAAAGATCATGAAAAATCATATGTACAGAAAAGAGAGCAAGATAAAAGGTAGTGTGTGTGAGGGGTGAATGGTGACGAGGCGAAGAGAAACGCAAGCCGAGCGCATAAATTGAGGACGACATTTACGCACAGTGTAGTTTTACGATTCAACTGTTAACATATAAATTTCATGGTTCTCAATTAAGACGATAACGCAAAAACAAAAGTAACGAAGGAAATGTTTCTTTTAAATTTTCTCTCCAGTTTTTGAAAATCACTTGTTACATTTCCGCGATATTTTCAAACTAAATTTTAACTAGTTCCCATACTAAATTTTAACGGAGATATCGTGAGCTCTCTACCCTATGAGCTTAATATTTATGAAAAGGTCACGCGAGGAATATTAAGCAAACATCGATTCTAGCTTCTTTACTAATTTCCTCTACGATGTTTCGCGTATAATTAACTTTCCGCCGTATCTTTTATCGTACGCAGAATAGTATATCGAGATGTTAATTTATTTCAAACATCTATGTTAACGTTTTGTTCTTAAACCACGCTGTGCCTGTACAACACGGATACGCATACGTAGGTATACATACATATAACAGAGAGATTCGCATAAGGGAAAATGGTAGATTAAAATTTCTTTGAGCCTCTCTCAAGTCCTCTCTCTCTCGAGAGGAACCGCTTCAGAACGAAAACTTACATAGTCCTCCTACCTTGGAGGTCTTGGCGTAGGTCGCTGCAGCTCTTCCCGGCTTTCGCATTAGCCTGGCCGATGTTAGTTCGATGGCGCATGGTGGCGGATGTACCGGTTACGACGGGCCCTGGCCCAGGACTCGGGGTACGCGACGCGGATGGCAGGCCAAGGAGGGAGTCAAGGACGTCCTCCAGGGTCGTGGAACCCGGGCTCGGTTTGTTCCGCAGAAGAGCTGCCGTCGCCATCGCCTCGTCCGTATCGCTCTGGCCCGATCCTAATCGGTTTCATGCATGGGGTCAAGAAAGAGACTGAGACGTCCGCGTCATCCTTTTGGCCTCGAAACGTTTGTCCGTCCGTCTTATACGTATACGTCGTTGAAATTTTTATTGTTCGTCCGATCGAATTATTCGTTCGTCCAGTTGAATTATTTATTCGTCGAGTCCAATCGTTTGTCCGTTTAATTCCCGGCGTATAAGTCGCGATCCCCGACGAGATTGCAAAATATTTTTACTTATATCATTGTTGTTGATCATTTATTTTTTATCCTTGAACTTTCTGGTTTAAATTTCTACCTTAGCCGAGTTCTTTTAACGTAGTCTTTTTTAAAGCTGTATCGATATTACGAATAGCTAGCTTTCATTTCGCGTTGTCTTCATCTTGCTTCTCGATGACAACGCGAAAAGTAACCACAAGTTATTCGATTATTACAAAAGGGGATCACGACTTTGAAGAGGTTGGGAAACACCAGTCCAGTCTCTAGTCGAATTATTCAGTCGTCTTATCTTATGCTCGGTCCTGTCTTACGATCGATTTCGTATTTCTCGTTTTGTATATTTGGTTCAATCAACGCTACAAAGGAGCCTTCAAGTAGCTATCGATGATGGAGGAGTTAATATAGTCGGAGAAATCCTCGAACCGTACTCGAACCGACTGGGCGGAGTTCGGAAACTTCTGAACTTTAAGTTCTATTATTTCAATATCTTCTTACGATATGATCGAGCGCAGTTTAATTGGAATTCCGTATCGCGTGGCTTGTTGGAAATTCGCAACAGACACCATCTCTTGCGCATTAATTTATTAATTGATATATTAGGCAAGTTAACAAGCGACCAGTTGTAGACCAGCTGTAAACTTTGTTGCACAAACTACACCCTCTTACGTTCTTGTTTCATCCTTTTAGACTCACCTAGACTCTTTCAATCTTATTTAAAAATGAAACAAACTTTTCCAAACTTTCTACAATAGTCACATACTACATTATACTTAAGTAATTCTTTCCAATTTAAACAAATGAATCTGGTTTTTCAAGTAAGATATTTCTGTTTCGTATCGATACATCGCAAGAATAAACGATACGAGCTTTCAAAGGAGTATGGGCAATATCCGCGACTCGTAGAGTACTTCTTATCCGAAATTTATGATCGCGCTATAACGAGCATCGTCGATCGCCACTTGAAGCGTCCTTTACCAAAAGCGTGTACGCGAAAAGGTCGAAGATTCTCTCGACCGACCATCAAGATTCTAGGGTGCTCGTCACGTGTTTCTCGTTGGGGATGTTTGTTAAGGTTCCTTTCACGCGTCACTTTTTCTCCCTTATGGTACAACCACGTTGAGAGCCACGACAAATTCTCACTTTGTCATTTTACACGTGCCGTCCATTATGTTCGTCAAGTCGAACGAACAGTTTAATTCGACAACGTTGCTGGTTTCTTAACAAACACGCACGAACCTACGTCAATTTCGACGACGCCATTCGCGTATACGTGAGCGTTCTTACCTCGATCAAGCGAAAGAGAGACTCGTTTCAAGTGTTTTTAGAACATCGGCAATTGCTACGAACATCCTTTCAGGAGTTTCTCTCGTAACGGGCACCCAGAATTTCCTTTCGTCTCAGCGAAAGTTTCCAGCGGTATCGTTGGCTCGATCTTAAACTCGAGCTCGCGTCGCTCGTAAAAATAGACAAAAGAAAATAGGAAAATCTGCGAATCGAATCGTTCGATGAGACGTTCTTTCGTACTCTCAAACTCTCAACGTTCCCAGATGATCTGTAAAGCCGGATATCCAATGACTATTCGCGAACGCTGATGTGGATTTATCTCGTGAAGAATGCAAAGCACGCATAAATGGCAAATAATTGCGAACGTAAAGAAATAAATTCGCTAGCGATTTTGTAGCATCGATGCTACTACTAAATGATGCTGATGATTTTGCGCGTTTGTTAAAAATACGCATCTGGTGGATACCCGGCTTGAAGATGGCCAGTATCTTCCGAACTTCCTCGTGCATACATATACGTGGTCTCATCTTTGGTGTGTGCGAAGAGGAACAGAACGAAGTTAATTATTAACAGAAAAAAGAGGAGGAAAATGAGAAAAAAGAGGAGCAAAAGGAAAGAAAGGAGAGGAAATGGGGAAATACATAACGGACGCCCTCGATTTTTCTTCACCTCTCATCTACTTCTCTACGTTTCTACGTGTACTCTACTTGCACGCTTCTACACAGCTACCGGATACTCGTACACTAGCCTAATTGCTGCGTTTGCGACCACTTTCCCTCGCAAAAGCGCAGAAGGCAAAAACGAAGCCGAAAAGTGTTTGGTGTTCTTCTCTGTTTCGAATGTTTTCAACGATTTTACATGTAGATAGCGCGGGTGCACGTACACACGAGCCTCGATTCTTATTTCCCCGCCGGAACAACAACGGAACGGTTTTATTGTTACACGCTCTATTTCCGGCTGAAAATATATCAGGCCGACGCGAACGTATGAGTGTACACACTGTATATATGTGTGTGTATATGTGTGTACGTGCGCGCGAACGCGAATCGTTCTCAGCGATGCGACGTATGCAAGAACAAGCTGTGGCGAATAAAACTACGTATCTCTATGTGACGAAAAAAAAGAAGAAAAAAAAAAGAAACGAGAAAGAGAGAAACGAAACGAACGAAAGGCAAAAGCAACGACGGCGAAACGAACAATAGCACTTACCGTGACGACACAAGCGGAGTGCGTCAGCCAAATTAATCGATACATGTATACAGGGTGATAAAAAAGACTGAGACTTTAGTGGCTCATAGCTCTCACCGAGAGAAGAAAAAATGATTAATCAACGTAGGTCACGGAGTAACTATAGTTGTGGGTTAAGTATTTTTTTATCCTTTACTATGAGTACTATAAACCTCGAAACTCTTGAATCTCTTTCAATTATCCTGCATGTATGCGCATATGGCAGACATACTCGACTAGAGACGTACAGTATATTTTGAGAAGAGGAACGCGATGTCCTCGGCTAAAACTCTCGAAACTAAAAGAAATTGGTAAGAAGAGAAAAAGAGATACAGGTGGAAGAGGTTGGAGAAAAAGAGAGAGAGAGAGAGAAAAAGATTAAAGAAGAATATGCATTACAATATCGAAGAGCGTATATAGGGTATATAATATAAAGGAGGCGGAAACAACAACAACGCAAATAACACAAAAGGTAAATGACAATAATTTATTGCTGTCAAGGGTAATTACGTTCTACAAAGAAATGATAAATCGTTGGTGTGTCCGAGCAATAAGTACGAAATTATGTACTTAAGAAAGGCAAAAAGCACCGGCACGCAGAACCGTTCAGTATAAAGTATACAGAAAGAGAGACACGCGTATGAACTCGCTGATCGGCGCGCTATCAGAAGCAAACGAACGATTCCTCGTCTGATCGACTGATCGATCGATCGATGAACGCGAACGATCTAGCTGATACAGCTTTCATATTTTCTAGTTAACAATAATGCACAAAACGTGCAGTCGCGACAAAAGTAACAAAAAGAAAAAAAAAGAAAAGACGAAAAGGAAATAGACGCAGAAACGATCAAAAGTAAATACATGTATATGTATATATATATGCGGCATATTTTTACCGTCGGTTCTGCGAACACTGCACTCGTTATTAAAGAAGTAACAATAATAATAATAATAATAATTAATAATAATAATAATAATAATAATAATAATAATAATAATAATAATAATAATAATAATAATAATAATAATAATAATAGTAGTAGTAGTAGTAGTAGTAGTAGTAATAATAATAATAATATCAACGCGTTTGCAGGTAATAATGAACGGTGTATACAAATGATACGTAAACTACTTTTCTTGTATGTATACATATATAAGTTTTTATACGTGTCATATACTGAGCTCTGTAGCTATAGGTAACATGTATACGTCGACAATTTTACAGCATAAACATACATGAAACGCAAAAAAAAAAAAATAATTACTACTAGTAGAAATAATAAAGGAGGAGGATCTACTAGCATACTATATATATGTATATATATATATATATATCTATATCTGAGACGGTAGGTTCCGCACAAAAATTACATAGAGGTGTATACAATGGTGAGAGATTTGTATGTCCGTCTCTGTATATGAGAAGCGAAAGGGACGAGAAACAAACGAAAGAGAAAAAGAAGAAAAATACGGAGAAAAAAATGAAAAAGAAAGACAGGTGAAGAGATACTCGTGGATCAAACAGGGAGGATTTTTTCTTCATGGAGTCTTCCAACGACGAGGGGCGGTTGTAACAAAGTAACAAAATTTACAAGACAGTTTTCTGTTTAGTGACGATAAATAAAAAAAAAGAAGAAGTAATCGTATTGTATAAACGAACGGGGCTTGTAGAAAGTCTACCAGGAGGTCTGTCGACACGCGGAGTCGAGAGACCACGTTGTGGAATGACGAAAACACATTTACGAACGGAACGTCGATGAGAAGATTCTTCTAGATATAATCTCTAGATAGATCTTTGTAGATATAAAGCAAGAATCTTTGATACGCGGGATATATATATATATTTTTTTTTCTTAAAATAACATCTCGCGTGTCAAGCTTCTAAGAAAATCTTGAAAATCAATTTTGACGTCGATAATTTTCATAAATATTCGAATAGTTGCTTTTGGATTCAAAATCGACGTTAATCGGTGAATTTTAAACAAGAAATCATAAAATATCTAAAAGAGAGTGTGTCGATATCGAAAGCTTCGAATTACTGTTGTGTTTTATGTGCTTCAGTTTTATTACGAAAATACGTGCTCTGTGTGTGCGCGTGTGCGTGTTTGTGTTTGGGAATTAATCCAGACCCTCGAGCAGTAGTAACTTATAGTTGGACGTTGACGAGTATAGCGAGCTGACGAAAACGATAAACGGGGTGGAAAAAAAGAAGACAGATTGCGATAATCGACGTGGGCGTAAAACTTTAATCTCGACATTGTTTTTAAATAAAAACTTAATGTGCGGACCAGATAGTAAATCGACCGAGTCAGACGCCTAACGTTAGAGGTATTGCTCTTTACTAAGTCGTGAGTTTTTTTACCTATATTGATAATGAAAGCACTGCTAGTGAAATTCCCACCAAAAGGAGTTTAATTATTGCTGTATAAGCGATACAAAATTACAGGCTATTTATTTATTATATTAAACAAGATTAGACCCAAACGAAGTAGCTTTCGACGCTGATTTTAAGAAAAAAAAAACGAAAAAAAACAAAAAAAAAAACAAACAAAGTCTGACAAAATTTGTGTGAAACGCTGCTCCTTCTGGATACAATCTTGAAAACTTAATCTGCATTGCACCGTAAGATTAAACGTATATTGTTTATACTGAATGGTTTATTTTTATATATATTTATATTTCGTTGCTTCCGTTTACCGTACTATACAATTTTCGAAATACATGGCAACTTTCTTTTGTGTATATGGTGCATGATTGAAAATAAACAAAGTTCCACTGTGTCGAATGTTTGAGCGTCGAAAATGCAAATTGAGTACGTGCTTTCTGCGTTACGAATACAAGAATAATTACATTCACGTAATTAAAAGACTAAAAGCTATCCCTAGAAACATAGCAACGCGAATATTTTCTTAACATCATGCAACAATCTTCTCAACAATTTTTTCATCGATCTTCTATCAATAACCCGTTTCTTTAACAACGTTTGCAGAAGAATAATTTGCATAACAAACACAGTTGCGACACCATCCTTATGTCTTGTAATACTTCTCGAAGTTGCTCGTTATTCTACGCAAGAGAAACAAACGCGTGAAGAAATGGCATACCGCGAGAAGATACAAAATATGGTGCAAAAGCTGCGTAACAAGGACACGATAAAGTCTGCGATCTTTAAACGTTTGATGGGTATCTTATATAATGTACACGAATGATGTTTTGCATGGTTCGTAGAAAAATAAAAATTCTCGCGCTTTCTACAGAATCCCTCGTCATAAGAATTATATACAGAAAGAAGCGGAAGTGTGCGTGAAACCGAAGAAAAGTGCACACATTTTGCCAAAGTTTTGCTCGAAACTTCGTAATCAATCGTTTACGCTGGCATGTGTCTAATTACGATCAACAAGGTAGAGAAATAAATTCGTTCCGCGATCGAAATCGATACGATACCTTGTCGTTTCGACGTATACGTCGGCTTTGGTTTTTCCAAAACTCTTCGAAGCATGAAGAAATACTATACGGTCGCGCGGAGGAGATCGTGAGATCGTGACAAGCTTGTGACGGAAACGAATAGAATAGCTGACAATTGGAGAGCAGCCCGAGTCAATGGCGTGCGTCACAAACGTAATCGACGTGATTGTAGGCACCCCACGGTCTTAGAAACACGTCAGAGGAGCCTTTTTCCAAAGATCGTTCACTGCTCCCTGCAAAGTTCCGTCGAAGAATCTCACGGACTACGTACACGCATCAGTCGCGAGAGGAAATCGTCAACAAGAGGACGCGAACGCGTCAAAACAGATTTTAATATACAATATCACGTATAACTTTTGATATGTCGGAAATACGTCGAAAAAAAGCGACTTTTTAACGATCGATGTTCTTCAAGAATTTTCTACGCAGCGATACTAAAGTGTCTAACATCGAGTATCGTAAAATTCTCTTTCCAATTAGATATTTTAGAACCTTGAACTCTGCTAGTTTGAGAAACTTTTAAGTTGAAGATAAGTAAAAAATTACGAATGTATTTCGTTAAATTCGTATTAATATTATATCGCGACTAAGAAGGCTCGAAGTAAAATGTCAATACGTATTGCAATTACGTAAATATCATACTCCTTTCATCCAAACCAGCATTCCAAAAAATTTATCTATATTCTTTACTAGTATGCCAAAATATCCGTTACGAAGACCGCTAACTTTCTCCCTTTGCCTTTTAAAGAACAAATTAACGCTGACGAGCGTTCCATCTAATAGTCATCAAGTAGTTAGCCAACCTACCAACCACTAGATACATGCTTGAATTTCGTCAAGATTTCCTATGAAACAGGAATCGAAAGAACCATCGAAGAAACGAACCGACTTTCCAAACAACGTTGTCAATTCGTCGACACATCGAATTCGGAAATACAAATAGTCGTACAAACGCGCGACGTGAATCGTCTTCGTCAGCTTAGATAGACGGATCGTGAGGGACGCGTCGAGGGATCGTCTGGTATGATGGGAACGCGACCGAACGTGTTCTTTGTTGACGAATGTTCGCAATTGTACGTGTTCTCTTGTCTGATGTCGTTTGCTTTTGATTTTCCGCTAGGCGAGCAGCAACTCACCGCGGTGATGACGTTGCTGTTGCTGTGGTTGTTGTTGATGGTGAAGCTGACGATGATGTTGATGATGGTGATGGTGATAATTGAGTGTGGAGGACGGTGATGGACCAAGACTATCGCCGCCACCTAGCTGTTGCTCATATTGTTGATGCTGCTGGTATTGACCATCGTCGTGTGTTGGTGTCAAATCCCAGAAAAGGCCGGAAATCGCGGAATCGACGCAGCTGCATGACTCGGTGGCTGTGACGTTGCATCCGGGACAGCAGTCGGTTTCCGTGGCCAAACTCATCGGTGTCTCCGGCGATTCCGCGGGTCTCATGCCAACGAACGAGCTCTCCATCCAACACAGCTTCACGCTCCCTTCGAGGAGAAGTTTCATTTCATTAGAGGCGGCATGAAGAAGCCAACGGGGCGAGCGCGGTGTGTGTTCTTTTGGGTAGCTTCTTTTACGATCGATCCGCGATTCCTTTCTGGGAAAACGACTACGGATAACACAGCAAAACATAGTAACGGCATAGAACTCTACGGACGTAGCAATTCGTAACAATTCGTAGCAATTCGTAGTTATCTTCTGCAATCGTAACATTATGACTTTGTTCGGTTTAAAAAAGAATTGTGTATTTCCGACTTATTTTATTTTTGTATAAACTGGTTATATACTAATAACACACGAAGTTAGCAGTTCGGCAGTTCGAGTATTGTTCTTAAACACGACACAAATCTCTGATTAGATCGTGTTAGTCAAGCTCTAACACGGAAGTATTAATCACAACGCAAATCAAGCTGAGCGGATCGGCACACACATATACGTGATCGACAAACCATGTTATGATAGTATGTAGTTAGTGTAACATCGTGGTAAGACGTGAAGGTTTTCGAGGATGTCGCTCTGAGAATTGGACGTCGCTGATGCTTTTCGAGGCGTGTCACGCATTGGACTTTATACACCGAGTTATACGCAACAGGATGAGTAACGTGAACGTAACACGACCAAGATATCGTGTGCATTATAAAAGTATACGAAGTAGTAACAGCTGACCACGTGCGCGTTATCTTCGCACTTCGTTCCCTGTTCACGATGTTTGTTTTAATTTTGTCCTAAGGTCAGACGGAGTAGCGGCTAAGTTCGCTAGCACCGACAAGCCTATATGGAGACAGAGGGGTGTGACTTAAACTTCAGAGTGATCTATTTTCGTAGCAGGACGGCCACGTCGGTACAAAGCTGTCGAAATAGCAACCGACGGTCGGTCGCCTATGTGTATGCATACTTTCGTCGAGACTGTTGCGATTAAAGATGAGGGCAGACCGAGGGAACGGATGACACACGCGGTGATCGTCGGATGGAAGTCGAGAAATAGCCGAGCAGACGTTCCATTCCCGCCCCCCCGATTGTACCATCGTTTTTTTCCTCCCTCGCCACGATTCGACCTTGCTTCACGAATTCGCGCGCTAGAAATACAATTCGGTGTCAAGGCTGTCGGTGAACACCATTACGGGAATTTTCGTGGCAATCGTCTTGCTGCTTCGTTGGTCCGCTGATGTCGATCATACGGCTGATCTTCCACTGAGAAGGATTCTTTATGTCGTATCTCGTATGTATCTACGGTATCATCTCGCGAATACCATGAAGAATAATTCCGTTACTAAAATTGATTTTGTGTTTTCTCTCTCTCCCTTTCTCTCTTTCTCTCCCCTTTTACAACTCAGAGTCAGTGTTGTAACTACGAAGACAAAAGTAGTCGTAGAAGATGAGTGGGATGTCTTGGAATACGAGATGTGACAAGGTTCCAAGGCTAACTCTGTTTTCCTCAAAGTTGCAAGAACAAGACAGTATAGCTCGATCTTCCCCTCACCAGCATGCGAAATACAAAGATTGTACATCGAAGCCAAGAATTCCAAAACAGCATCAGTTCACTTCTCGACACTACATGAGTCATTCGTATGACGTTTACCGGATCATTTAGTCTCATCCAAGACTACTCCTAAAGTGGACGTAAATTCACGGGAACCGTCCTTCGAAAATAAAGATTAGCTGCCATCTTTACATTACTTAAATCTCAAAGGAACTACATACTTGGAAGGCGATGACCTGATATTCGCATAAAATTTATATACGTGTCATTTTCGAAATATTACTGTCACACCTCGTACATTTGTAAAATCGTAAGACCGAATTTTTTGTTCGATTGTGATTAATTTTCACGACTGCTCGAAAAGTCTGTGAGATACAGTGGACCGCTTGGTCGAAGAGAAATCTACGCTGTGCAACACGAGGAAAGCGTTTATATACATGTATCTACAGAGTTGGAGTCATTAGAGGAAGAAAGAAGGAGGTTTTTTTTTCAACAGGACAAGAACGAGTGGATTCTCGCATGTTAACGTTAGTAGGAACAACGCGTCGCGACACCTTGAAAATATCCGGACGATGTTGCGGGCACGTGAACCAACGCAGCATTCGCAGAATGAATGAGTCTGCGCGCGTGTGAAGAGGGTACGTTACAGTTTTTAGCCATCAAAGTTTTTGTTGAATGACCGCGTTTTTGAAAGCAATTTTCGTTAGTAAACACGAAACAACCAAGAGAACGAACAAAGACAGAAGAGACAGCCAAGAGAGTTGCTGGTAGTGCTTTGAACTAGCATATAAGAGACACGTCGAATATTATACATATATATTATATATTATATATATGTTTGTGTGTGTGTGTGTGTGTGTGTGTGTGTGAGCAGTAACAACGAGCGAAAGAGCAAAATTTATTTCACGACATTCCGATCGGGAGTTAGGTAACAATACAGTGACAAGACGTGTAAGAACAGTAACAAGAGAAACCCAGAGACAGACGAAAGAAGAGAGGCGTCTAGGTCACAGAGTAAAGATGCAGAGACAAAGAGAAGAAATTCACATCAACAGATCAGGAAAACTCAAAATTACCTTTGTCGTAGAGAGTAAAAGTAGTAATGGTGTAGTGGTGGTGGTGGTAGGATGGTTTTTTTTGGCAGGGGTTGTTTAGTGCTCACCTCTGGGGCTGGTCGACCTTGCTCCGCCCCTGTCGTCCCAGTCTTCAGGTCGAGGTCGAGGCGACAGCCTGCCACCTCCACCAACCTCCTGACCGCTTTGCACGTAGTGCACAATGGCCGAGGTTACCTCCTTTATCGAGTTCCTTACCTCTAGCTGCTGATTCGTTGTCTGCTGCTGTTGTTGTTGCTGTTGTTGTTGCTGCTGCCAACAAAAATTTCGCTTTTATTACTCTATACCTTTTTCTTATGTTTTTCCATTCTGAGGTTTAATCGAAATATATCACTTAATAACCACTTAATATTGAATTATCGAATCATGTTATCATCAATTAAGTAACTACGATAATAACTCGATATATTTGAAGAGCTATAACAAAAGTCTCGATATCAAAAAATGTAATTCGATATTAATTATTGTATATAGAGCTATACACGATTTTAAGCAGACAATTAATCATTGTTTAAACATTCATTATTGATATAACAACTAGAAAATAACGCAGTGTCGAGTGTTATGAACTAATAATCTGTTATTCACGAATTACAAAGTTTCCTCGACCGAAACCTTTATATTAGCAATTATCTTTCGATAGCATTATTCAATGCTGTGTTCGCTTTTCGTTGTAAAACTCAACTTCATATTAGCGAAATTTTCATTTAGAGTTTTTTAATCTCACCGAATTGTCAATGCTAGAAAACAGAGACACGAAATACCTTGTACAAAGCGTTGCTAAAAATAAAGAATGTCGCATATCGACATATCTTTGTCAATAAATGCAAATAGCTTGGAAGAACAAATTTAATAAAACTCTAAACGCGCACATTGTTCTAATTTCCAATAAATTTCCAAGATTATTTTCAACAGATTTTAACGTTCGTGAGAAAAAACATTTTCGCGGAAAAACTATTTCTTGGTAACGAAAAGCTGATTAAAAGTTTGAAAAGTAGGACAATGTTCGCGGCGTGGTTCGACCTTGGGGCGGAGGGGTTGTCTGTGATTCGGATAACAGTCAATTTGTACTCGAGTTGTAAAGGTCACGAGACGTCAGAATGTGGATTTCTGCCAAAATTTCTAATTATAGAGAAATCATTGCATTTGCGCGCTGTCTGCACAAATTAAAAATAAATTGGACAAAGGAAAAGCGAGATGGACGTAGGCGAGGTAGGGGTCACTCACGGTTCGAGGCTAAATGTCGCGGATTTGGGAACGATTATTCGAACGAGGAAATTCGACTAATCATCTCCGACATATTTACATCGTAAATGCAGATTTACTTCTGTTATAAATGATGAAAATATCAGTAGTATGATTATTTTGGATCTGACAACAATTTCAGAAAATGATAAATACGATAACATTAACGTCAAATATTTGCAAATAGTTACTATCATATTTTTAAAGTAGAAAGAGAATAGTTTGATCTATTACATATGTGGTAATGAAAAACGAACAACATTTTTATTAGAAAATATTACCTAAATAAGATATATTTTAAATGTATCGAATAGTAATTGTAATTTTTTAAAAGTAAAGCTGGAAAGCTGCTATGAAACGTTAAAGTTGCAATGTTAAAGAAACATGGGCGACAATGGTGTAACATGAGACTTTCAAGGTTTTTTAATACGAACCTTGTTTGCTGCTTGCAACTGGGGAAGAATACCCTGAGCAAGACGTTCTGCCGGTGTTCGCGGGTTCGTTAGCCGTTCTTGAGAACGCCAGCCCAAGTACGGCTGTCGATGATTGAAAGACGACCTTGTTGAACTCGCTGGCGAACTTCCGGCACTGTTTAGCAGGCTGGTACTCCATCTTGAGAATACAGGTGGCGTGGGACTTGGACTAAGAAGGGCACCTAAACAAATTTATCGGAACGTATTAACACATAGTCGCAACATCTTGCATAGATTTCCTTATTCTACTTTTCTGTCAAAATATGGCTGATAAAATTTGAGACACCTTGTGCAACGTTCCCAAACTTCCTGATCAGATCCTGTAAAACAATTCGTATATTCGATTCTTAGAACTGAACAGTTCTCAACAAATACAAATAAATATAGACGTAATTATTATGGTAATATCCCGATACGGTGTTGGCGTCTTGACTCGTTTTACAAGCGAGTTTGTTACTTGATCCGGATTTGAAATGGATTATGTTGGAAGACTTTGATCGATGATTTTGCACGTTGAATAATACGTTGCCCGGGAACTTTTCAGCGACAGAATAAAAGCTTGACAGCTGTCTTACATTGACGTTACCAGCGAGCTGCTACGAAGGTATTCGAGCTCGATGTTACTGGGAGTGAAACACGTTTTGTGTATGCTCCCAGAGATAGGCGTAGCAATTCCATTCCTTTGTTCTTGGTGTCAATTAGTAGAGAGACTTTAGAAAAAACTTGAAGTAGTCGGTAAATATTACTGGGTAAAAATAATATTGCAAATTTGTTTCTTCGAATGAATGTAGCCTCTCATATCGCAAAAATAGGGTTAAGAATAACGTTAAGATATGGCAATTCTATTTTTAAGCTTCTAGAAACATCAAACTAATTCTGTAAAAACTAAACTCTTTTTAAAATCTAAACTTTAACTTTCACAATGAACAAGTTATGCGAGAATTTAAAAAATTTATCTCAAATTATTTAGAAAGATTTATATCATCAGGTCTGTATTTAAAAAAAAAACATAATAAAAAAAGAATTTCGTTTGTCAATTACGAGTTTTCTTAAGATCAGAAGGAACAACGAAAATCAATACGAAAGATGCAATAACAATCAAAAGAAGAAGGGAAGAAGAGGGGAAGATTAATAAAATTTATAATCTTTTAAAAAACTACAAAAGATAATCTTCCATAAATCTGTTAAAATCAAAACTGCCGAGAGCATGGTGAATCGTGGTCAGATGTCATTTAAAAAAAGTGTCTCAACGAACTTTGCCCTTTTCAGACTACCAACCGAGCATCAGATCCGCGCCAGCAGCTCATGTTGGCACCAGCCCTTTAAATCTGGTAATTAGAGCCCTCCCTTAACAAATCGCATTCTCTCGTTAGAAACGTCCTTGAACGTTTCCCAGCCACCCTGCGAAAGAAGGGATCTGCGCTGCTATTGCAGTCAGCCAACAACGTGGCGGGATAGACCTCGACTTTGTCGTTAGCAGACGACTACCCGGCAAGGCCGAATTAATCGAGTTAACCTACCCTGCTAAATTTATTAGCCACTTCCTATTAGCAGTCACTCACCGTAGCCAGAGAATATCCGCGAGACTATGTCGCTTGAGAAGCGAGACAGATGCAGACACGAGGATAAATGAAATTGGCCGATACTCGGCTCTCGTTACGTGCTAATTTCGGACGTTGCTCGCCTTTTCATTCGAAGAAGAGTTCGATTTGCTCGGTATTGCGCCGTTTCATTGCGAATCGTTCCCAATGGGCAGCTATTGTGCCCTCTTTTTCTTTCGCTCATAACATTTCGAAGAACTTGATATCAACTTTTGGCTACTTTCCGTTCGTATTAAACTGTTTTCCAACTGCAGTGAGGAGATCGGGGAGAAGTTTTTGTCTTGGGGGCAAATAAAGTGTGAAGCGAGAAAGCAGAAAGAATTAAATTAAAGATAGGAAAGGAAATTAAGAAAAAACGATATGTAATGTTTGGCAAGCACGTATTCACGAATTCCTTTATACTAACATAAAGCATCGTAAAGAACTGCATTAAAATTTGTGGTATTCCAGATATAATAAATACTACGTTTAATATTCTTTGATTTCTTTTTACAGCAAAAGAAATTGTATATCTCAAGGAAGATTGTGAGAAATTATATTTGTTATGTCTGAAGCGTTAAGAGAATCTTCTTTAGGAGATCCTTATACCAGTCAATGTTATATAATTTCAAAGCAAGAGCCATTAAACTCTCTCGCAAAAAAGAGCTTTTACGGAGTAATATCTTTAGAAGTCTGCATTCACTTCTGAATAATCGTGAATAAATATTCAAAAGATGTTGCACAAAGTAATATTGAGCTCTGTGATATATAATCTTAAAGCTTTGTGCTTTAATGTTTGTTCACGGCATTTGAGGACTCGTACTCGAGTGTTTGTTCATTTATTTTTCTATAATCCTCAGAAATATCTTAAATAAAAACGAACAAACTCACGAACAAGAAAGATTAATATAAAAAGATCATTAAGGGGATGCTTACCTGTAGTCGGCTGTCTATTGGAAGACGATGAAAGGGACGAGAGGGAAGTGGTTTTCGAGCCCAATGCACGCCATCCTCCGTGTTGCGACGCGTCGGAGTGCCTCTTTAAGCGGAAACCATCGCGAGCCGCGGGAGAATTCTTGTACCAATCCGGGACGTTCAGTCGTTGCAGAGACCTCTGCACTCTGAGTTCGTGCTCGCTGGGCACGCGTTCGCCAACTTTCTGCAACTCGTTCTCCGGCGGCTGTAAAGTAACAATTTTTTTTCATCAGTAAATTCGTGCAATTATTCCTACTTTATAATCTGGAGAATTTACAATTTCTTTTCATTATAAGCAGAGGGACGATTTGAGACAATTTAAAATTTGCACTGTGTTACAGATGTGGCAACAAAGAATTACTATGAATTTTTAAAAATATACTGTGAATTTTACGTAGATATACCGTGTAAACATACCAGCTGAAAATTTACATACAACGTTGAAATTATTCGCTCTAATTTATTCAATTATTCTTAGCAAAATACCCTATTAAACATATCCCATATATTAAACGTGAGAACCTCGCGATCCTGTTTATGACTTTCATGATACGTAATTCACGTTCGAGTAACGTAATCGTTGTTTTTCGATGAGGTCTTTTTTCTCACAATTGACTATAATGAACGAAAGCAACATGTATATATAATCTGTCTCTATTACATGCTTGAATTTCTTGCCCGTTAAATATTTTGTAATTCTATTAATATATTACTGAAAAGGTGCACGTTGTTTCGAAGCACAAAAATCATTTTAAATTCCGTGGAGCATTGCTCCATCTTCTACGCAATTTTGTAAATTATATTCAAGCTCTCCAGTAATATCTTTTGCTACAATACTTTATGTCGTAATTTAATAACAGAAGAATACTACAGAATATTACAGATATTACGTAAGACCTTACAAAACTCTTTGAAATTACATAAAGTGTAGGTGTAAAGTACTACGAATAAATACGTAACATTTCTGCTATGAATAAAGTTACCTACTTATATAATATTCTTATAGTACAATAATTTCGATAGAACTTTTGCTCTCTTTTAGATTTTAGTACAAGAGAAGTAAATAAATGTTGAAATACATTTCATAATATTAGATTGAATATTACATTTAGAATAGTCAAATATATATATATTTAATATTAAATAAATATAAATATATGAAACACGTAGTTTCTAAGCGTATACAACGTTAGAAATTATACAGAATTAAAGACACGAATCGATGGCCCAACACATCATGGTCAAACGACGCCAGGGAAGTAATCAAGGCCGACTGAAATATCCAATACGCACTCATTGGAAAGCACTACTCGGGAGAATAACCGTTTAAAAGCGTTTTCCAATGTCACGGAGCTTGCGTGCTAGGGCGGATGAGCACGCGGAAAATGATCGATCAATTTTCCTGCTGGAAATGCGGGGGCGTAGCTTCGGTAGAATGAGGCAACCTCATAGGATACCTGCGTTGAAGGCCAAATGAAAGGTAGAATGAAATCGTCGATTGTGATTCCCGTGTGGGAAGCGCATGGAAGTCAAGCGATTTTAAATAAGGTCAGATGGTTCTTTGTGGTTTATGTTTTTATATAAACCCTGGAGCGAAACTGAACAATAAAATAATGTTTTCTGTATGTGACTATGTATGTTGGCATGATTGTTTCCTCGCAATTTTTAAAATACTTTGTTCGCATATAGGAACTCGAATATCTACATATAATTAATGAACAAATATCTGATTAATACAAGATAACATTTAAATCGAACTTGTTGATCATTTGTGTCTTTTGTAGAGATACTTAAAGACTTTAGATACTTGAAATATAGCTTCGCCCAGTTGCACGAAGCAGTCTGTATCATATCTGTAGAGGTTAAAACTTAACATTTCCTTCCAAAAAAGCAAGATACATATCTAAATCGTACAGACAACATAAAACTATCTCTCACTATGCTGTGGTATAAATAAATGAACAAATAAATAAATAAATTTATATGATTTACAGTCAATAAAATTAGATACGTACAGACCTGTAATGCTGATTCTTCGATGTAATCTTTTAACATTTCTTCAGTTGTTAACGTGTCAAACAAGCTAACAATCCTTTCAAAATCGATCATGGTCTTTAACCTTAACTCGGCTGAAGCTCTCTCCAGTCATACAACGACGTTCGTACGATCGATATGACACGTGAACACGGTTGTATGTTAACTCGGCCATTAGCATTGCCAATGTCTCGTCGTATTTCAATGAATTCGTTCCGAGGGATTGAAAGGTGATCTTAACGCGCCCATTGTAGAGATTTGTATAGGGCATAGGGTGTTGCAGAAGTAAAGACCAACAAACTCTACTATTCCAAAATTTCCAATCTCCTTCTTGATTTAATCTATTATTGTGGTATATTCAATATATTTTTAATATAAGAAATATTAACATTCATCAAAATATTATTATAATGAATATGAAACTTCCAACCAAACACTTTACTTTTACAATACCCTTCCTATTTTTCGTTAACTTTAGATCCACTTTATGGTTAATTAAAAATATCGAATATCCGTCTAACTTATTTAGGGAATAATAATATAATTTTTGTTCGAGACGATACAACGTACAGAAGAAAAAGGATATATCGATGTCAATAAGGAAAAGCGTGAAAGAGACAAAGTCGTATCGAAGCAGCACGCATTCCAAGATAGCATTGTCCTGCACGCACAAGTGAAATGCATAACGACGAGCTCTGTGAGTGTTCGCGTGAAATTTCCATATGGCATACAAAGACGCTAACGGGACCTAATGCCGTTGAAAAACAAAGGATAGACAGAGGAACGCGTGGCAGGCCTACGCACGTCGTGTACTCCTTTGGTTATATTAACGTTCCAACAACGGTTTACCATATGCGTGCTCATGAGAACGGAGAGCTTGCTCGAATGGCAAAAAGTTATTTTCAGCCTGCAACTTCGTCGAACAAACTAACTGGCTGAGACTCTTTCCAGTGACGATCAACTAGGTCGTTTTTACACCATCTTTATATTTTTACGACCCAATCGTTTCCTATTAAATTCATACTGTTAAATTCGAAAAATTTTGTTTGAAAATTTTTCAAAAAGAGTAAAAATTTCCCGTCTTTTCGATGCAAGCGAAACTTCTCCGTAATTAAAGGGTTAATACAACGTATTTTACATAGATGAAAATACTAAATTAAAGACGAGGATCATAATAATTACCAATTCAAATAAGACAGAAAATTTGAAAATTCCACGTAAAGATGAGAGAACGGAGCATCGTTCAAAAAAGGTCAAGGCAAGATGGAAGAGAACGGAAACCAGTATACAGAGATAGAAGGGGATTCTTTCGGCCAATGTATACCTAGTTCTTAAGGGTGACCGCGACGCCCGATGAGAACGGCTTCAACCATTAACGGTCGATAGTTGCTCAACTGCAAAATGAATACCGATTATAAACCATAGTGGATATTGACGTCCATTTGCAATCGTGATCATTGCGGATGCCCAGCATGAACGCGATGAAAAACTGTATACGATCACCATATATAACGAGGGCTATGTTAAGAAAGATAGAAAGAATATATCACACCCACCTAATATTTTACAACGAAAGCCAGCGTGCTAGCTAAAGTTCTTGCACGCGATAGGACGAGACGGTAGTTGGAAACGCTTCAAAGGGAAATTTAATGCGTATGTACTTGTATAGATAGCTATATGTGCCTACGTGTCAACGCGACTACATGTCCGGACGCATTAATTCTGTTACGTTCTCTGGGTCACTTTTGGTCCAATCTCTTTTCTCTATCGTTCGAATAAATTTCGTAAGTTTAAGAAGAATACGAAAAAATTTGTAATTTGTACGTATATATAATAAAATGTACGTAATTTCAAAAATGTTAAAGTTTTTCTTCAAATATTAAAAGGCTTTTGTTTGCTAAAATGAAAGCGATATTTACTTACTAGTAAAGTAAGCGAGCGATTTCGAGGCACGATGAAATGTCACAGTTTCTCGGTAACGCATCGTTCCTCGAAGCTGACGGAATGCTATTGGCAAGAAACGCGGGACACCCGCATTTCCGCGTCTGCGAGCAACGAGCAGCAGTGGTCAGTAAGGCTGAACCACGGTTTCCAAGTGCAACAGTAAGCGTTACGTAATACGCGTTGGCTCGTTTCGAATGTCAGAATATCGGGGGCTGACGCGGTGACAGACAGTAATTTCAATTACTTTACGACGTACTTTGCGCTGCGCGTCTCTGCCGTGTCTTTTTCTATTCTTACGCTCCCCGGTTGGCATCCGTGTCGGCAATTGACGCAAATTAGGGGAAAGCCACGTTAAAGACAGACGCTACATCCGCCATTAGAGCGGCCAAAGACCTCGCTGATGGCTTCTACGCCGCGGTAAGTAAGTACATGTGCATCCGCGATGCTTCGCGACGCCTGTCTTGCATTTGCGCCGCTTTGCCATCTTCTCAGGGACCATAATGTGCCGGATATGTATTGCGTCTCGAGGATGCTGCTCGCCATTGTGCTCTAAATTTGCTTCACCATCCGATCGAGGCGAATCGATTGGACGCTGATATTATCGAAGCCTTTAAAGTTGGTTTCCAAGCGTGTCCGCGAAGGTGCTGGGCACATACACGACTGCTCACAAGTATCCGGATAGTTTGGTTAATTTTTTTTGGTAACGATACGTGAATGTTACGAAAATATACAACGTGCCTCATAGTTTAACCACCTAAACTTTGTCAATATATTCCATGGGTATAGTGGAGCAAAAAATATTATAGAGCGCACCTGTATCGATATTGTTATTAGGTTGATAGCATCAATTAAGGGCTAATGTCGCTCAGAGGTTGCGATAACTTTGTTCAAAGTCGATGCGACTAATTTTACGGTCCATTAATGCGAAAGTCTTTCACGTTCGAGGCACGACGTAGCAATAAAGCAAGTTCGAAGCAACACGTCAAAGGGGACGAAGCGGTTCATTTTGCGAAGCGAAATCATTTCTTAGAAGCAAAGTGGATGGTAACGAGTAAACAGCCTAATGAAGTTACAGCTCGCATCGGTGCGGCGAAAGTTCAACGAACGCTTCTTTCTCCGCTTAAACTTTTTGCGTTTACTCGCGTCTTATTCGGGCTTGAGAAGAAAGAATATATTATAGTTCGTCGGATAGATGAACGATTAGGTTACGATTAGGAATTTTCTACCTATAGATCATTGAAGAAAACTTTTGTACATGTGTACAAAAGTGCGTATAGACGTATCGTCTTCATAATTTTATTTAATTCTATAAGAAGAAGCTTCGTGCTTTGATCCGTACAAGCAAAGTCAGAGAAAGAGAGAAATAGATGTTAGATTTTCAGACTGATAGAAACTAAAGGAAAAATTGTTTCTCCTTGTGTTTGAATCCAAGGAATTAATTGCGTGAGTCATTTGGCAGAATCACTCAAGTACCGTATTTACCTTGTAATGATGTAAGAAACTCTATACGCATATTTTGTCGATTCTGATGCAAGTCACACGCAGCCTTATTTAACCGCATATTTCACTCGCATGTATCACACAACGATAGCTCAGTAATTATGGTAAATATCAGCTTTCTATTTGCAAATACCTATGGTGATTGATCGCTGCGCAATATGCTTCAATGGATACCATATGAGGTCGCAGAAGTGTTGGCAGGAAAAAATTTAATATAGCCAGGGATGTATCGAAGGCGTATCGATCGTACGACCAACTAACGCACGCAGCAACTTTACGACCAAGTATCTTCTACGTGAGTAACATTCATTTCGAAATGCTCGAGGTTGAATCGTACAATATAAATATATATATATGTTGAGTTCAATGTGGAATTACACTGAGTGACGGAAGTGTAGATATTTAAAGTGAAAATTAGATAGCAAAAATACAAAGAAATAGTTGAAGTATGTAATCTGAGAAAGTAAACATTTTATGACTATACGTCTGTAGTTAAAATTGTTAATTAAAATATTAGTTCTCAAAAATAGTAGATGTTTCGTCCGTATCGTAAAGCTACGGTCATTAATAAAAGTCAAAGGGGAATGAAAAAATCCGTAAATTCCACCGTAATGGGGGATCAATGGCGGTGTTACGCGCCCCTAGTGCATGCGACACTGCACGTGGCAACGCTAGCTGTAGTTGTAGTTGCACGTGGGCTGAAAGCCCAAGAGCGCCCACACATTACGGATTCTCATTCGGCCTTCGAGGAACATACCTACGTGGTATTCACACTTGCCACTTTCACGTGTACGTCCTGCCCACTATACCTAGCTCCTGTCACTTTATTGCTAGCATTGTACTCGGCAAGTTACAAAAAGTAATTTCGCAAAAATAGGCGGAGGAAAACGTTGTTGATGGCTTGAAAAATAAGCATAGAAATTAAAATACCCACCCAAATCATTCTTCGTTTCAATTTGGAATATCTCGATTTGTCTCAATCAGTTGAAACGGCGCGAAATCAATATTTTCCTTAAAATCCTTGTGTAAATTTTAAGGAATATATAAACTTGGTAGCAATTTCGTTATACATAATTTGTTCAAATTTTAAAGATCTTCTGACAACTCGATCAAAGTTGTACAAAATAATCTTCCTTTGTGACTTTCTCAATCATGCTTTCTCACGACTTTCAGTATGTATTTCTAACTTGCTTAGAAGATCTGCGCCAAGAACAACTCGTTAACTTGGAAATTTCATCCGTTTTTCGAACAATTCCACGGCATGATAACGACGCACGCTGGCTGTACGTTGAAAGCTATTCAAAAGGAGCGCGTCCCTTTGTCGAAGTCGCTCTCCTCGCGAGTCGTTCCGTCCACCGACTGCTTTCTGTATCCGATAGATTCGACCCAGTTCTCGTCCCATATTCTGGGGCTGAGCTGAGTCTTCTTCATTGAAGGGTTACGAGGTCAATTATTTAATCGGAATTATCTTCCCAAGAATAGAATATCGCAATTGTGAAATACATAAAACTGAATGTTCGATGTCTGAAACGCAATGAAAATGTAATACCCTAAGTAAGACTAAAGACACATAACCGTGATCCAAACCGTCGAACCTTTCTCTGAGTTCCTTTCACCTGACAGGTGCAGCCGCGTGTAATGGCTGATGTGTGCACGCAAGTGCAGGTGCAGAGATACGAGTCGATTCGTAGCGAGGTACGGAAAAGGCGGCATGATTTCGTTGTGGCTTACGCGAGACGAGATAAATGACTGTTGGCTAGGCGCAGCAGCGTTTCGCAAACGAAACCGGAAATTTGGCCCGCCTTCCGACCGGTGAGCAGTTCTGCAACATCGTCGAAGGACGAGCATACGTATTCATAGAATTGCCAGAACTTTCATGCTAGACAGTCGGAAGCTGCTTGTCCGAGCTGGCTCGTTATCGTTTCTTTTTTAGGCATCCGAGATACGAAAAGTATGCCGATTTGAGATAAATTGTCGAAGCTGACAAGAAAATTTTCTATAAGTAAAGACTGATTTAGTCACTGGTGAAAAATCTGCTGGAAGTAATAAAAAATGCATTATCGTGAAAAAAAGTACTCACATAGTGGAGAATCGCTAGATTGATCGAGGATATCTATATTTATATAAGCTATTACAAAGAAATGATCTAAGGTAGGTGGTTCTCAACCAGTTGTCAACCAGTAGTCAACCAGTATATAACACGCGAGAGGTAGTTGAATGATACGTAGATAATTTGTAAAATACACACAACACGTAAACTACACTAACAACGGAGCGTTTTCAATTACTGAAATATGTATTTATGATAAGACAAGGACATCGTTACAACGTTATAACGATGCAACTGCGCAGTTGTGCAAACAAAGCAACCTTTTCTCCTTTAATTAGCGAATAGAACATTCGAGTTTCACAACACATTTTAGAAATGAATTATTGAATTTATAGAAGTAAGCACATTGCGATCTATAACAGGCTGATACACGTAATTAGAAATGTTGAAACGAATCTGACAGAAGAAATCTAGAATCATAAAGTGTCCAAGCAGAAGTCCAACGTTAGCAGGTGTTTTTGTGGGAGCCTTCGGCATTCCTAACTAGTCTGAAGTTTAATGATCTCCGTTTCGCAAGAGCAAAAGACCTACGCATGATTTGTAAGGAACATACAGAATTACTATATAAATCAAGCGTGTTTATCAAAAGTTTAAACAGAATTTTGCAAAAAAGTTCGTTAACAAGGACAATATGATATACGACAAGAGTGATTCCGACAAATTCTATAAAATTTATTGTTACTTGTTAGAGAGAAGAATAAATTACTGACACAAAGAGAAAGAGGTCGATAGATTAAGAATAAAACATATAAAAAAAATTAGTTTTCGTACTAATTTATCTCCAACTTAAAATTATGTCGTTCTCACAAAATGCGATGTTCTCGTCATTATCATCATTGACGATGTATTTTCCACATGATACAAGATAGAACTCTTTGAATTCTATTTTGAACAACCTCGTCCCATTCATCGATCAATATCTCTCGCTAAAGTCTGCCTAAAACACCGACGACGACCTTTTTTTCGCTCAAAGAAATTCATGTCAGTCGCGGCAAGGTACATACAAACGTACGAAAGAGCGTTCCTAACGAGCGAAGCCACTCGTGGTCGAGCACGAAACAACCGACACTTTACTTGTGCTTTGCACGAAAATCAAGCCGGAGACCGGAGATTAACGGCGCGCGTAACGCGAATACTTCCGTGCCGACATCATCGTCCATGAACGCGTCATTCAAATAAGCTGCCTGTCACGTTTCGACTTGATAACCGTCAACTTTATTCCATTCAGAGCTTAATCTCGAGGTTCGGTGAGAAATGCTCGCACTCACATTGTCTGCATTCAGTTAGTTCACGTACTTGCCACGTGATAATCACAGGACGATCACCTTTAAGCTCATGCGACTTGTTGTTTCTTTCATGATTTATTTGGATATAAATATTATAGTTTTAAACGTAAGTATAGAATTAATAATTTAACGACGATATTGCAAACAGATTTAAATGACTCCGTTAAAAAGAAACTGCAGTTGTACTATCTCGTAAATACACCTACAGTTAGCTATAGTACAGTAAAATGTGTGAAATAACGTGATAAAGCTATGACCTGGTTCTTAAGAATAAGAATAAAATATTAATTATTCTTAAAGATAAGTAGGTATCTAAAAAAAAAGTAGGTAATCGTCCCGTAAGTAGGTAAAATGATTTATCTTAAATAAAATGTTATTTGTTGATACTGTAATTTGTTGTTTGTTGGAGTCATAAAGTCATTATTACACCTAATAACATCATATTTGTTTTTATCCAAAAGTTAATTCTTCTATACCTGCATAACTATATCGCGGCGTACAGGAACCAGAACACATACTTGTGTATGTATACATAAGTGTAAGTCCAACACCGAGTTATCCCGACTCGACTGCCAGTGTTCGCCGATCAATACGGCATGCCTGAAGAACAAAGAGATCAGAAAGGAGGAAAAGAGAAAAAGAGATAGTACAGTATTGTTAAATCAGTGGATACCAGCACTAGGATATGGCACTTGAAATCGTCGATTTCAAACTCTCTCCTATGCCAACCATTACGCCGCCAACCAACATACAAAAAATATTCTTCACTTTCGAATGCACCAGCTGCCTCTTGTAAATCGACCGTTTACCCCTTTGAATTCGATAAGATCAGCAAGCTGCTGGGAATACCCTTTTCTGAGCAACGAAAGTCAATCTTTTTTAATATCCTGGGATGAGTTCACTGAAATTCCACAGAGAGAACTATGAAGCGATTGATCACGAGCCGAGTGAGGAAAAAGTGAAAAATGGCAGGCGTTTATTTATGAATTCCAACTCTAAATATTTTCTTTCCTTGTATCCATATTGCATATTATTATAACAGAAAGTTGGGAAAGTTTCTGTCTAAAGTTTGGTTACCTAAATACCGCACAATTGAATTAATGTTACCACTACAATTTTACAAGTCATAGGTTATAAGTAGGCTACGAATGTTTATGCAAATGTATGTTTTTCTAAAGAAATGGAATGTAAGCAAGACGAATGCCTACATAAGTAATTTTCAAGAGTTATTAAAGCATCGCGTTTTTGCATCTGCATAGTTTAAAAGTTATTTGCACACGAAAATTCACTCGCGTTTATAGTCTTCTAATTAAAAAGGCTTGGATAGAAGTGATTCCACTTGCCATTACGCGTAATTTTTAGTTTTTAAACTCTCTAAAAGCATCCACTCGTATTTCTTTCTATTTCTTCAAACTTTTAGCATAATTACAACGAAAAAGCACGCGAATGTAACAGTTTTCCACGCAATTTATCACAAAAGATTAAAATTTAAAAAAAGGACCGCCTCAGAATTCTTTATACCGTATCTGTATCATATCATATATCCGAGGATGCAGCTTTAATTTCTTTTTTTATTATATCGATGATTTCTCTCTTTTCCCAGTCAGCAAGCTCCCGAGGATATAAATTAAATTTTCCTCGCTCATATAAATTTAATACAATCTCTATTTTGGCAATCTCTGTTTCTTTTTTAAAAGAACTAACTCTAAAAGATGACGATCAGTTTGAATAGAGGAACTTCTCGCGACATAACAAATGCGCCAAAATTGGAAACATTTAGGTAAAATACACGTAATAACAAAATTTTCGAGTCTCAATACTTTTGTCCCGACGAAAACGGATTTCTATGTGTATTTTACCTTTTTTTTTTTTTATTACGGATATTTTTAAAATTCATGATCCACGATGCACTTAAACATTAGAGTCGATGGTTATATTTTACAAAAAAAACAAACATTTTACAAAGAATTTTGCACGAAAATGCCAGCTCCGCTAATACTTTTGTTTGGTACGGTACATATATACAATTCAACAATCAGTAATTTGAGAGAATCGAGTTAATATATTGAAAAAGAGTTGTAAGTGTACGAACAACATCTAGCGTGCGAATTTATTTCAATCAAACGAATAATATTACAGAAAAACCTGCCTAATATTTGGTTCCGTCGAACGAGATCTTAAATCAGCAGAAAGGACTCACGAAACGTCCCATTTTTCCGTGGATCGAACGAGATTGCCTCACCCTAAGCGACATCAGCTGCTTCCTATTCCTCTGCCTCTATTCTTCCCAATAGTCAGAGCGAACAGTAAACGCGTAGGGTTATCGACCCGTAGCCTCGGAGGTCGAATTCCTGGCTTTTCTTCCTCTTTCCACAGAGATCACGCTACCAACGGGTCCCTCCCGTGTCACGTTGTCCCTGCTTCCGGCAGAAACAAAAATGGCTGCCGCAGATGCTCAAAGCGTCGTGAAAACGTTCGGTTGTTCGGTTCGATCCGAGGGCGGAAAAACTTACGTAATCGTTTCGACAAGAACGTAGGTAAGCAAGAAACGAGGGGAAGAAAAAGGAAAAGGGATAACAAACGAGCAGCAAGCGACGTTGGAAAATGCGACCAAAAAAGGGAAAGAAGAGAAGCTGGCAGCGGGCCAAAGTCTAGAGGGCGCCATCGAAGCGACCTCCCAGAAAGAAGGAGAAGAAATATAGAACAGGAATTAATGTTCCCTGAATCTGGATCCCTGGTTGATGCGAATAAGTGGAAAGGGATAAAAACGGGAAGAACTTTTCAGGTTAGTAGATAAGTATTTTCGTATATCAACGTTGTTGCTACTGAAAGTACGTTTCTTCTATTGTTTATTCATGAACATGTATCGCCCATTACTCGCGCGTAGCGAAACCGAAGCAATCGGGCGTTATGCAACTGCGGCAGAGCTCCGTTTATCGGAACGAAATTATAGTTACAGTTAGTGTCAGATTAACTGGACGTCTGCAGATTAAATCTACTTATACCAGATAGAAACAACGTAAGGTTTAAATCAAAATATTTTTTTATAAAGTAAGGTATTAAGTGGTGACACCTATTGATGTGACCCCGCCCAAAAGATCGTACGTATTACATATCTAGAAATCCTCATAAGATGCAAAATCTTAGAGCATCGAATTGCCAATCGTCTGCAAACCTTGATTAACAATAGGAGTCTAAAAAATATAGATCGGTTGAAGTGTTATTTCGATGAATCTCTGAACCATCTTCTTCTTAATATCTTGCACAGATATATTCAAAAGATAAGATTCTCGAAACGAAAAATCGAGGGCACAAGTTCGTTCAACGCAATTACAAGCATCGCTTAAAATACACGGACCACCGAAGTGGCTCGATCCACGTTAGTGTGAAGCCTTATGCAAGGATGATAATTTCTTCTCGCTCTGTTTATAACGTTCACCGAACATCGATCGATCGAGAACTGCGTGATGGACTAGAAACAAGCACTTTTTCCCCTCGATTCAATTACTTTTGAACAACATTTTCTATTTTTCATCAAACGTGATCTCTTTCTTTGTCTCTTGTTTCGTCTCGTGCCTATTCTTTCCTTGTGTTTCCATCGTGCAGAACTATGACTGAAAAAGAACGAAAAATGGGGGAGTATGAGTAGAAAAGCGCGATTGTACGCGCATCAAAGAGCGTTGTTCGAACGCGGTAGACTCTGTTCGAGGGAAAGTTGTAAAAAGTCTAAAAGAGTAGGCTGGTATCATTACGCGAGATTCGCTAACGCATTCAAAGAGGACGGCGCGAACGAGAATCGAACGAGTAAATTGAAATATAAGTTAGACTAATTAGCAGAAACAGTGTACATGGTGGAAAAATAAGCGTTAAAGGCAGTTAGGACATTCGCGATTTGTTCGCGCAAACGCGAGCGCGAAAAGCGCGTCGGATTTCGAGAGGAAGAGTGCGAATCGTGACAAGTGAAAGTAAATGAGGTAGAGTGTAGAGTAAATGAGACTCCACGCCGAGAGATGAATTCGAAAGTGTTTTCTTCAGTCACTGTCGTCAGCGTAGTTGTCTGCAACGAGTATACGTGCGTTCGTTTGCTTCTGGTGACTGGATTTTGTTGAAATGGGGTTACGTAGTTAGTGCCTGCGAATGACGCTTGGTTATTGAAAGACTTTTTCCCTTTCGGCATCATAATACGTTTAGAAAAAAATCAGAAATAGCAAATATTAGATCTATCGAAAAATAATAAGACAATGCAATTTGCATCGCTGTATTGCAGTCTACAATACACTATCGCGTTAAATACGCAATATTTGCCGTAAATATCGTGTACGATTAAAATTAATTACACAACAAAATTAAATTTATATCCCGTTATATTTCTGCCACATGTAACAAACGAGAAGATAAGAGGAACTTTGAAAGTCATGTCGTGCGAGATATACAAAAAGAGTTTCAAAGGCTAATAATTCTCTTCATTTATCCAATCGTCAAGGAACTTCGTGAATCGAACGATCGAAGAGGATAGCTTCCACGATGCTCGCTCATCATCGATTATAATCTTAGCGTAACCTTATAATTATCGACCCTTATTAAAAATGTAGCTTTCATTTCCACTTTGTCCAATAACTCAAAAGTTTATTACTTCTCTGAATATTAAAAAAATTCAAACTAAAGGAGCAGATCGTAAAAAAGACTAAAAGAGTTTAGCTGATTCCTCGTGACCGCAATTTCTTCAATTGTGTTGAAAATATCGAACGAGATGTAGGATATTTATCTAGAGACGTGTTTCATCGGGTCAACGTTTAGCAAAATAGAGAATCGAATGACCGCCGATCGGTCTTATTAAATGGAGCCGATTTTAACGATGCCATCAAAACGAGCGCGACGAGAAAGTGCCGAGGTCGTCGCGGAGTAATTATATCGGGGGTTGTCCTCATAGTTGCTAGATCGATGCACCTATCTTTTTACGAGTAACAGTAATAGAGTCCGCTGCCTGACTGACGAAGCAGCGGAGCGAACAAGACGTCGTCAACTGGTTCAAACGTCGTTACTGCCTCTACTCATCAACTTTGGTCATCGCCGAAGGCGTTCTTAACCTTTTCAACTACGAGTTTAAAGCTTTAAAGCTCTGTTCACATCATGTCTGACTCGTCGTTCGTGTGATACTTATTTAACGATGCATGTATCATTTTGTTTTATCATCCTTTGCAAATGGATTAAGTAATTTGTAATTTTATTCTATCTTTTCTTCTTTTATACAGAAATTTGTTAAAATAATTAATAATATACAGAAATTTGTTAAAATAATTTATCCGCAATAGAGAATTTCTATTTCCTATTACATCGGATAAAGGTAACTATCGCCCATTTGACGAAGACCACGTTGTACGTTCTTAATCTAAATTCTCAGCTTCGTTCACAGTCGACTTGATTAGGATCAACAGCGAAGCAAACTGTCCAGAGCAGTTCACGATTGGATCTAGATGGACGTATTGCGCAATAATGCTCGTTTGCGCGATGCATTTTACTGCGATCAAACTGATATTTAAAGTTATGGAAAGTGTACAGAAAAATAGCGTTTGGCTTACTTTAGAATAGCGTTTGTTAGCCAGTTGCAAATTTGTTTATGGGTTGTTTGAATAATCTTCCGATTTACGCGACTTAGTCGAATACGCACGATGTCGAAATAACGTCTAAATATCTATCTTATTTTTAATTAATTAGTTGCAAAACTTGAATTTGAACATTAATTTTTAACTGGTCAACCGAAGAATTTATCAACAAAGATTATTAAGATTATCAGAGTGGGCAAAATAACCAATTCATATTTTTCATAAAAATAGTTGCATTTTTTGAGATTTAGGTGATTGTTTGTAATACCTATCACTTTGATTTCTTTGCTACAAGTTCAATATTTTAATTGTTGGTAGCTCTGATGTTAAAAAGCATATGACGCTTTACGTCCGGAAGCTCCAAATTGCAATAATGTTCCTTCCTTAAACACCCTGTACGACTTCATATCGCGTATTGAACAATTGTTACTAGTTTGTTTCATACTGCGAAAAGGTTACTTCGATACAAATTCTAAAAGATTTATCTCGCGAATCCGTTCGCGCGAACAACGGCAAAGGTACATACAGGGTAGGACAAGCTATATGTCCGTAATGCTGATGTATGCCCGATACGTTGGCTGAAAGTCGCAGGTAAACGTCGAGATTGTGAAAGTTTTGCTCCGTTTCTTTGGCCAGTCGATAAGGGAAAATGGAGCTTTTATTATCGTTCGATATCAATGTAAAATTTCATTTGAAGCGTAAACTGCAACGCGCATGTAAGATGCAAATGTTATGTACCTCGCGATTATCTGACCATGCCGGCTTTAGACCACGTTTTAACAAATTTAAAAGTTTGCGCGTATTGTCAATAAATTATACACGAGTTGGAACTTGCACACACCGCTGACCTTGTTGCATTGGATATCGTTTGCCTACAAGATATCGGTCGAGGTATCATCGTCCTATGAAAATGGAAGATATACATATTGTGAGTTTCATAGTATGAAGTAAGTACAGCACAGTGTTGGACAAAATTATAAATTTCGTACGTTTCTGACTTTTTCATTTTCCTCGTTTCTTAAAAGTGATCGTCATCAAAATTAGCATTTGTCGTGAACGAAAGAAATAATATCGTTTGAAAATTCATAGAGATGAACCCAGTTCTAAGAACAAGATCATCCTTTATTATATGTATAACGAGTGTATATACGAAATGCTTTATATTAGTTGCTTTGTATCGTTGCTTTGTTCGACCAGTCTGATAAACCCTTTGATGCAGCCTTGTAAAGAGCAATTAAACTGCATTAACTCTCCCTGGCGAGATATTACTTCTTTGTAATCAATTTCACGACCACGAACCTTGAGCTATCCTCGTGTTACTTTTTATCACATATAATTCTTATACTTCTTCATCACATATACTTCTTTTTCCCAGTATCTAAAACTTTACAAAATTAGCAGCCGTCAAATTGTGGGATCAGCCCTCGGCGGTTTCACACTCATCTCCTGATCTAGCTGATTCCGTCGATTAAAATCGCTCGTGCAATAGCATAAAATTCAATTTCCACCGTAGCGGCCACCAAGAAATAAATTGCTTTCCCTTGCTGGCTGCATCTTTCGGATTCAAGCGTTCAAATGTGCCAATGCGCTGATAGCAAATGGTCAAAAATAAATTTAGACAGTCGTTGTAAACAAGTGCATGATAAAACCCTACAAAATAATTTGTTAAGTCTACAAAACACAGCTGAAATTCCTCTTTCCCTTGACGACTCTTCTCCGTATCTCCTATCTACAGCGCCACATTATTTTAACCATAAATCAAATTTTATATATTTTTATATATCACGTATAGCTTATGCACTACCGCATCTTTAATTTTTAATTACATACTTACGAACCAAGCCAATATGATTGCTTCACTGAATTGTTCGATCGAACGAAAAGTTCGTTCGAACGGCTAAACCGCTTTTCGTCATCGCTGAACGATCGTTTCTTCGATATCGAATGCCAGATATTACGAATGATTAAAACATGGATAAATAGTTATATTTCGCGACATGTTTTCCAATTCTGTTGAGTTTAAAATACAAACTAATGCAAGTTGGTATGATGTAGCTGCAAAAACACAATAACTGCAAAAAGAAAACAGAACGATTTGAAAATTTAGATTCGCGTGTCGTAATAATTTATTAAATTTTAGTTCCTCATTGTCAATATTCTTATAAAATTAATAATGAAACCTTAATGAAGCAGAAAAAGAGACCAATTCAATAGATCAAGTTCTTCAAGAAACATTTGAATTTTTAAGACAATCGAGCCAACGTTTTTAAATTCCATAGACAAGTGTACAATTATTATTCATAAATATCACTGAGAATTCAAAACGTTTCACTTCGAAAGTTAAAATCCATTCAATTTCAAAGTCATATGTTACTGGACTATAGGATGAACGTTTCTCACAGATATCGAGAATTGTATTGTATCGCTTGTTTTGAATTGTAGGCTTGATACAGAAATCGGTGGCGCTTCAGACCACTTAATCGAAGAAATGTCAAAGGTGAAGCCCGCACTTTACACCACACTGCAAAAGTGTACCACTCTGAAATACGTTCAAACTTACAATAGCGTTACGATATTCCAACCAATCTCAAAGTAAGCTATCAAAAACCATCGATACGCTTCGAAAGGAATATGAGAGAGAAAGTCTAATATATCTAATATCCGACTAAGGATGCGTTTGCATAATCTACTCGATACTTTATATTTTCAAAATTCCTTCAAAGCAAATTTTCTAAACCATTCGATTCAAGCTAACACGAAATTCGACCAAACGAAATTAAGAACACACCTAACTCTGTGGGATAATACGTTGGTATAATCAGATTAAAAGGCATAATCGTGTAGTACTAACTAATTTCCCCTAGTAGGTGTTCACTTAATGCTAATGAACATCACGAGAGAATCAACTAGCGGATTTAATAACCGCCGGATCGAAGTGAGTGTTATAGTTAGAAACACGCGCAAAGAAGAAGAAGAAAGAAACCTGAAAAGAAACACGTTCGATCGTGCAGCGATCGCGATGAAGACCTCGCTCGACTTTCCGCGAGGCTTTTACCATTTAATCTACACTCTGCATCAGACCACATCGTGTATCGCGTAATTCTTTTCGGAATTAAATTCTGCTAGATAGTCGCATTAGTTTGCAATAAAACAGATAGCTGTATTTGTTAAGGTGGCTATCACGTTTTCCGCGATACGATATCACGTGCGATATTACTTACGTTACATCACGTTTAACCGCTTATCAAGATTAGTTACTGATAATGATACACAGGAGCACCTCGTACTATCGTTAATAACATATTGCTTGTTATTAATTAAATTAACGAGCTAACGAAAGTATAATAATAATTCACGCCCTTGACTCAATAACCTCCGATGAATAGTGTACACATTGGCACAAACAAGTACTTGTACCCGACAAACTCGTCGTCGATGAATCCTTACTAACTCTAAACGTTTAAGAAACGACGACAAACGATCCTTGAAATATCTGAAAAGTACTCGTACGTATCTAATAACATACCTACAAACGGAAGGTACGATCGATGTTACCATATGCTACCGATGCAACCCTCTCGGAGGACAATTAGCACCAAGCTCGTCCTTGTAACAGAACATTCTATTAATTAGGCCGGCCCTGGCGTGCCCATCCTTCGTCTTTAACGTATTTATCGCAAACAGTCTCTTGCTACCCAAGATCGACCTACGTCTAACTTAAATCGTCCAACGCGTTTCCGTCTCTACACTCTAATCCTAATGAACGACGATCCAGCGATCGAGTGTCACGAAGGCGACACGAAGACGCTGTGTGACTCGCAACCAGCGCAGCGGTTCCAATCAGGAGTACTGGTTGACAAACTATGACAGCAAGGGAAAGAGGAACGGAGAGGCAGCTACTTACCTTGACGAAATGCAGGTTCTCCTTGTCGAGAAGGAACTCCATGGATTTGTGTGGCCGTTGGTTGATGGTGGAGGCGGCGTCGTCGTCGCGGGGGCTCCTGTGCGAAGCGGCGACAGGCGACTGGGGTACGTGGAGGGCGTGCTCCGGTCTGGGTCGCGGGGCGGCCGAGGTGTGATTCAGATTGAGCAAACTCCTGGTCTTCTTGCCGGCGGTGTTCGCGGAGACGGAAACGGCGGCGGCGACGCTGGTCGTCGTCGTCAACGGCACGGCCTCGTCGAGGTCGGTCTCGAGCAGGCCGACCGGGCGCTCCTGGGCGGCCTGCATCGTGCGGGCTTTCGCCATCTCGATGGCCGCCGGATTTCCAAGGTCTGTGGCCGCGCGTCGGCGCGACGAACACGCCGCCGCCGCCGCCGACGCGCCCGTCGACGATCTCGAACCCAGCGCCCCGACACGGGGCGGCTGCGGAGGCAGGGGCGGCTTGCTGGACACTGGCGCCCTCCCGTTTGCGCTGCGAAAAGCAATATAGAATTAATCGCTTTCGTGGTTTTTTCTTTTCTCGAGGTCGGTTATATCGCGTTTTCCTCCTTTCGATTTTTCATATGTAGCGGAAAAGGCGGCTGAAACGAAAGCTTCGTTCGGAATACAGCGAACTCTCTCTCTCTCTCTTAACCGGTTCCTATTATCTCGGTTAGATTAGTCCGATTACTCGAATTGAAACGACTAAGATTCGAATGATTCGAGCAACGAGAACAAGAGTAGATACACGAAAGTGTATCCGAAGTCAAGTAAGTATGTAACAGGATCACGCTGTTTTATAGTTCGTACTTTCATACGCTATCGTATAGCATTCCTTAAAATCACAGTTTGATTGAATCATTTAGTGTTCGCATGACGTAGCGTTACGGCCAATATATTAATAAATACGGTTTTCGATGCGTGAAATCACTGAAAAGAGAAACTTCTCTTCCAGAAAAGAATGTGAAAACGGTTAGTCTTGAATTTTATAGTTACTTAGCTTGGCAACTTCGTAGACTTAATCCTATGATTCCTATTTTTACAACATCGAGTAGTTTATTTTCTCTAAATTCGTCATTAAAATGTATTACTAATTTCATGAATCGACAATATATAACTTATTGTATGAAATTATTGTAGATAAAGTACTTTCAGATACATCGTATGACATGTTTCTAGATAGTAATTGAACAAGATATACGGATTTAATCAAACTTGTCCGAACTCATCGAAAATATTTACTTTCCAGGGGAAGCTTAATATCAAAGACTTTTCGAAAGAAAGGAAAATATTTAAACGTACACAAATCCAACGTTCAACATTCGGTATAGTTTCAATCCACTTGAATGAATCGCAGGATTTTCTCAGAAATAATACAGCCTTCCCTCCGCAGAGCTAGGCGTGTTGCGGAATCGTCGATTTCCAGAGTCCGGAAAAGTCGATCGCGGACGCGTCAATGTATGCCGATTTCGTCGTAACTTCACAAAGAGAAACGTGCAGAAATGTCGGTGAAGCGAGTCGAAACGCCGGTAGCATCGTCGGTCGACGCTTTAGAAAATTGAACGCGGATAATTGGCCCGAAAGCGGGTTTCGTTGCGTCGAGCTGATATCACCGCGCGTATAACACTTTCCCGCCGCTTATACTCTGCGCTTGGCTTTGAACTTCACCGAGCTATGCACACACGCGTTCCTTTGGTTCTCTGGAAGAGTGCGCGGCGAATTCGTAGCAGCTTTCACGCTATTCGATCATCAATCACGCGGCTCCCGTTACGCGGCGAAGAAAACGCGGAAGCGAGCGCTACGCAGCACGGCCGCGGCGCCGCTGCTCGCTTCCAAGCCGCATGCTCGTTTCGCTCGACCATTCCACGATCATGGACCACTCTTCTAACATTTCTATAGAAGTACGCTCATTGTGTGCCGACTCAAGTCTTGTTTTACTGGTTTCACGGTGAAGCTATTTGATTGAAATCCTTGGGAGATTATACGTATAGTCGATTTTTGGGGGAAGATAATTAGCTTGTTCTAAACTCGGATGCTGTGAAGCAAGAGAAATATCTGATCTAAATTGATTGTTTGAGACGTTGTGTAAATAAAAGGCGTCGCGAGGAGATCAGTGAAACTTTAGTAGTTAACGAGATACGTAATAATTATTTTTAAACTCGTAGTGAGTATTCAAATATTTCGGTATTACATTCTAAACGTTTTTCCTTATACAGGGTGGTTGGTAACTGGTGGTACAAGCGGAAAGGGGGTGATTCTACGCGAAAAAAGAAGTCGAAGATATAGAATAAAAATTTTTTTTTTAATTTTTTACATTTTTCCATCGAGACAACGATCTACAGTGAGATCCGTTATAACGAAACGTGATAAAGTGCACGCGTACCGAGCGAAAATTCAAAGTCGATTTTCTCGGAAACAAAGCCTCAAACGAAAAATTTTTATTCTATATTTTCGACTTCTTTTTTCGCGTAGAATCACCCCCTTTCCGTTTGTACCACCAGTTACCAACCACCCTGTATATTTCTTGATATATGTTGCTTAATTCTTCCTATACCATCATATATTAATAAATATATACATATTCATAATATTCAAACGATACATTTTTTTATGCTTTACTTCATTTTTAGTGTAAAAGTTAAAGAAGGATTCATTCTTGCTAACATGTACAATCCTTTATTGGAAGCACGACCATTGTTTTGATCATATTATGAGTTAGTTACTTTCCTTAGAAAAAATTGCCGGTCACATTTTTACAGACGAAGATTCAAACGTTTAAGTGCGCACTTATGCATTCGAAAGAACGTCTGCGATTGGCCGACACGACGTAGAATGGAGTGGATACTTAAAGTCAAACAGATCCAAATCGAACGATCGCCTCAATTGCTCTCAATCGTTCCTCTACACCTTGTTCTTTTTCTGTCTGCCCAGGAAAAATCAAATCGTCTTCTCGGTGCACGCATGGACAATGAGCACGCAATGCGTCGACCTTAACGCTGTATTCTTGTTCTTTCTTTCAAACGAATAAGGATAGGTACAGATTAATTTTACCTCTGACTGTAATGGAATATTTACATGTATTAAACGAAATAAAAATTCAGAATGCCTTCAGAAATACGTTACTTTTTTAAAACTCCCGAATATAAATATAGTACTTATACTTAATTTTTAAACTAAATCTCAGAAAGCTCGCGACTTTATCTTAGTTCTATTTCTACGAAGCAAAGAAATACCAATTCAGTCTGCGATTTATCTTACTCCCTATCGTTTTCCACTCTGATTAAAATGGCATAGGCACGATAAAATAGTCTTCGATGAATGGAGCTTTTATACTCTGCGTTCAAACCAAAAGCAAAGAGTTGGGAAATAGATACTAACAAGTATCACGCTTAAATTTTAAAACAACTTATTTCATTCATTTTTATGAAACACTGAGAAACATTTCAGGCGAAGCAAATGTACACACCCCCTGTTAGATAAAATGAATCTACTTTATCACTTTACAAGCATGTGTCATTCAAAGCTGATAATCCTTAAATATAAATAATAGCGTCATCCTCCCTAAACTTTGACCTATCACTTATATTCCTATTGTTTTAATTCTTAAGACTTTAGATCAAAACTAATTACAACCCAATGTAATATTCTGTCTTAAAATTCATCGATCCGGCTTTAAGGAGGAAAATGAGAAATGAGAAAGAAAATAAGAGTAGACAGTAAGAACTCAGTTCGTGCGAGCACGTTGATGAATCAAAAGCGCGGACATAGGCTCGGAACGAAATAAAAGAAACAACAGTCGATCGTACCAGATGGAAAAACATCGAATTGCAATGCGAACGGGTACACAACTCGGTATCCCTGTGATGCAGTTTCATTCTTGCGGCACGTCGCGTTATGAGATCATATTTATAATCGTGAACGGGGCAATGATGGAGAATCGTCGAATGCCTTCTCTAAAATTAGGAGATGGTCGAGAAATATTTTCGAAATCCTCGCGCCGTACCAGTTTCGAATTCTGAAAATATCGCGCTCGAGAACCGACGAGAAAACATCGTAAAACGCGTATTTTCGCCTAACGATATGGAAGTAGATTGTGCACTCGCTGTTTCCATCGAGTCTATAACAATTTAAAGAAAGATCGAAACTAAGACAGGAAACGCGAAATGTTTGTCCGACCATTTGGTATAAATTGCTTTTAGCTGTGACCGATTGCAGAAAATATGTCTTAGATTGCCGTTTGACGTTTCATAGCGAATATGGTAGAGTAGAAGTGAAAAAGTTTGCGCGTATGAAAATATATATTCTACGCGTGACGTTGTTCAAAGAGATGGTTTCCTTCACCCTGCTATATACATATGTATGTATTTCTGCTCCGTACGATGTCACGAACTCGAATCATGCGCTCACCAACGAGCCTATGGTTAAATATATACCCGTATGCATGTAGGTGTACCGGCCTCACGAGTCTTATTAATCTTATTTCATTCCAGCGGCAGTCCGGAAGTCGTTTGAGGTGGTGCGATGTCTAATCGTTTGCTTGCGGAATTCTCGTCAACCTTTTCTGCTTCTGTTCTTCATTCGTTACGTAAAAGAGCATAGATAATATTTCGATTGCTTTCATTCCCTTTTCTTTTTAGTCGTTTGTTGTCAATATTCGTGCTATACCGTTCTATTTACTAGGTTGTAATTTTCCTCAATGCATGTTTTACATTTGCGAGAGTCTCAGAAAGATATAAGAAAAAATGTCAACTTTCTTTAAACTTCGAACCCAAAACCTTCTTTTAATCATTTCTGTTAAAATTTCATTTAACTAACTATATCAAACTCAAAATAGTTGGAATGGAATATATTGCTGAGTTCAATTCATCGTAAGATTACGGAAGATAACGGTTACTTAAAGTTGTACAAACTGTAAGGTTTATAAGAAAATCACTCTCAATTATCCTATGCACTTCGTTGAATGAACTGTACTTTCTTAAAGCATTATTGGATAATTTCCAACTTAAAAGAACCCATTATTAAAACGTAAATAGAATGACAAACTAATGTTTTGTTATTTAATTATTTATTTATGTACACTATATATTACTACTAGATACGTAATAAAGGTGATCTGAAACAGAATTTCTCTGTTGTAACTATTCGCTAGAGATATATATATGTACGTATGTATACATATGTATATGTATATATGTATGCGTATATCGCGCCGTTCAGAATGTGAGAATTCGATTCATTCGATTCACAAGGTATCTCGAACCACGCGTAATGCAATTTTGATATTACACAACATTACAGTGGTGGTATCGAGTTTACTTAATCGCTACAGAAAGAGACAGCGACACGTCACGATTACTCAAGAGCTCGATAAAGCGTAGCTTTGAAGTCACACCTTGAAATATACCATAGCTACGTTCGCAGAAACGCAACAGATATCTCGAAAGAAGATTCAGCTATAGCTGAAACGTGGCCTATTTATCCAAATTTCGGCCACGTAGTTCCTAAGGCGTTTCCAGAATATGAGAAACCCGCTAAAAACAAAGATGAATCTGACTCGATTCTTAAATGTCCATTTGCAATAATTCATCGGGAACAACACGTGCGACGTCACGCAAGCATATAGCTGCCGCTTGTTTGGTGCAGACCTTTGCCAAATGATTTGAGAATCATAGAATTTAGATGTTTACAAACGTTTACAGAAAGAATGAGTTTGAGCAAAAAAATGTTTAATATGGAAATGTACAGAATGTTCAAGTGATTATACAGAACGTTAGAAAAGAAAAATCCAAGTCTATAAAATCATATGTAGTATTTAACGAACGCAGTAAATGTCTCTATTCAACATGCTTCTGAAAGCAATTCTGAAACAGCTGCATGCTGTATTAATCTCTGTACGTATTATATTTTCCAATTAACGTGAAACGAAATTTAAATTTTTAAATCGAATCTCTGCTGAGGGATAGATTCACTGAACTGATCTCCTGACCTGAATGTTATTTGGGATTATTTTTGTGGGAATACTTGATGATTTTAACGTACTCGTCATTGCTAAACAACGTAGTAAATTTATAAAGACGACATCGCATAGAAAATGTATGTCGCGTAATACGCGAAGAGTATCTGAAAATATACGTAATGTCGATTCATTATCCATTATTCATTAATCTCGCTTTTATATATATTGAGACAAAACTTTTTTTTTAAGCAAAACAAGCTATTATTAGAAAATATACTCAGCGCATATTTATTATAAATCTCAGGTACATGCATAAAGTTAATGAATCATTAACGTATACATTGAAGTATAAAATTTTACATTTTCATTATCACATATACATTCGAAGAAAAAGAACGCACTAGTGAAAGAGTGACCTAACGGAATCAAAGTGGAGCTGGAAGCGCACAAAAGAGCTGATTCGATGAAATTTCATGCGATAAAACGAATGTTCGTAAAAACTAAACAAGAGGGATCGGTTACGCCTGCTGTTCCGAGAAGCTGGCCTCAATATGTGGATCGAGTAATGGAGGAGTTAAGGCAAAAACCAGCCAGATAGAGAATACCACGCGATCATTCGAGGGATTTTTTCCTTAAAATTTCTTTAGCTGAAGCAAACGATACTGAATGAAGGGAACAGGCCGCTTGTGCGATCATCGTACTACGAAGGAAATGAATCGTTAACGAACAAGGGTCGTGATGGAGATTAAGATTAATTGCCGGAGATATCAAATCGAACCCCGTGATGCTCCGCAAAGTATGTGTAATACACAAATAGGATGCGTAATTACAGTGCCATTAGAACCAGCGTGAATTTGTTCAAAGTTTAATTACAAATCTGTTTTGATTGCTCTTAATCTTTAACTAACAGACGTTGATAGAAACTTTGTAATTTCTATGATAACGACATTTTGTCCTCGTTTCTCCAAAAATCACTCGTAAATTTGTAAAATATTCAATGTTTGTTTTGCATTCTATACAATTCTTAACGTCAACTATCCTCGTCCTAGAAAGCAAAATATTCGTTGTGACTTTATGACAACCTTATGTTCTACAATCATCGACTTAATATTCGCACGAATATTATGTCTTTATTCTACCGTCAGACGACAACAGACTGAATAAACACTGTCTGCTTTCAAACACAAATACGTTGTAACTTGATCGAGTCCAAACGATTCACAGTTTATCTCTTATTCTATCGGTAAGCCTACGTATCTAAAATTTTTAATAATTGGCTTTGCAATTATCTCTTCTTAAACAACTTATGAGAAAGAATATCTGATTTTTGTGATTTGTTTTATTCGTACTCTTGACGATTGTGTATGAAACGCTCTGCTGAATTCCTTAACTCCTGGATTCTCTTAACACCCCGTATTCGGCTTTTATGAATTATCGAGACGCTCCGATCCTCTGTCGCTGAATCTTCATCGAGGTTCCAGGAGGGAAATGCTTCGTTAGAAGAAGAGGGATACGATAAAGGTTAAACGACGGCGTTTGCTGTTACAGAATGCAATTAGATCGAATTACGTTGAAACGACACGGAATGGGGAACGGGGCGAGAGTGAAATCCGATTAAGAGAAGCGAACTGGTTCATCCATGTGCTCGCGCGCATAGGGGAAAGAAACGAATCGAAGAGGCCGATGGTCGGAATGTACGCGCGAACGAGAGTGAAATTTATCGAACGAACGAGAAGCCTGATGGAGAAAGAAATTAGAGACGACGATGCATGGACGAGTCGACAGTTGATAAACGGTGAATAAATAGCAGATAGATTTAGCACCCCGTTGCGGGACGTCACCAAAAGCAAGGATCAACCGTCAGTGAAATTTAATTCGAATGGAGAAGATCTAGAAGAGTGGGTGGAGCGTTACCCTGGCAGCTGTTCGCCGGCTCTGACTACCATTACGAAAACTTGATTAGTATCGCTGACCTCTTTTCCACCACTTGCTTATTAGAGAGACGTATCACGGAAATAAATTCCGTCCACTGTTTATGGGTATCTTAACACATCGTTGATAATCGAATAAAAACACTCAATAAATTTCAATAACTTTGTCGCTATATAAGTAATTTAAAATAACCGTTAGCAATGCTATTCTACTAATATCTAAAAATATATTTCTTTGCTATTGCGAGAATCAGTAGTAGTAATCCAATCAGTTTTGCACAATACCAGTACACACGCATCACCACAGTACATCGATCAGCGGCAACAACACAGCAGGTAGAAACAGAAGGCGTGTATTGATACGTATCAAATTCCTTTCATAATCCGCTAATTATGTAAGACACATTACGTTATAAACTTGCGAGCAACGTCTGCGCGATTTTGCAGCCGAGATTCGGTTACAGACCACGAATACGGTTCGCGGACGCAAAGTTTATTGTTGTTCGCGTGCGAATACCTTCGCAACATTCGTCCGTTGTCTTCTCGTACAATGTACCGGGAACATTAAATAAACGATGGTATTTAGAATCTGAAATGGTGCCGACGTATTTTCCACCGGCCGAGAGATAAATGTTTACATATAGAAGCCATAGAAGGTGGCACGAACTGTGATTCATGTTACCTCTATATTCCATATACCCGCGCGAAACCGTGTAAACAATCGTTGAGGTCAAAGTCAACGCGATCGACGCGCAAAGCGATGCCCGGTGCAAATAGAAGAAAAACGGGAGCGACGAATATATTCACGGTCGATGACGAAATACGGCACGATTTTTGAAAAAGGTAGATCAAACACTCACCTTATAACGGAGGGACTTCGTTGAACGTCGGCAACAATTCTGTCATTGCTGCTGGTGTCTACTCTGCTCTCCGCAGCTGTGTTCTGGTCTTGTTTCTGCCTTTCCTCTTCGGTAGGATGCAACGGTATGATAATATAGTCCGGCTCCTTTTTAACCTTCTCCTCGGTCACCTTCGCGCGATTCACTTGGCCGATCGTATCACTTTTCTTCTGCACCTCGGATCGCGGCACTTTCGATCTACCACTGAACCGAAGCCTCGAGAATCGTTGGAGAAATCCACCGAGTCCACCTTTTTTCCGCTCTTCCTTCACCGTGGTCGCGGACGACGCGTCGACGACCATGTTCCGCTGGAATCTCGCCGCCGATGGCTCTGTTTTGACGATGGGTGCCGCGACGAACGGACGCGGTGTCGTTGTGGTCGTCGTGGCCGACATAGTCGCGTGGCCGTCGTGCCTATCGTCTACGCTAACCGGCGCAGTTGTTGCCACCGCGTTCTCCTCGTGACGTTTGTCGCGAACACCGCGATGATTCGTATCAACTGCCACGGCCACCGCTGGATTCCCACTCCGTTCACCGAGTTCCAGGCCGTCGCTGTTGCTGCTACCGTTGGGTGGGGGGCAATGAACACCATGGACAGTGTGTCCCCTCGCTGCTTCCGTTGCCTCCTTCTCCTCCTTCTTTTGCTCTCTCTCGTTCTTCTCCACTTCGTACTGCAACTTCTCCTCTTCCACCTCTTTCTCCTTCGTAGCCTTCTTCGCAGGAGCATCCTTTTCCGCGGCCTGCTTTTCCACTACGACTCTCCACAACAGTTCTCCATTGTTTCTACCGTTGCACAACGAAGTCGATGATAATCGACTCGTCGAAGAACTTTCGTTTTTGCCGCCACTTTCGTCGATTTCGAGTTCGACCGCACGATCCTCTTCCACTGGCCGATAATCCACATAACGGCCCTCCTCCTGTTGCTGCAACCGCACGATTTTTTCCGGATAGAAATCACCGATGAACAACCTTTTCGAACAGCTCGTCTCGTTCGTTGCATCTTGATCCGCGTCCTTTGAAATCGCGTCCGCAGTCGCGGTTTTATAGGAAGCGTTTGAATCAACATTTTCACGTTCCGGGGTTAAAGGTTTCTCAGGTTTCTGGACGCTTGTTTCCTCGCATCGTACGCCCCCCTCCAGGCTGGAAGTTCCTACGGGTTTGGTTTCCAAGCAGGGTAAATCTATTTCGTCGTCTACTAAAACACGGGCGTTAGAATCGCCTCCATAAACCGAAAATGGATCCGAGTTTTTTTTTATCTGGCCGAAAAGCGTTTCCTCTTGCCGTTTTTTGAGCCGCTGGCCCAGCTGATTGATCGGAATCCTGGTGAACGGAGCTATCGAGAACTGCGTGGAAATATTTTCCGCGGACTTTGAATATTTCCTGGTATCCAAATACGGCTCGCTGTAGCTCGGTAGATTCGATGTCGAGCTACTACTCATTTGCTGCACCAAATCGGAAACTCTGAGCAGCGAGGATCGTCCTGAAATCGATTCCTCCAACTCGTCGCACGCATCCATCCGCTTGAATCCACCTTTGGAACACTGGAGAGCCTTGATGTAGTCACACTGTTGGGCCAGCTCGTAACTAGCGTTGTTTGACACTCGTTTTCGTTCACTTTTCAGCGATTTTTCACCATCGTTACCAACCTCCTTACGATATTTGTTCGATCGGAAACTTCTCTCGTCGATTTCGAATTGCTGAGCCAACTCGTAGCTCGCGTTGTTCTTTACCTTCCACGGTCGCTGTCTACCGGAAGGAGTTCTCTGAATACCATCGATACCAGATAACGTGTTGGCGTTATTCGAGGTAACTTCCACGGCCTCGCGCTTCAACTGCTTGATCGCTGCATCCACCGAATCGATGTCGTTCTCCATAGCAATCGCCATATCGAGTATACAGTTGCCCGGATCTTGCGTCTTCACCGTTGAAGGTACTTGTTTCGTCTCTCGTGGCTTTGAACAGTGCTCTCCTACGCATTCCTCGTCCTCCTTCGGCTCTTCTTCCGCTTTCTCGCGGTCCATCTCGCCATCTACCATTGCGTTCTGCGAGGCTTGCGTTCTGACCGAGCTCGATAACGAGTTCTTCGCCTGTTCACTCTTCTCGCCTCCGTTCTGTCGAATTTCCTCGTTGCTTTCCAGTCGCTTCTTACTTTCAACAACGGAGACTTCCGCCATTTCGTGATGCTCGTGCAAATTCACTGGAGAGTAGCGTGTATCATCGTGCGTCGTGTGGACGCCGCAGAGATTCAAATCGACGGGCACGCTGGCTACCCTTGTATAATTCTCGAACAAATTCGACGTGGATACGAAGAAGGTCGCTCTGGACGAGGATGCGTACGCGGCCAACGAATGTGGACCGTGTGCGGACTCGGTGACGCTGCTAGGCAGACTGGGCGCGCTTTGAGATTTATCCGTGAATCTAAAATTAAAGCACTCCTCGTTGCTCCACCCTTGACGCTGGTGCTGCTCGTGCTGCTCGTAACTGTGGAGCTGCTGCTGCAGCTGATGATGGTGGTAATGATGATGATCGGCGACCATGTTGTTACGGCCGTGCGCCATATTGCCGGCTATATTTAATCTAGTCTGCAACAGGCGAAACGAACTCGACACAGCCGTTTGGCCAGATTTCAGGTCCAGCAGTGCGTCCCTTTTCGACTCGACACCGATCTCTCGTAGGTCGATCGTATTCCGATAATCCAGCGACGTCGCGTAGTTGCACGCCGAATCGCCGAACACCATCAGCCGATCCTCCAGCTCCGCCCCGGATCGATTGTCGTTTAGCATACGATCTTCTTCGTCAAGGTCCTCGTCGCCAACGTCGTCTTCGTATTCTTCGTCCTCGTGCCAAAAGTCCCTGAATCGTGTGAAAAAATCCAACTACATCGAGTCTCTTCGACTTAAGTGTTTATGAAAGTTGTTCGATTCTATGGAGAAAAATGAAATATTCAAATTCTTTTTTAACTGACAGAACGGTAACTTACACAAGATTTCGATATCAACGTATCTTTTTTTTTTTCCTAATTTATTTTTTCTAATGGAGTCGTAGTAAGCGTGACACAATGAGATAATCAGGATGAAACATCCACGAGCGTCGTTTTGGATCTTCCTTGAATTAAAAGTAAAAGTCAAGGAAATCTATTAAGGGTCGTGATTGCGGAAACTTGGTCAATAAATGAGGGTCATGTAGCAAGCTCTCGAAAGTCGTTGCCAAGGAAAACCTACGATCATCTCTTGACAATCGCGAAACGAATCCAAGTCGATGGAGGGCCTCGTAACAAAAAACACCCTTGTCAAATTTGTTGACTTCTTAGATAATAAAGCATTGGAATAGTCAGAAGATAGACTTACAGAATAATGGGATCGGTATTATGAAAATGATCTATATCCTAACTGTATGAAACTTTGAATTTCAGTTAATTTCGTTCCAATAAATGGAGTTCAGGTAAATGAAGCTTCATTATATTACTCCTTCTAAAGTACAAACTAATCGTTATAACGAAACACGAATATTCTGCTGTTTGGAAAATCTCCTATACATATAAATAGTCATAATTTCCTGTTAATTCAAACAACAGAGGCAGTACCGTGGCATGAAGAAAACTCCGACCGCTTGCCAAATTAAATAAACTATGTTTACGTTACCTTGGACGGTGGTAGCCATTGCTACGTGTTCTCGACAGGTCCATGTTTCGTTTCAGGTACAAAGGTGTGAATCCATTGGTCAAACCACCAGAACCAAACTCCTCTTCCTTTTGACAAGTGTCCAGACTTTCGAAGCTACGGTAAGGTCTAATTCTGGAAAAGTGATCTACGATGTTTCCAAAACCGTTTGGTAAAACCTTGTCATAGTCCTGCTCGAGGCTGTCTGGCGACGTGTTCTCAGGATGAGAGGCGTTTGATCGATTAGGATACTCCAGCGAATCGAAGCTGTAACTGGACGGTGACAGTGTGGCACAGGTCCTTTCTAAGGATTCGAATTGCAATAGAGAGCTAGACCTTGAGGAGGCGGACGACCTCGATGACCTCGGCGATGGTGGGTAGTCGTCAAAGGTAGCCTGGTGTTCTCGATCGCTGTTACCATTGTGTTTTCGACGTCTCTTCTTCGGAACCACGGAATTGCATTCGCTTCCGCTGCCATCCAGCCTCTCGTCTTCCGAGAAATCAGCAACAAACACGGAACGGTCAACGACATAACGAGGGAAAAGGTGTAGTGTACGCGCGATGCGTGTATGAAATAATCGAATCGCTTCGATATCGAAAAAATAAAAGCGAGACAATGGTCTGATCTGATTCTACTTTTCGACATTCGAGCGACTATTTTTGGAAAGATCCAATTTGCATTCGTGTTTTGCAAAATGTTTCGATGACAGTGAAATAGAATTAACGAAGTTGTTTTTTTACCAAGAGTAGCTAGTAAAAAATAAAATTTACTATTGTCACTTGTTAAAAAAAGAAGCGAGCTTCAGAGACTAGATTTATAAAATCAGAACAAACAGAACTGTACTGTATTTAAAAAATTACTGTATTAAAAAAGTGAATTTGTAAAAATGTTAATTTGTTAAACATATAGAACAGAGAAGTATAGCAAACGCAACCTTGAAGATACACATTTCAAGCTGCTATTTGCGTTTTCGCTCGAGACAATATGCCCTGAGCTCTATCCTACATACAAAAGTCCGTGGCATAATTACGTTTAATTGCGTGTGCTTATTAACGATCGTAAAAACCGCAAAGACATGCGTAATTAAATCTGACATCTTCTGAAGCCACATTATATCTATTTTAAGTACTTTCTTTAATTCGCTACGTCGTTTCGTTCAAATTTCGTTCAAACTAGATAAGGTACTTAAATTTTAATCGCACCGATTCAACTAATTTAACTTCAAGTTTGTGTTCATACAATTCAAGTTATCTCACTTAAAGTCGTTTAAACTTAACTAACCGGGCTCCCAATGTTTACACGAAACAGTTAAAAAGCTCACAGTGTAAACGATCTTCATCAAATTTTTTAATTCTTCGCATGATGGTTCGAGCTAAGTAAATTATAGGTTCATATTGATAAAAATGGCTTAAAGTTGCTTGAATTCAAATGACTCGGCTAATCTGAACAAAGCTTAAGTATTGATTTCCCTCTGCCGATAAAACCAAATTTCTCGATTAATCGAGCAATACGCCATCGACGTTGTAGCTAATTGATTTCCAGTGCAAAAGCCATGACGATGGTGATAAAAATGCAAATTCAGGACATTAAGGAGACGATCGCCGGCGATAGTGTCGCAATCGAATGGATCACGTCGTGAAACGTGTCGTTTACCGATTAACGAGCCGTTATCGAAGACTCGTGTCGTCGATCACGTGTCGGTAGACGGTCACGAAGTCGACAACCGGTGACCGTGTAAACGTTGCTTCCGGTTGAACGAACCACGACTTCCTGGCTGCGACACAGGACTGTCCGCCGATGCTGCATTTAAAAGCGACACGAACGCGACGATTGGCCGCCTCCTCTCGTCGAAGACCTACTTCCGTGACTTGACTTTATAAACCAGACCGCAAACCAGAGAATTCTCAGACTACCATCCTTCTCATCGTATTTCTAATCGCCAATAATAACCGACAATAATCACCGATTATGTGGAGGAAAATGATCTATTTTCGTTTGTTAACTATATTTCATCGATTAAAATTTTTGTACCGAAATAACACTAACGGTACTAGTACAGTTAGTTTCGTAAGATTTGACAAGTATGGATGTCAATTCTGATTTTTTCAAATACCTTTCGTAAAAAATCGATTGCTTCGAAAGTATTACTTACAATTATTGACGCTTAAATATCGACCAAAATATCCCTGATACCCGACAAACTTCTCTACACAAGTGAATGCAGAATAGCCTAAGCAACGGAGATTACAGTGATCCTCAAACTCAAGACAGATGCCTGATCGTTTATCTCGTACAGGTCATAAAGAAGAAATCTGTGACATTTGATGTCGTAAATGATCTCTATTTTATAAAAAATTATTGATTGCGAAAATATGAAAATGCGAAGTCGAATTATGAACAGCTTATATAAAACTAGTTTAATGGCAAATATGAATAAAATAAATATGTTGATTGTGATTCCAGCAGCGAATTATTAACAACGAATGTAGACGATATTTAAAAAAATTACAAAATTTACTATTAATATAACGTAGTAAATTCATGCATATGTTGATAAATTCCAATTTAGTTTGGAGTATTGTGTACGAAGATTTCCAGGAATCTAAGAAGATAAACGCTACGAGTCGCTTTTGCACGTGTATTTCGGTATCTGATCGAATCTCATCTCGTCAGCGTCAGTCGGCTTGGAATTCTTTACAGGTCGTACTGTAGCAATTGAATTTACTCTACGACGCATTGTCCTATCGGTTTATTTTTGCATGATTGCATGCACGTGGAATTCAACGACTAGTTCATGGTAATCCTATATGAATCACATTGAAGGTGATCTAATATTAGATGGAGCGGAAGAGAATCATGCGTAGAATTGTAGACATCGACTGATCTTACCATCAAATAGAAAAAGAGCTCTATTTGTAACAATTGTATAATAAATACATTTATCATAATTTTTGTTCATGCCTGACACGCTGGCAAAAATGAGAAATGAGAAATTCACCAGTATTTATATTAAAAAACTCTGTGATATATGTATTGAAAATAAAAATTTTCCGTTGTAAAAAACAATAACAAAGTATATATAGAATAAATATGTATATCGACGCCATCAAAATATTAATGTTTTACTTTAAATCCACATTTACTTACAGCGATACTGCGTAAATACGTATACATATACGACATGTAATTAGTAAGAACGATTAATAGTTTCACAACGAACATTTCTATGAACCTTTCAGCTTCTAATAACACACTTAATGGTGCTGGTATGAGAAGGATAATAGCGGAGACGTTGTAAATGAACGTTGTAAATGGACGTTGTAAATGGACGTTGTAATGTAGACCATTAATTGTTTGAAATGCAATTACCTAATTACACGTAAAGATACACGAATCAAAATCGAACGTTTGTGTTTCTTTCATGCCGAGTGCAATTCATTGTAAAATAATTTGTAACAAGATTCGATCGATGATTCTCCATCGATTGGACATGGATGAAAAATCGTTTCAAATTTAACGGACGACCGCTGTTGCAAGAAATTACATGACGCCTGAGGAATGCAACCAGGCATACCGATACGTTACAACAGTCGTATAGCCGAAGGAATCCGCTACGAGAATAATCTTAAATCGAGTTCGAAGAACGATAAAACGTGTTTAATAACAGGCAACATCTGAAGGGTAAGGGGTAATATAAGAAATGCCACAAAACAACCATATCGAGGAAATCATTTTTAAGTTGGCAACTACTGCAGGAAACATGTGGCGACGTATTAAAAGATCCTTGCGAGAATACTTTATGCCTGTATTAATACATACTAATTTTTATTAATTCAATTGTAGTATTTCTTTGTTCAATATCAAGAGTTTAAAACATACAAATAAGTCTCTTATATCTTGTATCACTTCAATCACACAGTTTATCTTTACATCTTTTTCTAATCTTTCTTTCGCATTTTTGCTTTTAGATAGTCGGATTAATTATCTCACGTTTAAGTGTTGTAATTATCGGTAGTTGTTGTTGTATCAATAACGTTATACCATAATTAGGATTATATCATTAGATTCGTACTAAATTGTATTCTATTGCTATATGATAGGTAAACTAGCGTGTAATTTCTAATTAGAGTATTCGCTCTTCGAGAAGCCAAGTCTTTCAAGCATAAAAATTTGTAAGGGGCAACAAACATATTAATTCGCACTAACAATGATATTTAGAAATGCAACATTCCTCACAAAATATTTTAATCTAATTTAATTAAAATTAGAAATTGCAAAAATTAAATTCGCGGAAATTGTTAGCCGTATTTACTACCATATATTAGTGAATCAAAAAATTGTTATAAAACAGAGAATACTATCAAAAAAAAAAGAAATATTTACTTCTTCAAAAATATAACTGAATACTTTATACAACAATATATAAAATATAACTTGTACAAAACAAAAATGTAATACAGTAATCTTGTAACATATTAATTCTTTCTCTTATGTCGAAGCCATGTTTCCAGAGCACCGTGTTAGAAGAGATTTGAGTGTATTTACGTCAGCAGCATTATTTACAATTAAAATGATGCAACGTATGCATCGATAGTACCGAAGGTGTAATAATTAGAATATCGAAAATTTAACTAACTTAATAAGCAAACTTTGATATTGTGGAATGAAATAAAAAATATTTTTCCGTCGATACCAATTACTAGTATTATTATTACTTCAATGATATAAAATTAATAATTCTTGAAATTTTGTTTCTTTGTCATCTATCATGTGTACAAATTAAAGAACTAATTTCTGCAAGGAAGAAGAAGGATAAAAATAAATATTATACCTTTCTTATAACAGCAATAAACTGTATATGTAATATCTTCTGTAATCTAAACTGAAATCTATTTATACAATATCTGTTTCACAGGAAATATGAAACAAACGCATTTATGATAAATGTTCGCAATTAAGTATACAAGAAAAAATGGGTCATGAGATATAACTGTCTCTGAATCAGTTACGAACGGTACGGTTTCATTCTCCAAGAATCAATGAATTGTAGGCTCAAACTGAAAAGAGAAAGTGAACTTCCGGAGAACAATGTTTACCAACTCGAGTACCGAGTAATGAGAGAATGAGATTTCACAAAATACGTACTTATATATGCCGTATACTCCGAAACAAAAAACATACTTTCATTTATCTTTAATGGTATATGTTTTAAAACACTCAGCGATACAATGCTATACCTAAAGAAAGGAAAATCAATGAAAAGACATTCCTTCACCTATCGCCACTACGTTCCATTTCTTCGTTAATTTTCCAAATCTATGCTTACCTGTCCTTTTTTAAGCCTTTTCTCTCCAAAGAAGAAAAATATACTATTCCGATAAGCGAACAATACTATGTATTCTGAGACTAATAAATCTTATTCTTAACAAGTTAAAGTTCAATTTCGACGCTGAAGTAAATGATCTGAACAACAATGTCTACCAATATATTCAATTCTACACAACTAAGTAACAATTGTTCGATGAACAATAAGTCAATCAATTGCTATCATTCAATAAATCAAGTCAATAGCTTCCGCTGTGCTCTAACTGTATAACATAACGAACAACAACGTGACGTACACGATAATTAGTTATTAAAAATAGCTGCATTCGGATTGCATAAATAATCGAGCCAGTGCAACTTGACAATTAATTGTTGAATGCATTCCTTGTAATATAACAAAATACATAGACTAAAAGCAAAAATTATAAACAGAAGGAAAACAAAATGCTTCTATTTAAAAAATGACGTAAAATGGATCGTTTTATTAGAATTCTACTGTAAAATTTCCTCATTAAGAGGTAACGAGACAAATGATATACAGTCGCCATGTTTGGACTAGTTGCCAAATTGATATTCGACGACGTAATCCAACAATTCTGGTATTTTTAGACTTATCGTTAGACAATACATGGCAAACACATCAGTCAGAGGAATATATTGTATTTAATACATCGTGTCTTATTTCTTACCAGCCAATCTCTGCTTCGCGCGTATATGTATCACGCTTTCGGTTTCAGAGTCTGAGCCCACCCAATATGTAGTTCCACTTCGATCGGAATCGCTTTGTAGATCGTCGGATGTTTCCTCTAGAATAGTTTCTAGAAAGTCCACTTGCTGCACTAGCACTGTGTCTAGAAATCAAAGCAACGTATGTTTCAATAACAAAAATATGATTTTAATTAGCTCAATAGAATAAGAGACAAACATGACAATAGAAATGAAAATACCTCCAATAAAGCTACTAAAGGCAAGAAGCAGTGAACTATATACAATGTACAATGTGCACAAATATTCTTTGATAAACTATGAATATTACAAGCGTAACTATGAGAATGTAAAATTCAGTTTTAATGAAGATGCTACTATGGCAATCGGTATATTAATGAGGTACAACAATTGCATTACAGATTTAAGGTCTCAAATGCTGCATAAAAAATGAAAAATTCGCTTTTTTACGTTGAAAATCAAGTATCTTTAGTTGTGATATAATTCATGTATCTTATCATTTTTTTATAACAAACTTGGACATAAATTTATCGATTCATACAAATGCATCCTGTCTGCCTGTCTGTCTGTCTGATTCTCTCCCTTTCTCTGCCTCATAATCTCTGAAATTTAAGCGACATGTATCCAATTTCTCACAGTTTCTAATGCATCTAGGTTAATCACTTTTTAATCAATTCCAACGATCTGTATTTGAATAATACATAGTTACATATCTTTATGAAATATTGTTATACAGTCCACGTATATTTGTCTATGTATATAGAATAGAACGTGTCTTATCGCGGTTTCTATTAAACTTTTCCGCGAAGTCGTTTTCCACTTGTGAGATTTTTTATCGCAACTAACATTGTGAATTCAAATTATTATCAAAGAGCTAAAAATGGTAACCATGAATGTTCTCAAACATTCAACTGGTTAGTTAGAAAATGACATGGACTTCATCAAATCGGAAAAATTCATTGTCGGACAAAAATTTTACGGGTACAGAGTCAAGTGGTAGCCTTTTTCTATAAAATCACATTTGCATATCTGCTGCATTTCGTTCTACGATGTCCAAATTGCATGAAAGATAAGGCAGTGTACTCTTTGTACATGTTCATTAGATTACAGATAAAAAATTCTACCAAATGTCCAAATTGGACAAATTGTGAATGTGAAATTTTAAATAAAAAAAAAATGTTCATTAGATTCTACAATATTTTGTAGTTAATTTTATTTAATAATATTTTTTAGTTATGTCAAATAGATTGTTCTTCTTCACAGATTAAAGGTAAAATGAAATATACTCGAAAATTGAAACAAGCATGATATCCAATTTTAATTTATGTGTAACGTATGTAATTAGTGAGTTATAAATAAATTGTTTATGTATTTACGGGAAATGTAATCTTTAACTTGCTACTGTAGTGTCCTGGGGTATTATTTTATATGCTATAATATTTATATTATATTATATATTATAAGATAATTATATTATAAGAAATAATTTTTTGTTTCGCAGGAACACCATAGCATGGTGTATATTGTGTTTGCAATTTATTGATTACGTCGAAACAGATCTATTCGTGTTCGGCAAGAAGCAACGCGAACTTTCGTCCTTGCACTTGTACCATAATATTTTCTGTTACATCCCTGGATCGCTTATAACGTTCACGTTATTCAATGCTTTTATCTTTTGGATTCTTACAAATATTCTTAAACTCAGCGAAGCCGCTAATCGCTACCATACAGATTGTAAATAACAAACTAATGAAAGCCCTATTATTTTAGAAAATTAGGCAGATGCTAAAACTTTGTTGTACATGCTTCGGTATAAGTAAAATTTAATTCTAAACACGAATATAAATAAATTTCTAAATTAAAAAACAATATTTGGAATTTACATAGTTCAATTAATTTTATTCTTCTACGACATATGTATATAGATAAATGAAGTCATATCGTGAAATAACAGAAATTCTTACTATATCATGCAACTCTGTTTGTTTACCACATTTTGTTTTTTAACCATTGTTTAGGACAAAGTCACAATTTCGTATAGGTGTTACAGACAAATAAAAGAAAAGGCTACAAAAATTAAAACTTCATTACAAATTTTTAAAAATTCATTGTTATATTCATTATTATATTTTATATGTATATATCATAAATTTATATTACATTAATAACTATATAATAAACATATTATATATGCTATATTTTATACAAATTGTATATATTATATTATTATATGTATATAATATACTAATGTCATATTATACGATATTTGTATATTACAGGCACGGTTTTTGACTTTTCAATATTTTATATACTGCAAAGTTAGTAATTGCTCCGTATCAGAATTTGGAATGTACGTAGAAGTAACTAACATATTAGTCAACGTTTCCTTATATTATAAACAAAATTACATGACAAAAAACAAATAGAACTGATAATTATGAAATAATGTACGAAACACTCGTGCATTGAAATACGAATAATATTTATGAATATATGCAATGATATGATCAAAATTATTTAGTTATAAACAGTCAATATTATTTAAGCAATTAAAATGATTCATTGAACATTATATAAATACAAAATACGTAAATGCAATATATTTATACATATATTATGTTGAATATTATATGTACCTAATAAATAGTACAAACGCGCTATATTAATTTATATAGGTAATATTATGTGCAATGTACATATAGGAGAGAGTCGCGCCGTACGGACCGGATTGCAGTACTCACTAAAATTAGTTCCGGCTGTTTTTCACCAGACATTAATAATTACTTTTATTTGATTAAATAAATGAATACAACAATCCTATGTAACATAGCTCGGAAACAAAAACCTAAAAAATTGGAAATGAATATCGAAAATGAATTCGGCTGGATTATGGAATAAAAGTGCGGCTGCCTTGAGGCATCCGCCCGTCTATCACAGAATGAAGTGTAATCGTAAATAAATAAGGTAAATTGAACTAAAGATTTTTGCGAGTATTTCAGCAACTAAAGCTGAGCCACGGTAACACGTACAGGGAAAAGTTGTTCACAATATTGACTTTGAATTGAAATATTGTCCGCTTTTTAAATAATTACCTAATATTTGAATAAAAATATGTATGGTGAATCTAAATGTCCTTTTTTTTTTACATTATTGATCATTTAGATCGAAAACCTACAAATTAAATAATTGGTTGGCACCGAACAATAATTTTTCGTTTGCCATAAATTATACTTTTTCTCCTGCAAATTATCAATCCTTATTATTTAATTTCACTCTATTCCTCTTTTTATTAAGTTCCATTTGTATTACAAACTCATTTTTGAAATTTCGTACAACTTGTACCGACTCTAGCCCAAGATACACCAAAAAGGTTTAGTGCAGTCTGATTGCTAAATAACAAAGAGACGTTGTACGTCGTAGGTCTGATTTCAAGTAATGTTACATTGGAGAATATTGTTTTCCTGTGATATTTTATAAATCATCCATCCAATTTTTCCAAAGAAATGATTACGTGATCGATAATTAATAAATAGCTTGAATCGCGGTGACGTATATATTCAATCATGCTTTAATTCATGATTTTATGAATGCAATACTGTTTATTTGAGGTACATATATAAACCTGTTTTTCAACTTATGAAACATTTTCCTGATATAATAATTATGTCTTATCGGAAGCATTCGAGATCTGTAGGTTATAAAATAATAGCTAATTGAAGAACTACATAATATGTGAATTGTTAACAAAACTCTCGTTTTCCAGTCTTACGTATTGCAAAATAATTTTTTCCTAGACAAGAAAATTGCTTTGTTAAAACAATGTACATATATTCGCAATTGCGATGACTAACGAAAGATATTTTATAATTGAAATGCTTCCCAAGTCTACAATTTATATTTCCACGTAAAAAATTTTCTAGTCAAAAATTTGTGTGTCATTCACATTAACATTTGGGACATCGTCTAAATCTAAATTCTATTATAAATTCACAAATACAAAAAGCGTACAAGATTTAGAATTACAAGATTCTACCACCATTTCTCTAACTTCTTAATTTCTACCACAAACAATAGAAAACATGGCAAGCGTTATTTTTTTCCTAAATTAAATGGCCGTGTAACAATAATATCATGTACCAATCTCAATTTGTGTGAACCAAACATTACACGGAAAAACAAATCTAACGCATGTCTCAATAATATTGAAAACGTAATATTACATAATATTGAAAACATAATATAAAATATAATATTTTTAAGCAGAGGTTAACCTACGCGTTTCCTTTTCTTTTCTTTCCTCTCGTAAAACGAACAGATTAGACGTAATGACCATTGTGAGAAGAAATCGTCCTACGGGAACGTGCAATTTGTCTTGCACAAGTGCAAAATGCAGAGGTACGTTGAGCTATACAACATGATGGAAAAGAGAACCACCTGTTGCAGACGCCTGTTGCCGCAGTTCGTTCCGCAGCTGGGCAACGGACGTGAATAATCCGTCGCTTTGCACAAAAATAATCGGTGATCTACCTCCTTTCGCGCGTATTGCGTGTCACATCGCGTCGTTCTAATCGCACCGAATACAGAAGGAAAAACGAATGAATGAATATATGGCGCTATTGTTGCACACCTTTGAGTAACCTGTGATTACGAATCAAAGAAATAACATGTGCTTTGTGTGGTAATCGTTCTTAACGTGCGTTTAATGTGGCAATTTTGTTTCTATCGATCGTAGTTAATTGACTGGTGTGAATCTGTTGGAGTTTACAGAGCGCCAAATAGACTGTTATATTTTGTAGAACGATGATTACCTCATAATTAATTAGACTTAGACGTATATTTTGAAGAATATAGCGATAAGAGACAAAACAAAAATAGTTGACTTTTTCCTAAAGTAGGTGAACAATTTCCCGAATGTAATAAAGAAAGAAAATAGAAGATTTTCTTAGTAAACGTTTTAGTCTAGTGATCATCATGCTTTCAAATCTTTCAAGTGATCGACAATCTTACACAATAATTTATCTTACTCTTAAATTCTACAATTTTGCAACGCTCTATATGCGTGTATATGTTTGTTATTATTATATATATATATATGTATTTAATAACACTTATGAGTTATATATATTTCGCAAAGAATCGAGTATTTTTCTCGAGTATGAAAACTACGATCGACACCTAGGTAGTTGGTATTTATAGTTTTTCATTGACTCTCACACGTTAGCCCACGGTTATAGAAAGTAGCCTACATTAACTGCAGTCATTAACAGGCGATTTGTATTCAAACTCGCGCTATTTTCTATCCAATGGAAATTGCGGTAATGATACAAGTCTCCGTCGATATCTAGAGCGTAGACGAATAGAGGGCTTCTGGAACTCATAATAAATAACGAGGCGTCTTGTTTAATATAATATTTACGACAGATTACAACCAGATCAATGGTATCAACAAGAACGATCTGTTAACAAAGTAAAGGTACCTGTATGTAAAAGATTCTTTTAATTCTACTAATGTTCGTGGTTCCCGTGTTTGAATAGATCAATCGTTTGCAATAAAAGATACTATGTTTGGTTCGAAAAGTATTGGTCGTCACTATCACTTTTACTTTATCATAGAACGGAAGGAAAGTATTCTCGTTTTGTGACTCGGAATTTATGCGAACAAATCAATGTTAAGTTCATGTAAAACAAAAACCGAGAAATCTACATGTAATTAACCATTCACATTTTTCAAATGCGATCTCTGTAGAAGCAAAGAGAACAGAAATATTGAAAGCACAGTAAAATTTTCAATACGGGATTTTTAATATCTTAATTTGATTTGTACCTGAGGAAAGATTATATTATACATTTTCGTTGACGTAATACTAAACAGATGGTCACAGTTCAGATTCGCATATTGTTTAAAGTTTAAGCGGGTGATAGAAAGTGAAATAGTAACAGTACGAACCATTAGTCCGTAGATCCTCGTGCGTAGGTTGAAAATGGGAACGATGCTGTAATTGGAAACCATAGGCCGGAAGCCACGGATTCGGTCCGTTCACCAGATCCATATCCAATGCTTCGAACGTGGTCGGTGGCTCTTCGTCGTCCTCGGCCTCGACATCGAGCTTCGTGGACGACGTGAGCGTCGTGGCCGTGGTCATTGTGGTCGTCAACGTTGTCGCATTCAGCTCCTTCGTGCTCATCTCCAACCGGTGGAGACAGAGACGTGTCCAGCTGTGTTCGGTGACTGACAGTCATTAATCGCTTCGCCGAACTGTGAACGTTCTTTCCGCGTTTCCTGGCCGACCCTCATGCTCTGCCCTCGAACCCTTCCCGCTACGAAGTCATCGTTTTCTAGAACAGTGAATACGCACTTCCATTCATACGCTTACATATTCTGACGCTTCTATTAAATAAGAAACTTGGAGAAAAAATGGAAGGAGTTTTTTCCAAAAAAAATGGAAACGATACGTAACATTCGTATCGATGTGTCTATAAGACTTTATTGTAAATTCCCAATGTCTTCCCAAACATACCGAATTTTTCTATTAAAGTATAGTTTTATCTACGATTTTCTGAAATTAATGATTATATCATTTCTACTATTTTTCTTCCGAGTTTCTTAAATATCTCTTTGTTATATCTAACGAAACCAAACACTTAATAAAAGGAAGGATTTAGTAACTGTCATAGAACGATATAAGAACATTACAGAACGACACAGGAAGAAAAGCAATATGTATGCACATATTCTACATTCATATTATACAACGGTTACATATAAATATCTACACGTATTATGCAACTTAACTAACTAGTTCAAATTCGATATGAAAAATGTGCTTATACAAGAAAAACAAAGATTGAGAATATAGCGAAAAAAGGCAGTTCGCGAGAAATTACGTAACGGAAAAGATGCGTGATTTGTTAAACCTACGAAGCGGTGTTGCGTGCACAGAATCGAAATGATCACGAAGACTTTGTCAGTAGTTTATGAACCGTAGCGATTCGCGGAACTTTCAATGGCTCTTTCGAATTCTAAACGGCGATTGGGTAGCCGGTAATATTGTAGAAAATGAACAGTACGCTTTATAGGTGAAATTTAATGCCCGTTAGAGGAATCGTTAGGCGGGAGTAAGTAGTAGCTACGTGGCGCGTATAATTTCAGTGACGCAATTTTCTGCTTTGCAGCAAATAACGAAACGGTGCGGAATTATTTATTCTCGTTACTGTGGTTAATAGACCAACTGCTCCAAAGAAACGCGAGGTACTAGTGGTACGACCGTTATTTCAAAAAATGGACAGATGATGTACATTTTCTGTGGCATTAATGGTATGTTTAACTTTTAGGTTTGAATTCCATTTCTACGCTTTTGCTATTCATAACTGATTATTTTTGTATTGCCTACATAATTTGACTCCTTAATGATTACTTAATTTATTATTTATATTCACAAGCTCGTGTCAGTGTACAATTGTTATGTTTACTTATATAAACGACTTATTTATTCAAACCGTGAAATTACCTACTCAATGTAAATTTTAAAGTAACATGTAATGACTTTATTCATGCAAAATAGAGGATTGCATGATGTTTAGATATTTTAAATTGTTCATTAATGTTTTTTATTTAAAGCAATATGCAACAAACGCATTAAGACGCAAAATTATTTAACGCAATTAAACGCAAAAGAATAAAATTCTTTTCATAAATTAAACTAAATTACAGAACAAGCGTTCTAACTGTTTACAACAAGCTGCAAGATCCCGTATACAATTTATTTTAAACAAATACGCAATTTCGATTCGATCGATTCTGCGCAGATCCCTTCAACGATGACCGTGAAACGATTTACTCTCGCGCCTCTCACCGCCCACTGAAATCGAGGTTTCACGGTGTTTTAATTAAAAAACAATACTCGCGCGAAAGAAACGCGTGGGTGTAATGATCAACCTCGAAGAATCACGCACTGATATACGAACACCGTAAAGATCTACGAAGGAATCCGTTGGCCGCTCGTAAGTACACGTATGTACACGTACACACGATGTTGCACGAAAGAAACGACGACGGATCTACCTTGTTGCACGTGGTGTAACGTTAAATATTACCGCGGGCCGGGGATTTAAACGACACGATGCAACGCGACGCGGCCGGAATCTCCGCGCGCAGCAGAAGTTACGCATGCGTAATTGGATAAAGATCGAGAGAGGTTGTCGCCCCTCGGCGATTCTCGCTGGCTCTCTCTTCCTGAAACATCGCCAAAAGCACCAGGAAATTTTATTGCGGCTGGACGAGCTGAAAAACGATACGCGTGCTCGTAATTTCATAACGCCCGGACGCTGAAAAAGAAAATCCACTTCCCAAAGAAATCGAAATATCTCGTCGTCGTCTGTAATTATCGCTGCGTTTTATTATATCGATCCACGATTGGAATAATCATTCTCCTCCAGTGCAACTCCTTCCAGATTTCGTCCACGTATTCATCAAGATTAGTTTATATTTGTTTATACCGTCGGTTCATGTTCAATAGCGGCAGATACGAGGACAATATCTTTACGTTTTGTACAAAATATGGTTATCGTGTGATAATATTTTTAGATTTATCTCTGAAAGATCTACATAATATAACTGATAAACAAAACACTATAATTGACACGAAAGACGGAAGGTTTACTTAATACAGTTATATGAAAATAAAAATACAATAGAACTGATACAAGAAAAGGAAACGATATACCGTCCATAAAGGGAAAAAAGGAGAATATTAGACGAAACTATAAAGAAATAACGGATAACGAGAAAATGTCCGTTCGATATTTTCAGTTCTTTAAAAGATGCTACTTTACTTCGCTTAATGACCAAGTTACGTTGAATGCAATTGTATCAATTACCGTGAGACTCAGCGGAAAATGCACAAGCCACAGGTGAAAATGCACGCACGATCCTTGAGCGAACGTTCAATGTTTTATGTCACGATTGAGGATGCCGGAGCGCATAATACCGTGCTTAAACGGTACTCGATCTAGAGTACTGACGTATGGGATGATACCCGATACAAACCACGGGATGGAAAAACATTTTCTAAATTGACGTTCTTTTTGCGTCATTCGACTTATATAATATGGTACGTGCTCTCTAGATCATGCGATCAGTTGCTATAATTCAACGCGGATCGCAGTTCTGTACAAACAAGTGTGTTCCTAGTAGCTCTTTATAGAATTTGTCACAATCAGCTGATGAGTATTTATATGGAAGATAGGGTCAAATGCGGGTGATTGAGTGGTCATTAAATTGTCCAAGATGGACAAGAATTGTTACATTTGAAGAAAGACTGCTCAAGATCCTTTAAATTTACAAAAGGACTCTAAGAACTTAGACAGGGTATATATACAATCTGCTTCATGTTGCATAACGCACCCTTTCCTAACTATATGGACTGTAAAAATAAATCTAGGAAAATAATAGTGTGAAAAAATGACGCATTTCATGAATCTTTTTTCATATTTGTAAGATTTTAATATAAATATTCACCATGAATCGATTAGCATATTCATGTTGTAATCATAACTTCCTACTAGTAGTCTACAATATATAATATTAATGGTCAGCACTACATTTTTCTCTACAACAAAAGAAAACTGTTGTTTTTATTTTTTTGTAATAATTTTATTAGTAGAGTAGAACCAGATATCTTCTCTCTTCTATTTTGAATAATTTTTTGAAATATATAAAGAAGAACGATAAATTAGGCAGCATTTTCATTTTACGGCAGTAATTCTCAATTATTATCTTACGCACCAGTTTCTCCACACCTCAATTTATGAAACAAAACTATAATTAAATTGAAAATATCTACTTTACATCCGTAAAATATTGCCATAAACATGAATGATAAATTACTTTACCCACTACTTTCAACGCGATAAATTTGCTACTCTTGCAACTACTTTTCAATTCTGAACTATGATTCCGTAACGCCGCAACACATTAATGCTTCACTATCTTTCAAAGCAAAAAGAATACATCAATATCTATCAGAGCCTATTGCTTCAAAAGTAATTATTTCATGGTTTATTCAAACAATTTTCTGTAACGTTGCTAAAAACATTAGAGGTAAATTAATTACTGCATCTAATTTTAGATAATGATTATCGGTCGATACCTTATCGTAGTCATATCATGATGATATAATGATATCAATCATTCACGACATAATAATTGCTACACTACACAAATTTTACAGATATAATTACTACTACAAAACGACTGATCATGCATATTTGACGTACATATGAAATTTATTTAAAACATAGCTAACTAACATTTTAACTTAAACAAATGTCTTAATTCAACTGTCTCAGATTGTGCAGCATTCTCGTGACATTTGTTAGTTGTCCTTGACGGACAACCTTAAAGAAAAAGGATACGAACTGTTTCATTCCACTTGCCACGTCACGTGTAATTCTTTATTTAATAGTTTCAACCAAATACATGCTTACTACACGTTACCGCTTAATTTACTACAATGTATGGAAGCAAAAGCATTAAAAGCGGCAGTCAAACGCGCAGCGACAAAAGAACCAAGGGCTAAGAATAATGTATTCGATAAAATCTTTTCGCTAGGTACTTCCGTTAATTGGTTTCGAATCGATTCCTCAATTTTTGAGGAAATATATCGGAACATTTACTTTATGATAGATTATTTGTTTCTTTGATAAGACAGCAGAGGGTAAATCAAGCGTTCAATAACCTGGATTTACAATATATGATTTTGCATCAAGCATCGCAACCTTTAACACGTTTCTGTAGCCACTTTCACTTTACATAACACGTTTTATGCTGCAGATGTGTTTAGTAATCCAACAATATTCGCATGATTAACATCTATCAAGAAAAAATTAATCCTTCTGTCCATTGTAGAAATAGAGATGTTTGATTAACGTCATAAATAGATTAGTTATATTACTATATCAAGAGCTGGTTAATTCTATAACGTAAATGTAACGCAACTTTGCCATTTATTGTCTATTGAGCCTTAAATTTGAGCAATTATGCAGCTAGCGCTACTAAGAACGTACGTACGTCACATATCTAAATTAACTAATTTATTTTTGAATCTTATCAATGAAATTGCAACTATAACTATAAATAAAACATATTTCACGAATCATAACTGGCATATTATCGAATTGTCGTTACGAGAACACAGATATATCGAAAAAGAAGAAAGAAGTATAATGAACGATAATACGCTGGTTTCTCCTCTATATCGACATCCGACAAAATAAAACGAGTTGCCTCTGTACACACTTGAACCGTGACAGCTGTCAAAAGTGGCGAAGCGTCCACGACGCAACGCAGGCGCGAGAGCGATCATTGAATGAAAGAAGACAGAGAGAAAGAGAATGAAGGTAAAAGAAGATAGAAAGGAAAGAGCAAAGAGAGGTGGACGATCGCGTAAACACGCAAGTCTTACGTTGTTACAAGTGAGACGGAAGTAACGAGTTAAGGATAAAGAAAGAGAGAAAGGTTAGAACCGCATAGTGAATTCCGAGTGCGACGGCGCGGTGGTGGATACCTGTCAGCGCACATTCCACGATCCCACAGCGTGCTTTCGCCTCGTCGTTTACTACCACTGGACTTTTGCCTTCCTAACGGCAAGAGTACGTAGTCACATACACCGCCAGTGTAATCCAGAATGGGATTTAAACGCACACACTCCAACTTGTTCATGAAAAAAACGTATCACTTGTCACAATAGCCGGTGGATCGCGTGTTGCTCGCGGCGCGAACATGGCGCACAATTCGTATGGCGTTCACTACTAAAAAGCACAAGCGATAGAACAACAGGGATTCTCTACGGTGTGAGAGGATCTTGAAGGAACGACGCGAACAATGGAACGTGACTTAAGGCTTAAGGACACCGGAGAGCGCGAGAGCCAACTTTACACCGCGGGGTAAATACTAGAACAAAACTCGCTGCTTTCGCCCGCGGAGCGCGGCCGTGCTGGCCAATCCCCACCCGCGCAACGCCGCCACGTGGTACACAGCTTAACCAATCACAAACTGGTTACGCGGGGCCCCCCGGACGTGTTTGTAAAGCCGGCTTGCTACCGATCAGTTTCTTCTCTTCTTCTCTCGTACCGATTTAACATTTGGACAACATAAAGGAACACGAAAAGTCGCTTTCTTTCTGCCAATATACTCGAGCTGATCCTTTTTCTTCCTTTCGCGTAACAATGCTTCACCGCTTCATGACCAAGAAAATCGGTACGCATGATTCGGAAGAAGAGATTGCAACAGAACTAAATGGAAAATCGACTAAAATATCTTTTCGCTGAGGGATAAACACACTAAAGAAACTCACTGGTATTACATACAACATGTACCGTGGATAACTTTCCGGTCTCTATTATCATAATGCCGGTATGAAACGTTAAAACGACTGGATAAAACGAGAGAACAGTATGTGCATTTCTAAAATTTTTTAGTGATAGGACAATTTGTCAAGATATATAGAGTTTCCTCTCGTGTTATCCATTTATCTTAAATTGGCACAAAGATACGCGCCAAAATATTACACTTCCATTGACGTGTCTTGTTATTTTGCTTCGAAAAAGGGCCACCTGCTTGTCAAAATATCTCGTTGTTATCACGAAACATCTCGTTGTAAACTATGCATACGCGACCAGCATTTATTATTACATAGATCTGCGTACACAACTCAATAGACCTGCGAGCGACTGAATACATAACTACAAACATTGCCTTGAATCGTGATCAATAAAATCGACTTAAGCGATATGTTTTGTGATTTGTTTTATGAGGACAATCAGATATCTAAATAACAGAGTTAGTCATACCTGTTATACCATTACGTTTCCTATCAAAATAAAACAATCAACGTGTATATGAATCAAACTCAGCGGTAAAATGAAATTATTATATACTTTATATTATATATTATGATAACATATGTTGTGATAACACGTGTTATCCAGTGATAAGACATCTTCAGCGTAGAACAGAAAAATTATTTAATAAATCGTCGAAAGAAAATGATTCATATTTTTTTGTAGCGCTTTATTATCTACATAATTAGCAAACAACTAATATTAGAATATTTTGTTTTTCATATTGTGAGTCAATATTTTGATCGTATTCACGACAGAGCCAAAGATTCTTTTATTATTTACGATATAGATATAAACTCTATCAGCTGATCAATCGGTGTAATACATTATATCTGAATACTTGCTATCTATATAAAATCATTATAGCAAACAATTACCTTCTTCATCCAGATTATCAGCAACTAAATGAAATAGTCAGACACACATATGCAATGAAGTAAGACGATAAAAATATGTTGCAAGGCTTGCATAATTCAATATCCGATATAAATATTGTGACCAAATACGACTGCACGATGTTCATCACAAACGATCTGTCATGTTTTACGCAAGACATAGACCATCTTATGACGGAAGACGCAATGCTTCGTTCCACCGAATTTCTAACGGGTAACCTCTTTCGAAAGGAAAGTTCGATCGGTACATCGATCCAGTCATCGAAACGAACGACAGGCGGCTCTGAATTCAACTCGAGAGATCGCAGGATCCATCTCGTGGCCATATGTGTGATGAGAGGAGCAGGTATGTAACGGGCCAGGGGCCACTTATCTGTTGTCCGGTGGAATTTAGTTTCTTTTTTTGAGGCAGGTCACTGACACCGAACGGCAATGGATTGACGCGGCGAGGTCAAGTCCTACGTGCGCTGTCGACAATACTTCACGTTTAAAGGTATCACCAAACATTCCTTGCGGGATATCGCGTTACTTACGCCGATACGGAACCATGATCAATCGTCCGAACCCAGTCTCTGACTATACAACGAAAGATTCAAGTCGTAAATCGTTGCGGAAGGTGCAAATGGTGTAGCTTATGGTGGTAAACAACATAGCTGTAATACGTCTATTTTGGAAGGAAAGAAAAGTGTTTCGAACGTTGTTCTTCTTTAATTTATGCCGAAACGTATAGTTTGTGGTCTGTCATATTTGAATTAATAATTGCGTAGAATTGACAACTAATCAAAGCCTACGTTCGATGCGCGCGCAACATTACCTACTTAGGAAGTGCTTGGAAAAATATACTTACAAAACTAGTTTTTCTAGTTGACATTAATTTTTCAATTTATGAACAACAGGTTTATATTACACGTTGCTGTCATTCATTAAATCAGCTCTCATATGATATCGTAGTTGCTCATGTCTGAAGTGTCACGTACATATTCAGATATTTCCTACACTCATCTTTTGATGAGTATAATATTTTTATTATACTCGTCAGATGTGTCCTTTTATTTACATAATTTAATTTCTCTATCTAGTTTTTTCTATTTGACTGAAGAGCAAAAATTTCCAAATCCTATTTCTATTATTTCTAATTATTCAAAATAATAATTCTAAGGATTTTTAAAATCGAGGATGCTGATGATTTCATAAAGTGGTTTCTTATGAATTATGTATGATATATGCTTAGTGAAAAACTCATAATAATACATAAGATACATATTTCATAAAGTTATCAAAGAATGATGATATGATATACAATGAATTAACGCTGAATAGTAAATAGATAATTACACTCGTCTACAAACATTAACCAGGTTGGTATTGTAAAATGGAGTACGAGTTACGTACGTATACACAATACACAATGTAGTGATTTTTACAGCAACCGCTTCTCAAAGCATCTTTCAGAGTCAGAGTGGGAAATATACAAATGAATTCCTAGCATGAGAACGAAAATAACGGCACTTACTATTAAAATAGAGGTTAGTGATTAATTATCGAAGCACCTTGAAGAAGACTTATTTAATTTTTTCCCTCTTTTTCAATATCACGGAATAATTTTGATATGTATGGTAAATATTTTTATATCGTAAGATATGCGAATATGTTGCGTTTCTACTTCTATTTTAATGATATTTTTCCGACTTCATACTAAAATGTAGGAACGTTATTAAATAACTAATTAAATCTTAGTAGAAAGTAAATTAATGGTTTCATTTTATCCCGATTAGATAGACATCAAATGTTACCTGAATATCAAATACTATATACAAGGATTGATTAATAGAATAATAGAATAACACCATAAAATAATAGAATAATACCTAAATAGTAGAATAATACTATTATTCATACAGATTTTGTTAAAGCAAAAATAAAACAGTTTACAACAACTTGCTCGATTAGGTAATATTTTATCCATGTAACTGTAATTCGTAGAAAATATGTATTTTCTCGCAAGTTTGTAAACTATTTATGGAAATTTTCAAATATCTACATTACTACTAGATATTATACTATTATATTGTTACCTAATACTAGATTTTAGTAACTTCTACTTTTCAAACTTGACCATTGTGAAAAGGCTCGTCAAAAACACAGAGTAACATCTCGAAATTTCGCCTTCCAAGTGATGTGATATTATTCTGTAATTCTATTGCTAACTGATTGAGTTCTCTTCGTAAAAGTAACACTCTTAATATCATTAACTTTGGCAGCAAGTTCTGATGAAATGATGAGCTTCTCCGAGCTTCTCTGTTTCCTTCAAAGCAATATCCGACTCCGAAGAACCACTATGAACTTTTCTTTGATTATTAATTTATTTGAAAATTGTGTCACATCCCAATGATCATTATCCCGAACGATTGTTACTTTGCATTACAAATCGATTTATCTATAATAGACATTTAGAAATGGTGAAATATTCTCATTACATATATTGTATGTATGTATATGGTTCATTTCTGGGCAAACGGTTGACGACCGCATGAATTGTTCTAATTAAGTTGATCAGATCCAATTAAAGACTCTTTATGCCCCTTCGCAGCTAATTCCTCCCTTCTTCGATTAAAAGGAGACAGATGTACTTGTATCAATTAATTATTTTTTCAGTTATGAATGACTTTTTGATAAGAGAATCTAGAAATACTTACACTTACACAGATGTTTCATTGTTGAGTTCCCTAAATTTTATCAGAAAATTTTTCGTTAAATTATCAATAGTATATAATAAATGGTAAAGGCAACGATTATGTAAAAATCTGAGGTAACAGTAAACGTTTTCGCTAAATATGTATGTCAGGCTGACTAAAATCTCCCACATATATTTCAACGCGAAACAAACACAATCCTTTCACTTATCACTTCCTGAAATCTGATTTCAGTTTTACCTTAGTTCTAAATTTCTGCAAAATTAATACTAAGTTTCAGCGTGTGTACACAAGTTATACGTTATAAATATCCCAAATAACATTCTTGATTGAACATTTCGCTAAAGCTGAAAGATTTCATACTCGAAATTTAAATACAGATGAGAAACCATTATAGAGAAATTAATTGTGCTTTCACTGTGCTATACATAATCTGTTTTTCTTCACTTATTACTATATTAACTGCCCGTGCACGAATTTACCCGCTTAGTATTTATTTTTATGACAATTTATGTTTATTATTCTCTGTTTGAATACCATTTAAGAGTTGAATTTCGAAAAACGGTCGGAAACGCATTTGTTTATTTGTAATGAGGAGTTTGTTTGCTGATTTTCACATTCCCAATTTTAATAACTCATTGGATAAGGAGTTTATCCTGTTTTTACTCCTTTAAGGTCCATATTTCCAAAATCCTTCTTTACTCTACATCTACATCACAGAGGATGTACATATACCGTTCAAAATTCACGTTTCTGAACAAAAATGAATAATCTGGCGGCAAGAATTGAACTACGTATGCAAATAAGTTAAAAATATAGAGTAAAATTTGTTCACAAGATGTGTTTTCGACAAAAATAAACTTGAAAGTGTATGATGCGCGTGTATCAAACCAGTTTTTAACTAAACATATTCAACATTGATGGGCTTGAAAATAAAGCCTTAAACGAAAATATTTTATTTTACATTCTTGTCTTATTTTCTCATGTATACATCTCTTGCATATTTTTCCATATTTTTGACTTATTTTTTCATGTAGGACCGCCGTGTAGCCAATTGTACCACCGGTTACGAACCACCCTGTATAGATTACGGATTTTTATACGACTTCATATTTTTATGGATACAAATACAAATACAAATGGAACAAATGGACAAAACAAATGGAACTGAAAACGTGATTTGTTCCGTCCACTAAATATTACAGAGAGCACATTATTGCAGATATTTCTGCACATTATGTATCTACATTCTATACATTTTTACACTTTTAAATTTCCCGTAAATGCATAAACACCTGCAGTTTATTTATCAGATATAGTAAAAATGTATCGAATACTAATTATAATGAAAACACTCTAAATATCTAAAGATTTACGACAGACATGAAAGATTGGGAGAAAACTCATTGTGAGATAGTTAAGGATTCACTTTCTCGGGTAATTTAAATTCATAGTGAAAGTAGCTATCAAAAACGCAGTACTAAATACATGTAGGAACTTTGCAGCGAATAAATATTGTAATTAACTGGTTCTTTGATTTGCTTGAAGATATACAATACAAGAAAGTCATATATTTATGTACGCTATCTGAAATTAGAAGAAGATCGAATCATTTGATCTCACATTACTCATCAGTAAAATAATAATTCACAAATCTGCTAAATGAATCAGATCTACGGTAGGGGTACAAATGTATATACGCTAAATACATAAACATAAGGATTATAAATATATCACTCTTTGAAATTTTGTACTTATAATTTTATTGAATTCATTTAATTATATATATTCCTTGTCGCAGAACGACTTCTACTTTGGATTAATTACTTCTCTTCGAACTAAGAATAGTCATCTTCTATCTTTATTCTGCTAGCCCGCTAACATTCAAAAAACCAGAATAAAATGGGCAATGCTATCAATTCCAAGGCGAGTCCAATTCTTAAACCGGATGATGTATTTCCGGATTCTAGAAAAAAATAATAAATTATTATAGACAAGGAAAAAATACTAAATATTATTGATTTCATGCATTTTTAATCGAAACATACAACAAATATATATGCTTATAAAAATTTGTAATTATTTGAATAGTGGTAAATTGATAAAAGATATTTTTTATAGTAGGAAATTACTAAAAACGAGAATATTTCTTTTATAAAAGAAATACTGACATGATCTTTTATAATTGTACAAAAACATTGGCAGTATTATATTAAAGACATTGATAATATGAAAACAATTTTTCTTATATCGTTTTCAGAACTAAGAAAATAGAAAATTCATAAAGACTATTATATAAATAAATTTATAAACACATTTATAACCTTTTTTTCTAAACTCCGTGGTTTCAAAAAGTCATACTATAAAAGTATGCTGGAATTGCTGAAAATTCAAATCATAAACATTATCGGAATACAGAGGGTTAAACCCTGATTGATTATCTTATGTATATATATAGAAAATTTTTCTTCTGGTATGGATATATCTAAAAACATCTTCTCTAGAAGTTGAAAGACACATAGCAACAAAGGTAAGAATTTCTGAAAATTATTCTTCTCCGACCGATTTTTTCTCACCATAATCATAATATTGCAGTGGTTCCGTGGATTCATCCTCACAGTCCTCCGTAACGGATCTGATCTTCATAGAACCCTTCCTCTCGGGTTCGTTGATCTCTTGCTTACCCTCGAATGCAATCGCCGCATAATCGAACCTTGCCTCTCGAATATGCTTTCTGGGGCTCCGGCGACCCTTCGCGGAGCCTTTGAGCCCAATCTAGAAAAATCCAGGAAAAGATTTATGCCTAAGTACTAACCGTAATCGTAATAACGCGCTGCCTCCGACTCGTTCACCATCTCGTCTCTGTTCTCCTCGTCCTCCTCGTCTTCGTCATTCTCGTCGCCCTTTTCATCGTCGACGCCACTCTTGTTATCGATCCCTTCTTCGTCATCGTCGTCATTGTCGCTGTCATTGTCACCGTCGTCTTCGTCTTGGTTGGCATAGTCGGCATCATCGCCTAATCGACTTCTCAGAACGGATCGATTTCCACGGTTGCGTTTAAAGTTTTTATTTGCCAGTCTATTTTCGCGTAACACGTATTCATCCTCACGATCAGCAGCATGGGCATATAAGAGATTACGCTGTATCGCTCGCGCTGATTCCGAGGGACACAACGTGTCTAGAAAATGAAATACCGAGATAACTGGTAATTTATGGTAGATCGTTGTAAAACAAACAAAATTTGTAAAATGAAAATAAAATTATGATACATGAATCTTAATAAATATTAAAATTTAATCTATGTAAAGATAAATGTCTTTAAATAAATTTATAGAAAATAGAGATGTTATATTGGAAGAACATAATATACGTATGTACATTATATTAACGCTATTGAAGGCATAAAATTTATTATTTGTTAATAAATATTAACCATTTATTAGTTTATAATCAGTAATTTTCAATTTTGATACTATTAGTACTACATATACTATAATATTAATACCTTCGAATCTTTCACGAGCATCATTCTCATAAGATTCGTCCAAGTTGTTGTTATTATCAGGATCAAGTTCTCCTTCGAAAGTGAATGTTCCAGTGTTGCTTAAGATACACCCTTCGGTAGAAATGCAAGGTTCTGTGAACCTGACCGCTCTCATAATTCCATCGACGATGTTTACCTCGCAGTAACATTTAACGAAGCTATCTGGACAGCTAGAAAAGTTCACACCTTTCATCACGATCAAGAAATTCAAGAGAACTTCCTCAAAAAAGCGTTGGCTCACCAAAACGATCCTGGACCGATGCAGTCTATGGCTGGTTTTCCTCTGAGAAATATAACGATATACACCATCGTGTATTGGCAGAAATGATAAACTTTCATGTACAAAAATTTAGTGTACTTTCTATATGAATATGAGTATCTACTACACGTTGTGTGATATGTTAACAGATTTAATGGGAAAGATTAATACGTTATTTAAACTTATTTGTAATTGTCATTTATTATACATGTGTTAACTTCAATTTTTATTTACGTTGCTTGATCTTGACACGTTGCAATAGCTACCATAAATCCTTTACCACAAGTATTATTACATTTTGGAGAGGACCATCCCGTCCATAAAGAGTTAATTTCCGATGGAATGGAAGTTGAAGGCCCAATTTCTTCGCAGAACTTAAAATTTCAAATTTAGGAAACTATAATTAAATTATAGCCAATAGAAAGAAAGGAAAAGATATTGTATTCTTAACCTGTTTTTTAAAGTATTTCAAACATTCAATTATTACTGTAATTTACTATTATTAGTGTAATAGCTTCTACATTACTTAAAATAGAATAACAGTACTGGTTGTCTCTGATGACAGTTCGAGGCACATTGAGGGGTGTGTATTCCTTTGATTGTGGTCGCGGTGCATTGTGCAATGCCACAAACCCCACGTGGTGAGCACAAACTTTCTGGTAGAGGATTCAAAAAACACGTTGCAAATCCTAAACATTATTCTTATAATAAATATTTAAATCGTGGACAATTTTTATTTCGTGTATTGCGTTGTACATTTTCTCACAAAATTTTTATTTGTAATTTTTTCATTAGTAAAAGTATATTGTAACCTTTGGTCTTATACAATTCTTGGCCAGCTAGAGAAATGGAACAGTTACAGCTTGAAATATTTTCGACGAGCAAAGTGATATCGCATAATCGCCTGTGAACTCTTGCACTTGTGTTTGAATATGGAGTAGCTTCGTTAAAAGAGCAGTCAGCTTTCCTCTGTCTTGCCAGTTCGGGTGAGCACAAATCCCAAGTGTGAAGAGTCAAACAAGGGCAAATCCCGAGGAAAAATTCACCGACTCCAGAACTATCGAGAACTTTTGATTCGGAAGGTATGCTACGTAATTCGACGAACAACTAAATATTAAATAGAACTGTATTGCATGAAAGTTTAAGCTTTGTTAAAGTATTTTCTTCAAAGTTCGAAACTATTGCACAGTTATAAAAATAGTTCCTTTTCTTTGTTTCTATTATGCAAAAGTACATTTTATATTGAAATTGTTTACAAGAAAGAAAATATTTTGTATGAAATATTTTTTGCTTACAGCACAAAATCCTTCTCCGATTTCTACGAAAGCGCATTGTTGCAGATGCAATTGCCGTACCCAGCGTGTTATATCGTAGTTCGGCGATTCGTTTAAATCTTTGCCTATTAATAAAAATGGATCCCAACTATTGCTGTCCACATTGAGACCGTCAACGATACGACGAGCTTTCCCACGAGAAAGAATTAATACTGTTGATAAGAACGTAAGTATAAACATAGCCTGAACGTTAACATCATAGATTGATAATGATAAAAGTTGCGGGACAAACAAATATGTAGTTACTTGAAGTTGCTGCGTTTTCAATAATTTATTGGTACTATGTGTACTATACATTGTTCTCTAAAAATATGAAAGACATAGAAATTTTATGAGAAATTTATTTTATAATCTTTTATATAAAAATATTTTCTTTTGATAATAGTTTGATAAACATAAATTATACATTCAATTTATTTGATACAAAATACGCTATATCTATACTACTCTAAAAGATACACTTTTAAATTGCAATTTGTTACCTAAAATAAGTTTTTATAACAATGATTTGGCTCTAAGCCAATATTCTTACAAAGTTTTTAATCACAAAAATATGTTTGCAATGCGAAATATGCCACATTAAATCACGTGTTGTATTCAGATACATGAAACATCATGTGCAGTTTTTATTTTTGTTTTAATGATGTGTAAACATTAAATCTTAGGTCATATTTATCATGTTGCAAAATATTGTATCATTTAAATATTTAATTTGTAATACACACACACAAAACCTTATTCTGGATGTTTCTCTAGATATGTTTTCGTTACAATGTCTGGACGAAGTTGCGAAAGTTGTACAAATTCTGTACTTTTGCAACCTATAACAGGACACCTGTAAATACAATGCATAGTTAAAACTATTCATGAGTGACAAACATGAACTTTATTAGTAGAATATTTACCTTGTCTTCTTATTAATTTTCAATAACTGCATAATACTTTCTTGATCATAAGTATGACCACATATAGTATTCTTCACAGGATCCACAATTCTCTTTTTAGAGATTGGGTCAATTACATTTACATAGCCCCCTTTTAACTGTATTTCTGCATCTGTATCATTTTCTTTCTGTGCTACTCCATCTGTAATTCAAAATGTTGTCACTGATATAAAGTATTTATTATATATACAAATTTAAATGTACCTAGCAGTGCTTCTACATGTTTATCAAATTCTATAAGTTTATCATCTTTCAATGTATCATTATCAGTCTTAGAGAGAATTAGTCTATATTCCTAAAATGTTAAAAATATATTACTTTCTTAATATCATTAAATATATTTTATAATTATTTATATTTTGTAATTACATTCAAGCGGTTTTCAGTATCACTCTGCTCCATATGATTGTCATCATTACCATCATCATTATTTAAATTTAATAATTGATTCTTTCTTTCCCTGAATAACTTTAACTTTTTATCTTGAACGCTATTGTTGTTTACTATACATTTTAGTTCTTTTAACTTCTCGTCCATTTCATTACCTTCTGTAAATATAAAAATATAACCAAATTAAACATGATTATAGAGTATTAAATTTACCTTTTTTAAGTGTAAAGTGATGAAAAGACTAAATTCTTTTATATCATATATTATTATGATAATTTGATCAATCAAGAATAATGAGAAGATATTCCAAATCTTTTGTAACCATAACAATTTATAACTATTTAATATTTTTGTGATGTTTGAGGTAATGGGCGATTATAGATATGTATTATGAATTGGATTACTTAACCTTATATACTTACCATAATAAACAATAATATTAGCAGCAGTTTTTGTGTAAGAATCATATAATTCTTCAATTATTTGTTGAGATTGCGTCATTCTTAATAATATTTCTCCAATATCTTTCTAATTGTATTTCTTATATTTCAGAAAATTTTTATATTATACCTGATTATACTTATATTATACAAATACTTTCACGATGAGTATTATTTATTCTTGCACGTAACTATGATTACAGATAAAATCATATTATAAATTGAAATCACAAAAATCTAGACCTTCAAACTACCGACTTTGTTTACAATTTAAACTATCTTAATATCGTTAGGTAAATATAAAAACATAGTTAGGTAAATTTATCACAAGATATAGCTTTCAGCAGCTTTAAATGCTTTTCACTTCAAATACTGTATGTTCTTCGTATCTCGTTTGTGTTTCAAACACGGTTTCAAATAAACATTTTAAATTACCTTAATTTACTTTGAAAGAAATTATCAATTATTTGCTACGTAGTTTACTACTACGTAGTTTACTACTACGTAGTTTAGAATGTACATATTATACATGTACAATAGTAAAATATTACGCTACATATAGTATGTACATTATACTATATACATAGTATATAGTTTGTGATTTATGATTTATATCTTTATCTTAATTTATATTTGTATCAGATTTAAAGATGAAGATTATAACTTTTTTGTATAAAATATTAAATATCTAAAATACTCAACATTTTCAATCTTTGGACCGTAAATTTGTTTACCCTCAAACTATAAACGTGGGTCTTTTATGTCCGATGCAATTTTCAGTAATACTTGTATACCAGGTAACACTTGTTTAAAAAATCCCCCCAAAATTGATATAACATTTTTAAATGTTCTAAATTAAGGTTATCATAGAATTTTTGCCAAATAATTTTTTTTAGGTGAAAGAAAAAGGGTTTTCTATCTATTACCTTGCGAGAAATTCTTAATCCTGTCAAAATTATCCGAACATACAACGCAGTTTAAGGGTTAAGGTTGTATTAAATTATCATTTCTTCAGTAGCATATTAATGGACTAATTTTGTTTAATAATAATATTGTACGTTCGTACAACTGATTAAAATATATTACTATAATACTAGTTAGTATAATAACTAAATTACCAATAACACATAGTAAAATTACTATACAAATCTAGAAATTTTATTTTTTAATAAACAACTTGTTGCATAAGCATACTATTTTGATAAAGAAATGACCATGATCGTAGTTATCGTTTTATCATTGCAAGTACATATTTTGTAACTTTCCAATTATACGTAATTCTACTCGGTACAGTTGGTAATGTAAACCATTATACGTTAGTGTATGTCATCTGGTAAGAATTTAATATAATTATATCAGATTATGTTTATGTTTAGATTAATAATATTTTAATTTATAATTTAATATTAATGTTTAAAAATATATAACACTTCTTTTACGCTGTTTGATGCACGTCCGAGGTACCCTCATGTATTAACATTATACGAACTATCTTTAACACTAATTTATTGTAACTACTACCTGTTAGATTTTTTTATCACATGTAACTAATAAAATGAAAAAAATTGTACTTAAAATATGTAAATATAAAATCATAATTTTTAAGTATAGTATTCTCAATTCTTTTATACGTCATTTTATATTTTTTATTATATAATTTTTTAATATAAAATTTTAGGGTAATAAAGCAACAAATTTATCACTAAGTATAGCATTATTTTATCATTCATTGTTTGTGACTATTTTTAGATGTTTACTAAAATTTCTTTGTCTACAACTGTTAAAGTGTTACTTTCTCTACCCACATTAAGAAATATACGAAGTTATTCTGTTATGATGAGTAAATTTGATCTCCCTGATCGCTTTAAAGGCAATGATAAATCAGTATGGTAAATAACATTTCAACAATGAGATGTATTGAAAATTTTAATACACATAAACATATATATATATACATACTTATAAATACATATTTTTAATTAATTTTATTTTAGGGTGGAATATATTCAGTTAGCTTTAAAATATAAGCCCTTAAATTTAGGACAAGGATTTCCAGATTTTTATGCTCCAGAAAATGTAACTAAAGCTTTGGCTGCTGCAACTACAAGTGACAATCCTCTATTAAATCAATATACCAGAGGATTTGTAAGTATTTCCAATTTTAAAAAGAAACACACAATAAATATATTCCAGAGCTATTAAATGTTGGTCATTAGTTATTTCATCATATCCATGATATTGTTATTGAATTTTTTCACTTTTAATTGCAATGATTTTAAATATTTTATGTAGATTTATGTATGTTATTTATAGATTGGAAATTTTCAATATACTCTATCATTTTAGGGTCACCCACGTTTAGTAAATGCTATTGCAAAATTGTATTCGAAGCTCTTAAACCGTACTTTGGATCCAAATAAGGAAGTTCTTGTAACTTCTGGTGCTTATGAAGCATTATATGCTACGTTCCAAGGTCACACAAACCCTGGTGATGAGTGGATAATTATTGAACCTTTCTTTGATTGTTATGTACCTATGGTTAGATCTGCTGGAGGAATTCCAAGATTTATTGCCTTAAAACCAGTAAGTAAACTATCTAAGTATGTATACTATTGATATAAATGCAAGCTCTTTATACATATTTACATCATGTATTTTGTTGTATTCCAAAGAAAAGCACAAAGGGATCTCTTTCTTCTGCAGATTGGATATTTGACAGACAAGAATTAGAGAATCTTTTTAATGAAAAAACAAAAGGAATAATCATTAACACTCCACATAATCCTGTGGGAAAGGTTTTCACTCTAGATGAATTACAGTTTATTGCTAATTTGGCTAAAAAGTGGAACACCCTTGTTGTGTCAGATGAAGTATATGAATGGCTTGTTTATGAGCCATATAAACATGTTAGAATTGGTAATGGTATTTGATAGTACTAATGTCATTTTTATTAATTATTTTATTTAAATGATGAATGTATTTTAGCAACATTACCTGATATGTACGAACGTACGATTACCATTGGATCTGCTGGTAAAACATTCAGTGTTACTGGATGGAAAATAGGATGGGCCTATGGTCCGGAAAATTTACTATATAACTTAGAAGTTATTCATCAAAATAGTGTATATACGTGTAACACACCAACTCAAGTATGTATAGAATTATTAAATAAATATTTATTGTAATGTACCTTATTAGAATTATTTAAAATTATATTTTTTAACTTCGTAGGAGGCTGTGGCTATTGGATTCGAACAAGAATTAGAAAGATTTGGTCAAACTGACTGTTATTTTGTGAGTTTAGCTAAGGAGTTGCTACCAAAACGAAATTATATGGCTAAATTTCTTAACGATGTAGGAATGATTCCAACAATTCCCGAAGGAGGATACTTTATGGTAGCTAATTGGTCAGCTTTAAAAGATAAAGTACGGTTAGAAGAAGAAACAGATGAGAATAAAGATTATCGTTTCACAAAATGGATGACGAAAAATGTTGGAATTCAAGGAATTCCCCCATCTGTATTTTATAGTCCTGAACATAAACACTTAGGGGAAGATAACGTAAGATATTGCTTTATAAAGGTAAGAACAAATTTGGCATAGATAATATCGAGCTCCTTTTTCTTCATATTTATAATTGATTTCTTTTTTATCATAGAAAGATGAAAATTTGAAAAAAGCAGCTGATATTTTAATGAAATGGAAAGATCAGCAATAGTAACAACTATATTTATCTATAGTTAATAATTTTGAGATAAAAAATCTAGCATTTTCGTAGAAAATTGTCCAATTACTTAAATATCAGGTATTATCTTTAAAAGTTATTTTAAATTATATTAAATTTTGCTATGATACGCAATGGGTAATTTTTCACATTTATATACAGTCTGCACAAACACATTGTTATTTTTCTTGTATTAAATTTTTATTATGCATAAGACTGTTTTCTTATATTTTATATTTTATGCAGAGAAATCACCACGGAGCCATCTTTTCGCATCTTTAGTGTCAGCTCCAAAAGTTTTGCCAAATCTAAATGGAATATTTAATATCTAAATAAAATTTTTTAGTTATACATACATATACATGTGTATAATGTATAAAGATCAATTTTTTATATTTTCCATATTTTTCGGAATATTTGCGACGAGAAATTAAAATAAGAACCATAAAATAGAAATAATAGCACAATAAAGTAATAAAGTAATGATTACCTGAATGTTTCTCCAGGAACATGTCCAAGATAATTTGGAAGCATACCAACATGTTTGTGGTAAATAGTAGTGGGTTGAATTAATAGAGGTGGATCAGGTCGTGAAATTGTTACTGGTGCCCATTCTGTACTTTGTCGTTTTCGATAATCAGATGTAAAATCGCAAAGGGCGCTGTTAGTAGCTGGAACGTTTGTTTTTCCAAAATGCGCATATCCGTATGGTATATGACCCCCGTATCCTGCAAAAATACAATTAAATGTTTGAAATTTTATATTATAAGGAAAACTAATTAATATTTATCTTTCTAACTTTAACACTCACTTCTTGCATTTTCTCGAATGAAAGAATATCGCATTCGTTTTTCACTATCCGTAAGATCCATCTGTACTACTATTTATTGTTAATATTATTTTACAAATGATATCGCGTATTTATCTGTTCGTTAATTCATTTTATTAACAGGTCGAATTTATGGAAGTCATTAAAGGTTAAAGATTTCGTGAAACAGTTGAATCGTACGGAACGATGCTTATGTAAGTTTTATACTACATATAGAATCATTCGAAGACAAGTTCAAGCTAATAATAACGTGACAAGATGGACTCACGACTGATAAAGTATTTTTGCGGATTTGCATTGTCCATAAAGTAAGGGGATGGAGAGTGATCGCTGGGTGTTTCGTGTTGTTCGTCCAAAAATAAATTCCTCGTTACACCCACGCAATCAGGTCGAACTGTTAGCATAGGCAGTTTAAACTCACTTTTTATGAGCTATATAAGAAATTTAGATATGATTTCATTATTCCTATCCTTCCCTTATTTCCTTATTTCCTTATTTCCTTATTCCCTTATTTTAACTAAAAAAGAGATCGTATAGGTACTTTACCAAACGATCTTCTAAATTTCTTGGTTCACCCTGTCCAGCTTGTATATCTATAATTCGTTTAAGTTCATTAAGTGCCGCTCTGTTTCTTAATTGTTGTCGTTCAAATTCGGCAAGTCCTTCTGTAGCCAACACCGTGTATCTTTGTCCATTTCTGGCTTTTAGTTTTGGAGTAAATCCTAAAATAAAACATTTACATTGTCATTAAACTGGTACATTTACCCTTCTCTATAATGTTTATTTTCATTCCATATATGTACCTTCGTAACTTGGTGTTATAGGATGAATAAATATAGGATCGGTCCTTTTGTATCTAGCATTTACTACGTCTATGTCATTTTTCGGTGGCCTCTGGACCTATAGTTGATTATAAATAATTATAAATAATATTATTATTTTAATAAATTATATTATATATATTATTTTAATTAATTTAAACTTATAAACAGCATTGATTAAAGTAATAGGAACAAGGACTATAAAATATTGTATAATACCTCGTAATCGTCGGGGATACGGTTCGATAAAATGAGGGTCTCGGCATGATTCACTGTAGGATCAAGAAGCACTTTGTGCGTAAGACTTCCATACGTTTCACCACATCTGTAGCGATATTGAGGACAGTATCCGGCATATCTAAAACGGACCTTTATGAATGTAGAAGAGGTATCAATGAATATAAAAGTTAAAGGGTAATAATATTTTAAATATTTCTTACTGTACTGTATTATTTAGGAAACGTATATGTTCTACGTATATGTATTTACATTTTATATTTAATACATAAACGCTGTACTATTTACCCTGGAATAAGATGTGGTTCCGCTGTGGATAATAATTCTGTCCCAGCAGACATTTTTCTGTTATATATTTCCTAATAATACGTTAATTTAATTAAATGCATTATCCAGACTAAGTGGAATTTAAATTATTTCCATGTACTGGAATCTTTTCTTTTATACATTAATTTATTGGCATGGCTACCGAAAGGTTATACACTGCATTTCCGCAAAGTAATGTCTGAATTTTGCTTTAGAACACCTTATTTTCCGAAACTTGAAACAAATGAATTTTAATCGTCCGTTTTTCATTATATTGAGACGCATCAACTGCCTTACTTATTAGCAACTGTGTTTGGTGCAATGGATTTTTGTGACTGTGCACGTGAGGTGAGATACTTGTTTAGGAACCGTAAAAATACTCGCACGATGTATAACTTAAACAACACTTTACGTTTTCGCTTTTACCACGAATACGTTGGCATCGTCAATTTTTTCTATTTCCTGACAATTTTTTTGTACAGTTTTATTTTACGCGGCGAATAAGCTGTTCAATAAAGAAGAATTCCTTACCGAGTATTAACACGATTCAGTGCTACGATATATGTATAACACGTATGTACATATGTACATGTATGTATGTACACTCCGCATCGATATGGAAACGCTATTTAATTGATTTATTTTAAATAACTATCACGTTGCAATCTTATCAGTTTATCTTTGATTAAAGTAGCAAGGCGAAATTCCACCGTTCGCTACTTCATATCTGAGTTCCAACATTAGAATGTACGAATCATAAGGTATATTGTATCATGTTTTCTTACGATATTTATATATATTACACACGCAACAGATGAAAATGGACACCACATTTACTCTACATCATGTGTTTTATAATCGTGTGTAATAATTATATAATTACAAACAGGAGAAATTAAACCGGAATTATACAATTACCTATAAAGTCGGAGAAAGCCTACAATATATTAAAACACTCGATCAAACTTCTCTGAGTTTCCTCTATATTATTTTCTTCATATACATTTTTATATTCCCTCGTTAGCTATATTATAGCATTTAAAAGCGAAGTTTATTGCAAATTCGTTTTACGAATGATAATAGTGTACCTTCGTAATCCATTGAGCTAGCACGACTCAATAAGAATCATTATATATATTAATAATTTGTGATGAAATGAATTTATTATCAATATTTTAAATTTGTTATTAAAAAAAATATTACTAATTTTTCTTATTTCATTAATCAAATTTTCGCAAAGTAATAGATAGGAAACGACCCACAAAAGAAGAAGCTGTGCAAAAAAGAAGTTGATTTAATTAAATTAAACTGACACGTATATTGAGTGCAGATTTAAATCCATAAATCTAGTTCATTGAAATTATATTAGCTCGTGCGTGTTTAATTTCCACGCGTATCTTCATCATGTTTCAGTCTAACGTTTAACTGGGTAATTAGTATTATTTCATATGCAATTACTAATTACATCAATATACATGATATAATTATTCTAAATTGTGTAATGAATAATATGAGTTGATTGGCTGCGATCATGATAATATGATGTAGTTAGAAAATTTATTAAATAATTTTATGGTAAATTGTTATTTCGCAGCTTTCTGGATAAAATATCATGTTTAAAAATTTTAAAAGTTATTAAATATTCATATATATTTGTAATTAAAGTAGTATGGTAATGTATTTATGGAAAATTTAAATATGCAAAAATGTACAGAATGAACGTAATAGATAAAAATGGAAAAGATATACTCGTTTCAATATTTAGAAGGAAAAACAAATCTCTATCTAGGTTCCATTCCTGTAATTTAGTACATAAAAAATATGAATTTTTATAAACATTCACAATCAAGTAATCCTGGTTTTATTTCGTTGTCAACAAAAGTCAATATTCGCCAGAAATATTTGCGTGTTTTCATCAATTATGAAAATAAAAGATTTAATACCGACAAGTCATTTTAATGGGTTTGGTGCTTCAAGAGTGAATCAACATCTCTTGGAGCTTACAATACTGAGAAAAACGAAAGTGGATGGCTGGTGATTTAGCCATTTCCTCGTTAATTGCCATTACACTTGCACGCAGGATTAAGTACCGTGAAGCTTGGCGCAGTTTGATTTTACTGTGACTTTTCACGGAATAACGAATTAAGGGGCCCACTAATTGGTTTCGTCAAAAGGGCCATCTAACAGTCAAGGGGGGAGGAACGAATTTACGCGAGGGTAGGGAGAAGGACACGTTGCGTATACACAGACGAGTGAGGTGTACGATAAACGTTTCGCTTTCCAGTTTTCACGGGGCTACCGTGGCAAAAGAACATACAATAGCGAAGCAACGATTTACTGAAAAGTTATTCTTTATAGCAAATAAACAGTAGCTGTCTTACTGTCTGACAATGGAACGATGTTACTTCGAATCATACGTCGTGTTTCGAGCACATCGGTGTGTCAATATTTGGTTGTGTATATGAACAGTTTGTGTTTATAAATAATTTACTCAGGATGATATTTATCTATTTTGATAAATGTTTTAGTGAGAAAGCTTTAATTTTTAATGATCATAAGTGATTGTATTGTGCTGGCGCATAATAGAGAAATTACCATAATAGAAACGTTTGATTTCTTTCGAAAATAGAATGACGATGTCCATGTGAAAATAAAAATGAATTCGACAGTTTTCTGTAAGAAAGTACGTAGTTAAGTTTTGTGTTGCGCAAGAGAAATATGTGGTTTCACCGGCAAATGAATTCTATATTCTACGTGGACGCTGACATTAAGCCTGCATATTTGGCTAAAGATGACAGGGTATGTTATCTAACGATTTTTACTCATTTCTTTAAACAATGTATCTACGCACATATATTCTACGTCAAATTACTTACAATGTGAAAAATGAATTCTTTTCATTTCATACTAACAGTAGATTCTTAAAAATGTATCGTTAATGATCTAGTTCTCTTCCTCTTTTGCAAATATATATTTATTTACAAATATCTAATTTTTACAAATTTTGACGCTGTCAATGCATAGGAAAAATTACAAATTGAGATATTAAAATACAGTTTGTCAAACGAGACAAAAGTATAATGACGTATGTTTGTATTAATAGTCTAGATATCGTAATACTTTCGCCTTTTACGCGTTTTTAAAAATCGGCTATTGTTTGATCGTTGAATAGTAGACTTGTAGATAGTTCACGCGTTTCTTTAATTAAATCTCGGTTTTCTATGAAAGAAAGTATGGTGGGAAATACCACGCGATACGTCTAATGTCGTAATATCACAAGCTGTAACAAAAAGTGAAACCGATAAGGAGTAATGGTTAACAGCGCGCTATTATATTGTATTAAATTATGTGTTTATTCGAGTTCTTCAACAGTGAAATAAAAGGACAACTTAGGAACCGTGAAATTACTTGCATGATGTGTAATTTAAATAGCACTTTAAGTTTTCGCTTTTATCACGAGTACATTGGCATCGTCAACTTCTTTTATTTGCTGACATCTTTTTTGTACAGTTTAATTTTACGCGGTGAATTAACTGTTGAATAAGGAGAATTGCTTACTGAGTATTAGCACGATGTATATACGTAATGCAGGACCAATATGAAAACCTTATTTAAACAATTTTTTTAAACAACTATCATATTGCGATCTTATCAGTTTATCTTTGATTAAAGTAGCAAGGTAAAATTCCATCGTTCGCTGCTTCATATCTGAGTTCCAATATGAGAATATACGAGTCATAAGGTATTATATTTGTATCATGTTTTCTTACGATGTTTATATATATTACACACATAATAGATGAAAATGGACGCCACACTTACTGTACGTCGTGTGTTTTATAATCATGTGTAATAATTATATCATTATTAAAAAAAAAGAGAAATTAAAGTGGAATTATACAATTACCTATAAAGTCGGAGAAAGCCTCGGTGAAACACTCGATCAAGCTTTTCTCAGTTTCCTTTGTATTATTTCCTTCATATACATTTTCATGTTCCCTCGTTAATTATATTGTAATACTTAGAAGTGAAATTCATTCCAAATTCCTTCTATGAATGATAATAGCTAGATTGATGAGCGTAGCTTCACAATCGACCAGAACTTGACCTATGAATAAGATGCTACAATCGTTTGTATAACACTTATTAAATCGAAAAATTACAAGTTCGATAAAACGACAATTAAGGGTATATCTAGGGGGATAGTGGCCAGGTGTGACTCGAAGTAAATCAAACACGTTGCATCCGGTTCGTGTATTCCGGTCTATACACGCGCCGTGCGGCAAAGGAATAATAATTTTCTTCTCTTCCCCTGACATTTTGCTTTCTGTCCCTGCGGCTGGCACGACCAGACCGGAAGCTTTATTATCGCACAGCTCGTTGCAAGTCGTGGGTGGACGTATAGCTTAACCATAGGCGAAGACATGCGCGGTACAAATTCCGTCTCTGAGATTCATTCCAGCGACCGCGGCGCGGATGAAAGTCATCGAGCGCTCGAAACTCATTTTCACTTCGCATAATGAGACATAAATTTCGCTACTCCATACAGTCGTTCTTTGGTTGTGCACGATGACTTATGAAAATATTTTAACATTTATCATTGCAAATTTTTGTGAATATATTATGTGCATTGTACAAAAATGTTTAAAGTGTGTATTTAACATGTGAAGTAGAGATCTAACTATACAGTCGTCGTTCTTCTAAAATACGCGTCAGATATCCACGCAACGAAATTCGCTCTTCTGTGTCACGCTTTAGCGAACATTCACATGCACTTGCGTCGCGTGTCTTCGTCAATCGACTAAAAGATTCGCAAACGTTGGGGAATCTTTTGCATGATTGGCCGAGTCGCAGCTTTAAACATAGAGTAGCTTACTCATTCACCAGCGAACTAGAGAACTTATGATCGTTCGTCTACGCGTCCAATTACTTCTTAAATTCTGTCGAAGCGAACCTATTAAGCGAATGTCTGTCGTTCAACAGCCATTTCCGTGCGAACGTCCACGGTGCACTATCATTCTTTTCGTTAAACAAATTATTCCTCTGCGGCGCAGTGCGCGCTTCGAAAAGGCTACCGTGTGCCGTCTGTAGGCATATAATTCAATCGAATTGAGCCTAAAAAAGGATGAATCGGAAAGATATTTAGAACAAAATAGACAACTTTGAAACAATTTTCCTCTGGTACTTCATCAACAAAATATCGATTAAATGAAAAATATATGATTCTCTTAAATATTTCGTTTTATATTTTAAAAAGTATTTGTCGTACGTGAGAAAGTTTCAGTAAAAAGTTGTATAATAAAATTATCTGTAAAACGAGACCTGCTACGTTACGATAAGCCCAATTGCAAAAGTATGGAGAAGTATATTTTTTTTAACTGTTTATAGTTTTAATAAAAATTATCATACAATATCGAGGTTCTATGATAAATAAATTCTAGTCATACCAAATCTCGAATCGATCCGTTTGTTGGATTTCGCACGATCAATTTGTTAACTTACACAACGAAGAATTTTAAGTCTGCAATAAAAGCGTATGAGCTTATCTCAGCTTATCCTTCGAGTTCGTACGTTACGTGGGAGACCCATATTCTGAAATGCGAGAGTACAAAAATTTTGTCATTCAAACACGTGACTAAAATGCAATGATAATCATTTTTACTTAGCTGTAGAATGTAATAACTTTCACATTTTACATCCTAGCGCAGTGGAATTTGTTTCTACCAATTTCTGAAATCATTCCACGTAATTTAAGAAAAAAAGCGTTTCTCTAGGAGTAATTGGCTCTAAAATAGGTCCTTTTTCTAAAAATAGACAACGCTAAGTTATTAAATATTAAGAAACGCGACAGGCGTTGTTTTGCGGTTTGTTACTTGTATCATATGTAGATATTTTTCTTATTGATTAAATGTCTATAAAGGATAGGAAAACGTTTGCAAAGTTGTTGCGAGATAAAAGCTGTTTTATGAAAACACCTTTTGAAATAAAGAGGGGGGCGGATATTATGTTATCGCGAAATCTTGACTTTAATATAATAATCGCGTGGATTTGGCTTCGCTAATTGTATTCAGAATAGAGATGACGTGCAAAATCATTAACAGTAATTTATTACAGATCGCAGAGTCATGCTTATCCGTATAAAATCGTATGGAATGACGTTGATCGATTATGGATTTCTCCCGTGCTTTTCGATGCCTTGTTTGTACACGTTTGTCTTATTTTCGATGGACAAATAACGATAGACAAATAACGATAATCCTGGACGATTCCATTATACGACAGATCAGCCGCTCGATGCCCCTCGTTGTTGATTTGTTACTGATTCTGGCTAAGACGTTCTTAAACAGGATTTCCTGTTAGGAATGGGAATCTGTTTGGGAGTATCGTTCATCGAGATTGAAAGTAATTTGGTGGTACATATTTGGTTGATCGAAAAGTTTCGTCTTTCTCTTTTTATTGAACATTTGAAATCTTAATGGAAGTTTATTTCTGTTTATACCCATGTATAGCTTAATAAACTGTAAGCAACAGTTAGCGAAACAACTTTAACAAAACATTAGATTAATTCATGATTTTACGCAAAAAAAGAATTATTCGTGATATTTTGATAAATCTGGATAAAATTAGTTTCATCGCAACATCATGACTATATTCTTTTCTATAGCATCTTGCATTCTTTGCGATCAAGTTTTGGGCCAATAAAATTGCTTTTCGTAATTTGCCTGTGATTTTACAGCATTACGGACCTTACTCTTACTGTTAATAGCAATCGCAAGAATTTTCCGATCCCGATTACTTTCAAGGTTCAATTATTTTCATATCCTTATCACTGTTCTTTTCTACGTAGCCCATGCTTGCACGTACAACGTCTTCATCCGGCAACAAGTTGCATCATTTCTTCGTTGCATAAACAAACGGTGCATATAATCGACTGCAATGGCCAGCAGGCTAAAGTATCGCTAAGTACCGATCAACCTCATTAACGTCATCGAGCGAGGTGGACAGTGATCGATTGCGCGACGTAGGTACTACTCGTGTGCTGTTCGGCAGTCGCGCATACATAATCGTGTACCAGGCAACGGCGCATGCGCTTTCGATCGATCGATAAATTATGCAGCCTATTGCTCGTGCACGTAAATCATACGCGCACATTCAACTACCCTTTGCTTTGTCGTTGTTTCTTCTGCTTCTTCTTCTTACTTTTCTTTTCTCGTCTTATGCTCCTTCCTTCTTGCTTTTCGTTCGTCTCTTTTTCTTCCTGTTATTACCGTCTCCGATGTTTCCGCCTTTTCGTCTTTGTGTCATCCAATCTGAGACAAATCCATGTGCGAGGAACGTATTCGTACGAACGTCGTGACTCGCATTGTACTTGCTGCGTTTTCATTGTTCCGATCGCACGATCCGGGAATATCGACAGTGTCTAATGCCGATGACCAATCGGTCGATCGTGTCTGTCGCGCACTATTATGAACAGAATCTGTGAGATTGTAAGTAAATTGTTCATGAATACTGAAACGATTTTATTCTCACCGTGGTCACTAACAACCTTGGAGCGTATATGTTGTTTTAAACTCGTGATTTAAAAAAAAAAAAAGAAAAGAACTGACCAATCTGAATGAAATAAATCAAAAGATATTATTTTTGTAATTCACGCGTGTCCAGCTACTTTTGAACGGCAATATATGCTTCAATTAGAAAATCAACAGCCAACATAGGAAAAGCGGCGTTTCTCGCTGTATTATACGCAATCAGGCACTGACTCATCGAACGAACGATGAGCATATGCACATCAGCGAACAAAGAACGCGTACGAACCCTTCCACGAGGATGATCTTCCGCGCGCGTTCTGTATTCTATCCGCCGCGGAGCGGCGCCGCGGCCGTATTCATTGAAATGCTATTGAAGTCGCGTTTCGATAATTGTAGAGAGATACAAAGGATTACAGTGAAAGCTCTTCTCTGATGCGTTCGCTGTACTAGGGATTCGATTGTCTCTCGGTATGTATTTAATAGTATTTATGGAATAGGGAGATTTTAAATACAAAACGGCATTTTAAACATAGGTAACAGAATTTTATGAAGTTTCTCCAATAGTAAAAGAATTGCGTGAAAAACGAAGCATTTTTAGCGATTAATAGATACCGATTGATCCTTACTCATTAAAAAATCTAAGCTTAAGTGAAGAGGAACTTTTCATTCTAAACTAATAATAATTTCATCGACTGGCTAAATTAGAAAAAAGAAGTTAAATGTAGAAATATACATAACATAATGAAACGCTTCAAACAACTCGTCAATATCAATTAGATAAAGTGACCTACAAATATCCCACAAAAGTAGTCCTCGTGATATAGATTTCCCACGGATACAGCGTTGTTATCCCTTTCAACTGAAATCGATAATAGAAAGTATTTCACTGAAATACATTTAGCTGGTCACCAAGGACGATCGTGCGGCTTGTGGTTTTATCGAGTTCTTTCGAAAACCACAGTTTCTCGTGGCCATATTTCTCAGGAAGTGACGTAGGCTTCCTTATAAACTCCCATAATTTCGTATATATTGAATAAAGAAGTACCCAATGTATAGCTGAAATAATTACATTGACATTAATTGTGTACGTAGAAAATGTTGCAGACTGTGATAATATTAATGTTATATTTTTATTATTATTGGGCTCCGCTATTGGAAGTACCAAAGTGTCGCCAACTATTGCTTATTTTAATTATTGCATAATGATGATCACAATCATGATCACATGAAATTTTTACTTTAAAGAATCACTATGTCCGTAGAGGAAACCTTCGTATCATTTGTCTGGCAAAAACATATAATTCCATAGTTCAACGTGCCGCGGTAAGGGCTCAAAAGCACAGGTTGATGTTATTCAGCCAAGCTCAATAATTATGGTGGCCAATAGAAATAACTTGAGCCTATTGACTTGATACGTTGCATTGGTTTGATTTGTTCTATGTAGGTAGGCGACGATCTTCCATAAAGCACCCTGACGACGACGCGACGCGGGACTACTGGGTAAGGAAATCATACTACGTGTTCTACCAGGCCATGTGAAGGCTGATACAGACTGCATACTAGGCGTTCAGTCACGAAACGGCATCGAAACTGTTCCGTTCAGGAAAATATTCTTGTACATTGTATACTATAATATCCGTTATAACAAGTAGGTTAGAGGTAGAGTACTAATTATAACATTTAAGGAGTGAATCAAATTTTCATTTAGATTCCATTTCAAAACAACGATCCATGAAATGCATAATCAAATCATTAGATATTGCAAATAACAGATAATCGGCAAAACGTGGGAATAAATCTTAGTCATTAATTGGTTATTGCAAGAATCCTGATTATTGCTTCATTTATCATTAAATACTTTTTCAAAGGCCTATTAATTACAATACTAATAAGTAGTTTTTGACTAACACAAATTCAACACATCGACATCCTTTAAATTCTCCTCATTTTTCTCTGAATTATACGCCTGCGTTTATTCAAGCACTGTCTTAGCCGATCTAACCAATCCAATTAAGTTAAAGCATGCGCATTGATGCTGCAGTTTCGCGCGTCGAAAACGATGTAAAGTGCATTCTGATAGGCGGAGACACAGATTCTTCCTGGAATGCGGTCAGGTTAGAACCAAATGTGAGAGAGCCGTGCCAGAGAAAAGATCGCGTGAGCAAGAAAGAGATCAAAGAACCGGGAACATCGACATTTGCGACCGAGCTATTATCCGACTGCGATTGAATTGAACTGTTTCAACTACTGAAAAACCGATAGATTGAGGTGATATGTGAAATACATTTCAGCTATGTCAGTAGAAATAACAGCAGTAATAAAAGACAAATATAATACATCTATAGGATCATTGTTAGGATCACATTGTGTTTGATACTCATCCATCTATAGGCATATATTAATAAATTATGAAGCAATTGAAAGAAATTAAGGTTTCGAGTTTTTTATTAATTTAAACATATTTGTTAGAAGTTTATTGGAAGCTTTTGGGTAGATGAAAGCTTATATTATCTGTTAAAGTTGATGTATCTACTTATACTATTGACATAAAGGTTGGAATTAACACGATTCTCAAGGAATGGGCCGTGAAAAAAGAAAACCAAGGTAAAAAATACATAGTTTACGATTCATTTTATAAGATAAATTGTTAAAATAGTGAAGTGAAATACACCGAGTTTAATTTTATCGTTTCGCTAGTAATAAATCCGTGAAAGAAGGGGGACAGTAGCTAAAAATCTTTAGGTTTATAAGTAGTTAAATATTTATAGTATAGTTTACGTACGGAAGAGAAGAAAACATCTCTACACAATAAATTCTATATTTACATAATTCTGAAATTGTTTATGAACAAAGGTTCGGGTATAGGTATTATTATTTAATCAACTACAACACTTATCCGGTTTGAAATCACTAATTTTATTAATTACTTATTTCACTAATTGTTTTAGAATTAATAATTGCCAGGAAACATAATCTTATATAATAGATACTAAAAGAAATTCTAACATATGCTACATACATATGTAACGAATACCTACCAGAGCACCCTTAGAATGTTGGATGCTTAGATCATGGATGATCTGTGGTAACTGTGTAAATGTTAACAAAACAATATTAAAATAATGAAAAGCAAAATACAGTGCTTAGAGTTTCTGGTTTTTCATAAACAATTATATCGGCTGCTTGCCCATTATCAATTCACTAAAAATATCAGTTTTAAATAATCAACGTCGATTAAGCGCGACGATATAAAAATTTTTCTTTAGCGTCTCGAACGAAATCATCGTTGGACACAGATTGCATTGATTTTTTAACATTATTGCTAGCTATAGGTGGACTCACGCGCGGCTACCTCTCAAAGGGTGCAATCATCCGTCGATTGATGTTAAAAAGTTACTTGACCTTCTGGAAAATACGTGATTACGTAATGGCCTGAAGGTTGTCTGACTTGGTAGTTTTAATCTTGCGCTTCTAGTGTTTCCTTTGATGAAATAAACGAAACACCGAACGATTGTACACGCGTGAAGTTTAATACCATAAATGATACGTATGTACATACTTCTGTTAGCCGTGGAGTAGCGTTCTACTGGTTTCTAATAAACGAGCAATATTAACATTTATACCGCACGCCGTGATGTTTCCCTCTACACCGTAAGCGTGACTCATAACTGGCTATCTCGAAGGTTTTATAATGGTGCCACTATTATAATCTGTACACCCTCTGGGGAACAGAGCACATGATAGTGCGCATCACGTATATCATTAAAGTACAAGATCACAGACACCGTGGAAAATAATTCGCGTCTGATTCACTATTACTATACAGCGTGTAAAAAAAGGGCCACGAAATATAGGGTCATACGATGTTTCGCTAAAGTAAGTAAAACGTATCCTGTCAATTTTGCTACTAAAAGTAATATTTTCATATTAATGTTATAGTAACAGTTATAGTAACATAATGAAATGATAAACATGATAAAAAAAACATGACAAAGTACTTAAGTTTAATGAGAGAACAAAGTGTTATCGATGAAAAATACGCGAAAAGGAAATAGAACAGAAAATGAAATGAAATAGAAATATTAACTTGCTAGCATATTTAATATGAGTCAAGTCTACTTGAAACGGTGTTTTGATGCTGAGAGGCTAAAGAATAATAACTGCAAAGAAAGAAAGGAAAGCGCATGTTTTAATAGCTTTAACAAAATGATTTATAGCAACGAGTCTCAATCAGTGCTACCCCTACTACTATCATCCAAATGTTTATTTTCAATGTCAAGGTGAAAATTTTATCAGCTAAAAGTTTATTTTCGGCTAAATCTTCGATTTTTGAGATTACTAATTTTGTATCATCTTTTACATATCTTGTGTACATGTGCGCACACATGGTTAGATACATGGAAAGAGTATCCTCAGCATTGGTCTAACGGCGACAGCCTGTAATTTACATGTTCAACAAATCCAATGGACAGTAAATCGCGCGCTGATACTTATTGCCGCATTTCTACGTCTCGTGATTGCCAGGTTTCGCAAGTTTTGCCACGTTTTCGCTTACAAAATATATTCTATTCGTACACGACTATTTACAGTGCGTTAAGCCTCGCTTCAAGTCATCATGGAATCGTTTTGCTTTCCTTTAGAACATTGTCTCTACTATACTACGCGATTTTAGGTTGCTCGATCTGAGTTCTTCACCCGCGTAACGTGTTACATATGCATTCACAATGTCACGTACGGTATATAAGAGAAAACATAAAGAGCTACTACAATTACACGAATCAAATAAAAGCTAATGATAAAAACTAGGTATCAAAACTAATTATACAAAATAAATATCAATGTTGAAACTATTAAATTCTTAATTCCATTGAAGCAAAAATAACTATTGTTCCACTAAATCTTCCATTTTAAATAAATTAACCACTATATCCTTTCATACTTATTAGAAATTAGCTTTCAGAGATCATTTTAGATGATATACATAGATTTACAAACCTAAAACTGTTAATTTATAAGGGTGGAAATTTCCACTTAGCTTGGTTGAAATCTAAAGTTTCCTACAAATATTTGCTTTTTCATAGAAGACCGCCAAGGGTTGCTCACTTGACGACTTGAGTTGAGTTGGTACTCAAAGGGAGGGGGTGGTGGCGGTCTAGTGGGAGATTCGCGACTGTGCCACCGGCTCAGTATCGTTCGACCATTGGTCAGGTGTGTTTCGTAGATCGTACAGCAATCTAAGTATTCGTCTAGTGAACACGTTGGTAAAGTATCAAATTTCACAAGTTGCTGTGGTAGAAATTAACGAAACTTACGTCCAGTCAAGAATACGATAACGGAAACGCGTAATCGTAGAGTGACAACAGAGTTGCCGAACACTATTTTCCAACCGGTGTCTACGTGATGTTTACGATTTCCCGGCACTGTAATTATTCGATCTAAAGGTGACCAGTGAAACATCGTAGCCGCATGATCGTGTCGACGATATTCTCGAGCGTGACGGGTTTCCATCGGCGACAGTCGAACGACGCCGGGCGAAATGCCGAGCTGACGGTGAGTGAAGTGCACACTTTTTCAAATTCCACGCCGAAGTTGATTGCAACCGTATCGAATCGCGCGGCCCATGATCAACTTCACTTCGTTAACTCATTGACAAATAGTCCTTGCTTTCCTATGCAACGTGACTAATTACGTTATTTTTGTATTTTCGTTTTCTTCAGCCTCAAAAGATATCAATTATTATAAACGTGACATTGTATGTAAGATTTGACATATGTAGAGAAAATCGGTATAAAGTAGTTGTTCAAAGTGTGGCGCATATACGAATTTCTAGTCATAAAGTAGGACTGTTATTTGATCGATATTATATGTTTTCAATGGTTACGAAATGTGGAGCATTCTAGAATTATAATATTTATAATATTATTTTATAATGTTATTATATTATAACATTACTAAAAGTGTTAATCTAAGAATATTATACATGGCACAGATGTAGGATATACAGTTAGCAATGCGCGATAACAGAAATATGTCGTTCGTGATGCATAAGATATTAGGGATTTTATCGGAAAAACGGAAATGTTATTTTATTTTAGTAGTTAAATTAGAATGTCTTAATGAAATACGGATAACTTTTCGAAGAGTAAACAGTGCGTGTCACGTGTCCATTTTAGTTATTAAGCACACGAGTAAAGTTGAAGTTCAAGGAGTAAATGGAACGCGATCGAAACCGGTTAACGAGCTATCGAGACGCGTTCGAGACATGGGAACAAGCGATTCCGTCAGATGCGATACACCTATTATTTTTACTCACGTTTTAATATGTTAATAATCAGTAATAAGTAAACTTTAAGTTACGAGTTGACTTACTTAGAAGCGAATGAAAATATTTAAAAAATGTAAGTAAAAAAATTAAGGTCTTTCTTTCTAAAATCTCCTTCGTAATTTTAATTTGAAATTTAGTTGTAAAGTTGATGATTTAATTTAGTTGTACATTACTGGATATGAACAGGCATCTATACGAATATAAACTACACTCGCATAATAAAAGCGTAGTAGGTACATATTACGCAAAATATCTGCAGTTTATAAAACAAACTGATCTTGGTTGGATTTATGCGTAATTATTCGGTACACACAAGGCTCGTACATTAATGATACGCATTTCGAACCGTCGCGTGCTCATTGTCGTCGGCGATGACAATAGAGAACAAAGTAAACGGACTCGTTCACCAGGACCGTTATTCATTGTTATGCGCCGTGACGTGGACCACAACTGCGTTTAGCTTCGTTAAGAACAATTAAAAGTAACCGACGAACCGGGTATTGCTTAATTGCCGCCCGCAAATGTTCCCTTCAAGATCGTTCCAAATCATGCAGAATAAACTTTAATAGCATTTAACAGATTATATAAAAGTGTACATTACTTTGTTCAAAATTTTGGTTTTGTATTTTAACGTTTCAAATTGTGCGTGTATACGTGTGTGTGAGAGCTGGGGAAGTAGGTGCGTCCTCTTCTTAAAGATATTTAATTATCAATTACATATTAATACCACATTTCTTGCTTTTGTAATTATATTCTTATTAATCCGAGTTCCTTATTTGTGACATATTCAGTTTTCATAATTAGATCTACGCATTTCCATCATAATCATTATGATGCCACATGAATAGCTACAGTGTTAGATCCATACTAAAATATACATATATGTATTACTATACTGTAATCAAACTTTATAGAACACTTCCGTTCCATAGAATGTTAGAATGTTGTGTCGCGAAAGAGAAGCTAAAATAGGGTTGTGTTACTATCGCATAGTATTGATTATAGCAATAATTTGTTGGCATTAGTAAATGGATGGATTAGAAATAACGATTTCATTAGGATGGATAAACCGTTTTATTACGTAAAGCCATTTCCATGCTCTCTGAATTTATTATGAATTGAATGCGATAATTAACACACTCGTTAGTGTCCCTTTCTCTTCTTTGTAAATCGTGGCAACGTTGTATACGAGTAAGTATTCGGTCTTTATCTATCTTTTCAGTTTTTCTGTTTTCGTGAAAGTAACCAGTTCATGGAAGATACAATGCCGTGCAAACTGACCGTTAGCCGGATTTTCGAAAAATTTATAGAATTCTCACGAGGTAGCCGGGAGCTCTTTCTTTATTCTTGTAAGTTACTTACTTCTTTACCGTTTCTTTTTTGCAACGATTCAGGCGTTTCAGTAACGAGGACGTGTTATGCAAATTGGTGGACATTGTGAATGACACGAGAAAACACGATCATTCAAACATTTCTGTTGACAAGAATTACAAGAAAAAACGAAAAAAGAAAAACGATCTTTGTTAATTTGTTATGCTCCACTAAAATGAAAGCAAATAGAGTTTCAAATTTTGTTAAACATGTTTGAATTTTTTCATATACAATTAACTACATATGCGTAAAATAGCAAACGTAGATAGGATTTCCTTAATTGAACACTTTATATATCTAACTACAAATTATACACGAAACAAGGATCAATCCTTAAGCGCAGAAATCCATGCCTTCCTTAATCATCTAACAACACGATCAAATGTCTTTAACTATCGCAGTGTATACGATATCCTAGCCATAGCGATTCAGCGGACTCGTTAATACCTAGTCAAAGAAATCGGTGATGGTAACGATTAACGAGTCACGTTTCCTCAACGGAGTATGCTTTCATCTCTAAATGGCGTTCTCGATAAATCAGCACCTCAAAACCGTCCGTTCTTCACCAACATTATCAACAATGGATCCGCTATCTCTCGTGGACTCGTGGTGCGCACATTACTCGTGAAATCCTTCGGCGTATCTGTTAGTCAATATTCTCGATAGAATAAAAAACGATCGAAAGGAAAAAGAAACATCGAAGAAAAAAATTCATCGTGAAATTATGATTAGATGGGCGAACAGAATCACGTTTCTAAGGCAAAGCGTTTCTACCCGTATTACGATATTATCGAGCTCGTGATTGGTCTGTGGATAGTTGCATCCTGAAGTATGTACATCGTATCGTTTTAAACACGTATGTATTTACATATGTACTACTATTCAAAAATTTTATGAGTTCTTTACCCTCTAAGGTTTATCAGGTTTTAACTTGGTTTTCTCTAAGTGTCCCAATACTTCTCAACAGGAATGCACGTGTAGGAAATTCAACATTTTTCTTTTTCTACCCACGTTCTTCGGATGATTGCCTTTTATCGTTTAATAAATAATTTTCCGCACGTTTTACATAACAGTGTGGTTGTAAATACATCGTAACCCGGATACCCAATATCGAAAATTCTTGAGAGTCGTGACTCGCGATTAACCGGTCACAATTCTTAATCTTTTAGCCGCGTTAACTTCTTTAGCTACGACATAAGCTGCTATAATGCATGTACACGTTCTTGGGGAGGGAAACACTCGTGCAAAGAAGTTTTCAAGCCTCGATTACGCGTTCGACGGGCAATCGCATGGTGAAGCAACAAAAAGGTGAAGTTTACTCGTAACATTGTTTGCTCGTGCTGTGTATGCGGCAAAGTAACGTAAAGTTATTTAAGGGAACGACGAGCGAGTTGGAAAGGATTATAACAATAAAAGTCTGTTAGATCTTTAGAGTTTTTTCATGGTATATGAATATTCTCTCTTCTTTTCTTTCTTTTTTTTTTTTTTTTTTAAGAAGGAGAATAGAACAAAATATGAACTACAACTATGCGATAAATATTTAAAATTCCCTCAAGAAAGGATTAGTTGGATTAGTAATGGCCATAAAATCGCAACGATACGTTGAATGTTGTTAATCCAAATTGAATAGCCTTAAAGAAGTTGATTTATGATCTATCGGAGTTAATATTTGTACAAGTATGCGGATTTCGATGTATCGTGATAATTAATTATAGGATTACACTTATCTTCGACTACACTTGAGCAGTAAATGATTAAACAAAAAGAATAGTTTATATTTAGCGAATAATAATCAAGTAGTCGCTTAAAATGGTATTTCTAATTTCGGATTATTGGAAATTATGATTATATTCTATATTATTGCCGTATATTATTATTAGGTGTTAGGGATTAAAAAAGTAATAAGTAGTAAGAGACAAGGAGGTTAACGATAAATTTACTATGGTCTAAATTTTAGTCTTCGAAGATTTTGCTAAAAAGTGAGGCTATTCATTTGCGAGATATTTTTACTAATGTTTAAAAACAGGCTAACTTCACTTCCTATCTTACGTTATTTTTTAATGTTCCGGTCTCATTACATTTAATATACACATATACTAGAGAATGAGGAAATTATCGATTACGTTACCATCGCCATCGTTAATAAGATTCGATTCAAATAATAATGCTTTTAAACTCTTCCTAACTTTTATTGTAAAATAATTACTTTTCTTTGCCAATGTTTAGTCCTTAAAAAGGATACCCTTCTATAACGACTGGAATATCAATCATTTCGATTCATAAAGAAACCTACAGAACAATCTTTAATTGGAATTTTAAACAAGAAATACACAATTCAATGTAAAGATCTTCATACTATCGTCATATACTTTTTCCGACTATCTTATCATCCCTATCTTTTTGGATTGTGAATGTTACATGAATGAACCATACCATCCATGGTCGTGCGTCAATGTGTATAGTGTCACGCAAAGGTTTAAAAGACCAAAGAGTTTCTTAATTCAATCATTGAGGAAGCATCATCGAGAGAGTTTACCGTCCACCAGAGTCCACTTAAGCATGATGCCTATAAACATAAGGGAGGTAGCCTAGTTATCGAGCTAAAAGCATCCTCTAAGTGACTACTTATTTAGCTCGTGGTAGTTTTTCCCTACTCGCAGGTTAGCCCCGTACTCCTTCACCCTCTTATGGTGGGCATAAGAAGTGGAGGCCACGTCCCGTTGGCAGATACACACGAGCAAGGCCAACTCGCCTACGTTCACGGTTATGCCTTATTTATGAGCGCACCGATGCCTCTGTCCGCTTCCGAGTGCAGACAAAGGCAAGAAATATGCCTCACGTGGAAAGTGGAATTCCAATCGCCTTTCGTGGCGGACACGCGTCGCTATCGAGGAATTGTACAATTGCAAGTGTTTTCGTAATACAATATATGCCTATAATTTCATAACAAAGTGTTTATAGTCAAAGCTCTTATTACAACTTTTTCTTCTTAAGTAAAACGTTGAATCGAAACGTGTTAATATTTTGATAAAGAAAATACGTTATAACGAAGAGTTCATCAATTAAATTATATACAAATTAGTATCAAACTTTGTACTTTGAAAGGATCCTGAAATATTAAAAATACATCTAAAGAATACTACTATGTATTAATTACATCTACTCTACTAGAAATTGTAGAATTTCTTTAAAGAAGATTTCTTCCTATTGGTATATGCGATAGTACAAGACTTGGAAATGGTAATATGTATATATTTAATAACATTAAATTAACAATCATATCAAGATATTACAATGTAATACCTGCTCTCCCTGAATATTACAATATTAACTATTCCCTGTCTTAAAAAAAGCCTTAATGTAAAACAAAATTTTAAAGTAACAATTTTTGTTGTTGCATTTTCAGTTTATCTACTTGTAAGTATGAATATTAAAAATCTAAGGACAATCATTTTTACGTACTATCGTGAATATCCTTTCGCAACGAAAGTTTCCAAATTACAGCTGTAACAGGAAATTACAACAATAAATTATGTGCAAGAACAAGAACAATGTTACAACATTGCATGATCCGAGACCAAGGTACCATGAAGCGAAAGGAACTTTCTTGGCTCGTTTGGAAATAAAATAAAATAAAGTAGCAAAAAATAAATTAAAATAAAAGAAAAGAAAGAAGAAGATAAAGAATGAAAGAGAAGAATAAGCACCTTCGTTAAAGAGAAATAATTTACGACGTTGAAGTCTGCTCCGTTTTCTTCTTACAAGCCCGCAAATTAACCTAAAGTTGCATTTACAAACACACCGTAGTGGCCAAATAGTAACTGCACCGGGTTTTGCATTGATAGCCGTTGTAAAAATCATTGTTAAACAACAGACGAAATTGTTGAGTCGTTATTGTATACTTAACAGGGTAGCATGTTAACAATAGGTTTTTTGCAAAAGTGTAAAGAGTGAACGCTCCTCGCTTCCTAGTCGCCTGGTAACATTAATTTATTGGCTCGCTTTTAAAGCATAGCGCGCGCCCTCGCAACTTACAGCGATGCAAAAATCTTTTTGCAATGAGTACACAATGGCGGCGAAAGTATCGAGTTCAGGGACACGTCACCGGTGTTCTCTTCTCCCTCTTTTCTTTTTTACCTTGAAGATCGTTATGCTTCTTGAAAGGCTTTACATTCCGGACCGCGGATTGAAAGCTAATGAATATAAACAAACGATTGCAAAATAGCATTACGATTCGAAGCACGATCCTTTTTTCTGGATTTAAACAGGAAATTAAATTTTTTTTTAACCTTTCTTTTCCTGTAATTTATTCTTTTATATTATATTCTTTTATCAATTTTATTCGACAAAATAGATCCTTTTACATTTTTCTTTTTTTGCTTATTTAATTGTGTTGAAAATCACAGCTTAAACAAGAAAGTAATATTTTCTCTCCTAAGTTCTCTAATTTCACTATTTTGCACTCTTATCTTACATTCAAAAAATGGGCTTTCTACTTGAATACTCTTTCTTGAAATTTATTTTGGGATTTTCATAATATTCTTTTTTCTTTTGCATTATATATATATATATGGAAGTAACTATCAATCTTTAATCTTTCAGAATCAACAGAGTTCTTTTTAATCAACAGAATGCATATCACGTAATGTACTAAGTTCACCTTGTTTCGTCATATAATCTACTACAGTTTCTTGGATTTTTTATTGCGTGTGCTTTTAAATTGAGTGGAACTTCAAGAATAAAACTCAAATTGCGAAGCAAACGTAGAAATAAAAAATCTTTGCATCTTCTATCTCCAGATATGCGTAAATAGCAAGTAATACCTTAAAATAAGAAAAATATTGTACGATAGCAATGAATAAGTAATGAATTCATTCAATTCGCATTGAACTGAATGACTCGATTCCCCGAATCAATGACCAGCTCCCGCACACGTGGCGGTCCTCCGTGTGGAACGACGCGTAACTCGCGGCGCCTACACGTAGGACGCACCGTTGCACGTGCGCCACCGCCCCGTGTACCTACACGTGTGTCGCCGCGGGGTCACGTGGACCGCGAAGCGACGCAAAGCGACTCGTGACTAGACACACGCGGTCCGCGTACTTCTCGAGTTGATGTTCGCCTGGTGCACAAGCGATCAAGACGTTTGCGCAAATCGCGTGCCGCGATGCGACGCGATGCTTGTTACGCGTACGTAAGTACTTACGTGCTAGGAGCGCTCGTGTTCCTCCGTCGCCACCTGTCCTCTACGTTCGTCATTGACGACCTATACCGTATACATGCCGTGACGCGCCATTGAAGCTACACTGAATCTAGCTGCTTGCGAAACGAATTTCGATGGATGTGTCGTTGAGCGATATCTTTCGGATGGGGTGGATTTATGCAACAAAACGTAATTACCGACCGATGAAAGGAATACGCCGTATCATCCGTATTTTAACCTCTTGTGTCGTCATTAAATTCGCGAAATAGTTTAATACTAATGGGAGAATAATTTAAAAGATTGTCCAATTCCAATAGGCATCAATACGTAACATTCTTTATTTATTCTGTAACATAAGCAAATCGATGGTTCTATTTTGTGTGGTAATTCATAATAGTGTTGTAAACCTAACCTATATTTATTCATAGTAAGCTTAGAGTTTATAAAATTCTTTAGATAAATATGAATCTTATGCATCGTTTCCTTTTGTTTCGTTTCGTAAAGAAAAAAAAAGATGCACTTGTACCTCTTTTTCACTAAGCTCCAGAACCAACATGCAGGAAAGGCTGATATCGTAAAATATACCTCGGTGCATAAAAATCAGAAATCATTGACTCGTCGAAGATGACGCAAAGAACTGTAAAGGGATATTTATCTGTTCATCGAAGCTTAAAGTTTCTGGATGACTAGCGATTTCGATGACCTGGTAGCTGCACCTTAAATTTCCGGTGAAACGAGAAACATTCCGTGATTAACCGGTTGAACGACTCAAAAATTAAAAATGAATGTTCATCATTTTCAATTTTCTGTATTTAAGCTTCTTTTCACGAAGGAATTTCACGATCAGTTTTATTTTATTTTATTTTATTTGAAACATGAAACGAATATTTTCTTTAGAAAGAGTTGTAGGACGTATCGATAAATAACTCTATGGAAAACGAGATTCGTTGAAATTTGCGAGAGATCGTGCAATCTTTTATTACAGAAAGCGATGGTCGTTTGCCAGCGGAAGCTTCTTCGCCGGTATATTCAGTGCTTGAAAATTTATTATTCCGTCCCCGATTTTAAACATTCGGTATAAGTTATACGAGCTCAATGGACCGCGCAATCCGTTACGTTTGAATTCTTGTACACCTGAAGTTCTTGACACGATAAAAATTTCATAAACGAAGAACGTAGATGACGAATAAAAGAAAATATGCCGTGTTATCGAAGTCCAGACCCACGTTCCATTAATTTATTATTACGTCTATGAAATTCTGATTTCGTTCGAAATAGTAAAGAACTGTAACATGCAATTTACGACCGATGAAACTAATGGTTCTGACATGTTAAAATTTCGAAATTTTATGTGGGAAAATCTCGACTGTTATTCGACAGTGTTTTACATATTTTTAGTTTATTTGTAATAGGTACATACCTTTTTAATATCGATATTGATTTTTGATTTTTGATTTTTGACGAAAGAACACATGCTCACATTCCACGATACCGCAGCTATGGGCTACGAAATCAGCTTCTTTTCATATTATCTGTATATTACAATAATTATTACGTATCTTCGGTTACTAGTTACATATATCGAAGTTTGTTGTGCTATTACGTTTAAAGTAAAGAAAAAGATTCAGATAGTGTGTATAATTACATTGAAAGAAAATGTTTCAACTACCGAGAATAAAGCAACGAAAACAAAGATTATTGACACATATGTTATAATAAACGCCATGTGTGATGTTACTGTCGATGGAAAATTAATAATGATCGATAGCGAAGATTTAAATAGAAACGTTAAACGAACAAGCCTACAAGAATAAAAAATAAAAGATAATCGATAGATTTGCTTACCAACTTTGAAATAAGACCTTACGTTTTGATAATAGAATCTTTATACATATATGTGTATGTAAGTATCTTTGACACAATATACATTTATAAATTTACGCGTTAGAATTTAAATATAGAAGAAGAAATGTGTCAACGTTATATAGAAGTATTTATACAAGTCTTAGATTCCATTAAAAATTAATGTCCGATTAAAACCACGCGCGAATATTATTTCTCGTGAGTAATGTTCATACCGCTCACTGACACAGTGGTGGTTGACACATATGTTTTTTCAAAGTCATCAGCCTCGATCCATACGTCATCGGCTATCCAACAATTATACACCGTGAACAATTTGAATAATTTTTCTGCCAACGTGAGTTTGGTAGGTTGCTTTGTCGACGATGATCTTTACGAATATATTCTTGACATAATTGCATCGCTAATAGTGGATGGCATATATGGAGAATGCCCTTCGCTTTCTAATATGGACACGGGTTTTACTTTTCTTTTCGTCAGCACGCGAGTACGTTCGCTCGTCCTGCTAATTCGTGCATGTAATTACAATTACCATTTAAACGGTACCTACACATCTTTTTAGCTTGCTAAATTAACGAGCTTAAAAGGTGCGCAAGTAATCGGTCTTTTTATCTTGTTTCGAGATACTGTACAACGATACGAACTATACACGATTCTGACTCTTCGTTATTCTCTCTTTCTCCGTGTATTAACCCTTAACACTCTAGAGGCGACCTCAGTCACCACGATGTTCCGTGCTGCAACTCCAACTGTTAGATTTCGACATCTCCAATTGATGAGAGTGCAATATTGGTTTGTAGATTAGGAAGTGTAAAGTGTTGGACTTTAAAATGGAGATAAAATATTTAATCTCATATCCCTCCGAAACTATGGTTCTGACAACGTCTCCAACGTTAGTTCGGATTCGACGATCATGGCAAAAGTATTATAATTTAGAAACCCTAAAAAGTGGTTTTTGGAAGTGACATTAGCTCAAATGAAAATGAACTTGATTTTGAATTGTTGAAAAATGAGATCAATTATATTCAAGAATGCATCTTGGTGAATGCTTTATAAATTATCGCACAAAAAAAATACAGAAATTAATATTACAAAATCATATTTTCAAAGATGTAAATATAGATAAATTATTAGAATATAATGTTTTTGTAAGTTAATCTGTATATAAAATCAGTTTACGCTAGCTGTAAGACACGCGTCACGTATACGCTAAATCATCCGGAGTTTCTGCTACGCCCGACCGAAAAAGTCGTCGAGAGCGAAGGGTTAAAAATTAACGCAAATGTGCTCAAAGAAACGAAAATGATACTGCAAAGGAGGTTAATTTCAAAACATCTTTGCGGTCGCGACTTTCTTCTACTCTACGTCTCCGTATGACGGTAATAATAGCATAATCGCATAGAAATTTTCGCAATTTCACATCATCCAGTCCATGTTCCCAGAGTACACAGAAGCGGCACTCGGGGTGACAAACCACTATGCCCGCCATTAATTTGATGTGACTGGCATTGGTATATCTGCGGCGCATGGTGCGCGCGCGAGCGACGTGCTGGTCAACTCAAAGAGAGCAGGAAGGGTACATCGAAAGAACGTCAACTGCACGTCGACGTCTGGCGCAGACGTAATGCCACGCGTGTATCCGGAGAACAGAATGCACGTGGCATGTGCGCAAAGTACCACGATTTTCGCGACATGCGCTATATGCCACGAGCAAAAGAAATACATACATAAGCCTTTCCCTCTCTCTTTCTCTACGTGTGTAGATTTGTTCACCGCTTGAACGCGAAGCGCAATCCGCGGTGACCTGTTGAAAACCGCGGGAAACGCTTATCGTTTGTTACGCATCGTGCGTGGAATGTGGCAATGGAATGGTAGAACAGCGAATGATACGTATACTATACTTATAATGTTGTATCATTATATCATTATATGTATTAGGTTGCTACACAAATTTCATCCGCAAGAGCACGTGTGCAAGTGTACATTTTCTACAAAATCAATTTTTAAAAACAATTTGTACATAATATACGTGTACAATATAACTATACTATAAATATTACAAATTTAAATTATCCATAATATAATAAACGCTATATTTCAGGAAAGATTACACTGTTACTAATGTTATCGGTTTCTTCCTATAATTTCTTTTCTATGATTTGAAACGCGAACGCTTCTTTCCAAACTTATCTAATAAAGAGGAAGGAATTTACGTTTGGTCAAATGATAATATAATGGGATGGGGTTCGATCGAAAGTTAATTATATTAAAAAGTCAAGCTGTAAAGCGAAGTAATTTTAAATTCTTTATAAAAGTGAGCCTGCCTGGTAGTAATATCTCTTTTGCTACCTTCTTCCCTTCACATGCCGATATTTATTAATAATTGCCGGTATAGTATAATTATCCTGTTTTTACGACGACGTTGAAAGGAAGAACGGTCGATAGACGGAAGTGACCGGAACTTTCAACGTTTCTTCAAACGACCAATTAAACATGATACAAAAATAAAATACAATTAATCGACATTTTTACTAGCGGCATCGTTATAATAAGCGTGTGAAATTCAATGTTGCTTTATTTTTAGCAAATAGCCAGAGTTTATGATTCGATTCATATCAATGCATTAAATATATCGACATCCTTACAAAAAGTAATATCTTTTTAGAACGGAAATTTTACCAGAATTTAAAAATTTCAAACACTTTTTGGAAATGAAAACACGATATTTTTGAAAAAATATGCACAGTAATTGTACATATTAAAGAAAGTAAAACATCTACTCATAAAGCAATAAATCTTCTGTCGAATCAAAATATACAAAACTAAAATATTGAATTACTCTGAAAATGACCTTAGATCATATCGAATTACCCTGAAAACCATCTTGAAGAATCCGTATATTCAATGACAATGAATTTTTTTAAGATCGTGTACAATTTTTTTACCTTCGTCCCATAATTCCACTTATAGAAAACATCCATTCGTATAACAGCATTTTTTTTATCGAATATCAGATAATCCTCGTAACAGCCAGTAGCAAAACTTAAAACCAGCGCACAACCTTAAAAATTTGTCAAATTTAACAAATTACTTAATTAATATCTCCCACAGCCGACATTTGAAAGCAAAATGATGTGCAAGAAGTACATATCAATAATGGAGGAATACTACTCTCTATAGTCTGTATTATCTACTTTGCGCTATTCCACTCTTCAACTATGTATAACATATATACTTATTTTGTATCACAATATGGCGCCGTAATAAATTCCGCTGCGTCGAACTCACCGTCTTTCGAACAGGAAAAACCTTGATAATGAGCCTTAACATAATAGGTAAAGCATTTGAATCTGTAAAGAGGCCAAAATATCCAAAAAAAAGAAGGAATTGCAATTGAGCTCTATCGTCTGTGTTCGAGGTCAGTGCACAGTGCACAGCCATACTACACATAACTATATACTGTATTGTACTACGGAAGAAGTCGTGGAAAATTAGATTTACTGTTAGACATTAACCTAGCCTAACAGCCGATTAGAGCGTAGAATTTAATGGAATAATGATGAGATGAATAAAAGCGTTGAATTTTTTTCACGTTGTATTGGATTAAAATAATGTTATTTAATTATCAGAAAAAAAGATGTGAATATTATGTTAATACCTTCGTAAGTATTTGTGCTCGCCTCGCATAAATGCATTGCATAAAATTACTTATGATTATTCTTGCAGCCTGCATTTTTACTTCTCATCAAATAACACACATATTACATATATCGTTCAATGACATACAGCAATTATCAGTTGACTGGACTGCGGCCAGGTAAATATACGATAGAAATGTTCCCCTCCGTGGTCCAAATAGACGGTCATTTTTTTTTATTTGCCTCCAGCTGGTTTATCTATGTAGCTTAAATCAAGAAGCTGATATGCTTCGCACCAATTACGAAGTTATGTTTTGTAAAAATCGCAAAACTTCTAAAAAGCTTCCACCGTTAAAAAATTTCCTAAATTTGAAGAAGATATTAAAGTATCGTTATTATATATACCTACATAATATACATGATTTATCATTTCGACCCTATGTTAAACTTTTTCTTGAAACATTGAAGATCTTTATATTTGTTTAAACGAGATTGGAGAGTATAAATTCGGGAACCATATTCAAGGTAACGTTGTATGCAAGAAGCAACTTTTCTTAGTACCTGTATCCAAAAAATGTTTAAATGACATAAAGCGGCAAGAACATTACATTGGAGGAAATGGACTATTGCATGCTTCTAAGTTCTTATAGAATTTTATTCCGTAAATTTCCGTAAAGGATATTCCAAACTACTCCGTATAAAACCATGCCTTCGCAATAAATATACCATGCAGTCTACATGTACGAGACGACAGCACAAATAAAACGAAATATGTAAAGGGTGAAACAGTAGCAGCGTGCCATAAAAGGTTGTCACGAATGTAAAACAAACGGGACGGTAAGAAGTATCGCGAAAAGGACACAAATTTCTGTTGAGAGTTGGTCACAGAAACCCACGGGGTCACGTATAAATCAAAGTCGGAGCCATTAAATTCTAGAGTTACGATAACACATGAACTTTTTCCACGCCTAGCTGCGCAACCTATCTCCATTGTTACGAACAAGCAAGACAATGGGCAGATATTACGAAGCACAAGCGGGAAGCACAGAAGTGGCGGAAGAAAAAGAGGAGGCAACTAGAGAACTCGAGTTCCTCGACGTCTCACCGCGATGGCCCGCGGCTGCACATTAGATCGAACGTGCACGATAGCCTAGCTACGATTGTCGCGTCGTATCAACCTTCTATAAAAATGATAAATCGCTATGAAGAGAAAATATGAAATGTTTAAAGCTTTGAAGACGTGGGATCTCCTATGGATGTGTGTTTATTAATTTAAAAAGTAAGGTATATTAAAGAAACACAACATAAGCTGACCATTTAATTTTTGTTTTGTACTTTTGCTTATCGAGTCACTAAGAACCGAAGGGATATGAATGCGAAGAATAAATGAAAAGAACAACAAGACTAAACGCAGAATAGTAGTACAGGTTATACAATATAGATTTAACGTTTATGGTTGATTAAAAGTGGCAAACTATGTTTAAGGATTTGCAAAATAGAACGTCAGGAAGGCAGATAAGAAATAATGGAATCTCTCGCTCGCGCCGAGATTAGACGTAAACATACGCGTCGAATCTGTAATAGAGTCGGCGAAGCGGCCATAGGGCTGGCTGAACACCTTTTTATGTGTTTCCCCAGTACCTATGCGGTGTGTTTTCGCGCTTCTTATAGTATTCGCGTAATACGCCATATATCAATTTTTCTCAGTGAAACATTATTAGGATTCTACAGTATTATTTTATGAATTTCCCATTCTGTTATTTAATGAAATACGCACAGTATAATCCGATGAAACAGCCAACGATTTTCTTGCTGATATTTTCAATGTTCGATCAAACCACTGCTGCCAACAAAGAAAATGCAGCTCCCTTTAGATTAATCAAGTTACCTGAATATCGAAGCAAGATACCCATTAAAATTAGATACGGTGTATAGACAAGTGGTAATGGCAGAATAGATACAGTTATTTGACAATTACTGCTGTTTGTTCGCTGCGCAACAAAATATAACGAAATGTAGGAGATGATCTGAAATTTATGGCCGATAATGTATATGATATACCGTGCTATTTCTGAGCAACCTTGCGCGTACCATCTGCTGGATATATGTAGGATATATGTAGATAGGAATTTTACGATTTCCGTGGTATAATAATGCTTTATAATAACAAGACGAAGGTATAAATATCTTACAGGGGCGGAAAATCTGGCTAATTTTTGCTTATATAATTCTTTTGAACATGTACTTCTTACAACAGATAAAAGAGTTAACACATAATAAATAGCAGCATCGTATGGAAAATTGAATCAAAAAGCACGAAATATCACAAAATTTTAGCATTTTAATTTTAATTTCAAATACACAAATAGCAAATGTATATTCTTCTTACGAAGACAGCAGAAAAGTTTAATAAATTCTTTTAGGAATTTTTACGCGATACTCAATTCTATTACCGAAAAACTTGAAATGTGCGCGATAACGAAACAGCAAATTAAGATAACTTTTATAGAGATGTAAGGAAGGACATGTGAAGAGAATTTTTTGTGTAGACGCTACTTCTGATGAATAGGAGTAAGAAAATTGCTTTTATATTTAGAACCATCGTTTCAAATTCTGACAAATTAAATTTTTCAACTCACATGTCTTTTGTTTTATATGGCGAATACAATTCAGTGAATAGAAAGTGACCTTAATTGTAAGATCCTAACAATCTTTCCTTTTTTTACTAAATTGATTCTACTGAACAAAGGAATGCATCAATATACAGCATTATATAAGCCAATAAAGGATTATACGAGCGAACAACAGAAGATGGTGATCTTATGCTTGAAAAAATTTTATTTCAAATAAAAATAGAAAATAACAATTTGGCAAAATGCATTATTTTGAAATAAATTTCTATTCTGGTTAATTCTTATAAATAATGCGATGAGTGGATGTTTCAAAGCTCGTCTAAGTAGAATTGATTTCGCAGATCATGTTCCTTGACTCGTGAAAGTTTAGCATAATATGAGACATCGGGATTGTACTTTTCATTTATCAAATATTGTGTTGTATATCTACATGGATCGTTCAACCAGCGATTGAACGCAACGTAAGATTTTCGCGATGATAAATTAAAAGATTCTGTTTCACACATTGAAACGAACCAAGGAAAATAACTTCTTTATCAAAGTAACAATATTTGTGCTTTGCAAGTAGCGCATTCCGATTACTACTATCGCATCTTACAAAGTACGATAAATGCAGGAAATTTGTTAAAACTTACGATAGGATTAAGCGAATTGTTTGAAAAGTGTTCTAAATACGCGAACAGGAACAAACAAAGTGAAATGTTATGTCAATTTTTATCGAAGAAGAAAATGAGGAAAATCTAATAACAGAGATTATTGAAATAGGATTCCATTCCACAGAAGAAAAACATAGCAACTCACATTTTTTTATTTCTATGAAGAAGCAATTTAAACATGTCAAGAAAAAGATTAACAAATACAATAAATTTTTTTATTTCTTAACGTTTTAAAATTTAAAAGTTGTTTCACATCATAAAGTTACATACGTAAATATAATTTTACTAAGGTGATGTAATGTTTATCTGATGAAATTACATACTTATTCTTACGTTACAGCAAAATATATATATTTATTCTATGTATATATACTAAATTTGTACATAATTTATTAGTATTTATTCAGTACGCTGTCTTACAGTGTCACTGACTTAAAAGAGTTCACGTTCACGTTCACGTTGAACATGTTCGAGGCTAGAGCACAGATCCAAACTGACTTTCGCTCCATATTCGTTCTGTTACGAAAACCAAGCTCCTCCTACATTTTTGTAGCGCATCGTATGCTCCATTACGTACATTCCGCTCTGGTTGTCACTTATTCTCCTCTTTACTTCCATGCGCATTCAACGAAATTGATTTAACTTTAATTCATCATGATATAACTTTTTACATTTGCATTTTTGAAGACAATTTACATTGCTGAATTTTATTTTCTAATACTGTGGGTATGAAAGGGAATTTCAATAGTTTATTTAGCATTTTTTGTCAGTTCCTTTTTCCACCTAAATTTAACGATTTCGTTATGTTTGGGGAAATTCAATTACGACGCTATCACAAACAACTTTGTTTATGAAAGTGCTACTAATAATTTTTCGATCGGTCACTGATTTTCTAAACTTTTTTCTAGTGATACTGGCCTTAAGGACAAAGAATGGAATAGACAAGTTAAGCAATAAACAAATCAGCTGCAGAAACGAAACTGGTGTGAAATTTAGGTCGATATTAAATTAATATTCTTTTAACGATCGTTCCGCTCCAATTTTCATTCGCATTCCGTTGATTACGTTGAAATATTAGTAGGAATTATAGACGTTCTTTCTAGTTGTTGCTTTTTCAATAGAAATTCGCCCTGAAGTGGATAATTGTCGTTGCATATTAAGACTTCAGTTTTAAACGATACGTGTCGTATGATGTACGTCATAGATATATATATTATTATTTTTGCAATTAAATTTCACTTTTACTTGGTTATTTAAGAATTATAAGAGTTAATTAAGGGAACTGAAATTTAGAAATTGTTATTTGCATGGTTTCCATTAACGGGACCAAGTTCAACGCGTATTTATGATTTCAAGTTAATTAGAATACCTAAGTTTCACCTCACAAGGTTGAGAAATATTACTTATATGAAACAATGATTCCATTCGTTGCGCTTATGAAATGTTCGGTCTATACACATGTATTATTTTCGAGTTTGTAATCAAGATGCTGTTTTATTTCTAGAGAATTAAATAAAATATCACATTTTTTACAAATTTGTACAGGATTTTAGAAAGGAAGTTGGCTGTGCCAATACTTTTGTTCATTACTATATGATTCGACTTAAGAATAGGTATTTCATACGTTTCTATCATTATCTATCGTTTGTATTCTATAATAGGAAACTTGTGAGATACAATTTAGGTTGGCCAGTACCATACATACCCATTAGGCAACTGCTCCCCTGTTCCTCTTGTTTCCCGACGAAAAGTACAGTGTCAAGTAGCGGTACGTATGGAATGTATGTTTAACCCAGATCGTTCACGGTACAACATTGTGCTAGACGTTCTCGATAAAATCACGAGCATCGATAATGGTAGATGCTGGCATGCTGCCGAATGACTGCTCCTTTTTAAAAGTAATCAACCATTTGGTTCGTACAAGGATGTGAAATCTCACTCGTCCTCGTTTATATCCTACGTCTCCTCTTTGGGAGTATCGAGCGAAATTGTTGGCACGCGGCGACGATTTTACCAACGAGGAAACCGAGCCCGAGAAAGCGTAACAAAACGAGATAATTATTAATTGTGTGGACAGAATATGACCAGGAAAAGTTGTCGACTTTAATAACGTTACAAAAATCGACTGGAGAAAAAAAGAAATTGACATGTATTTAGTTCAAGAGACGCGTGCCCGTTTTACGTACAACACGCTCGTGTATTACGATTTTACGCGATAAACCAACCGAGAATTTTTGAGCCTACGCTGGTTAAACGAGAGAGTGAGAATAAGACAAGCTGACCAAACGTGTTGTAAGAAATGATTCCTTTTACTTACTGTGAACTTACCGTGTATCCAGCATCCAATTAAGTGAATTCCGGTCGATTAAATTCATTTATTAAGGCTTGAGCTCCATATCGTATCGAACGAACGAAAGTAGAAGAATATAGAAAATGTTGCAGGTAGCCATGTCTGCGCTGTAACGAAACCCGTTTCTTAAATATCGAACACGAGATCGGCACCCTTAAAGTTAACGAGAAAGCAGGACAATATTCTCCGCATAGTCGATCCTTATCTACAAAAAAATATATTCCAGTTTCCAATAGAACCTCCATTATCCGAACGTCTACTATACAAATAATTAGTTGGGAGGAAAAAATTCGTACGCTGTATTGAATGAAAGAGAAACATTTCGTATGGATTATCCAGATTTCCAATGCATTAGCTTTGCGTGGATAATTCCTAAGACAAATTCCAGCAAGCCAAGTAAAATGTAAAATACTTAATTGATCGAAAGTTGTCGGAAAGAAGTGCAATAAGATGGCTATACTAGACTGCTATAACAGAAACAAATTGTTATTTCTTAGTCTCATATTTTATTCATTGTCGATGTTTATGGATTTGAAATCGACTTTCTTCGTTGAAAGTCAACATTTGTAAAGAAAATTTTGATTTGTTCGATTAAAAGTGTTTTCTCTTTTTGGTTGCTATGTATTCGTGTCTGAAAAATCCTATTAATTATATGCTTTATCAAAGGATTAATGTTGTAGAGCGGAGTTTGAATTTTTGATGATATAGGAATACAATAATTCTGATTTTTGGGTGATTGCTGGTTTATCGGATTACAAATTATCTCTTATAATTAATTGGAGTTCGAATTTAAAATCTTACATTTAGAAGGAGTATCTGCCTCCGCAAGTATTGCAAAAATTTTTCAACCGTTCTCTGGTTTGTTAAAGATATGTTTATTCCATTGTAACCGCAGTTGGATAAGAGCAGACCTCGAGCTCCATGGCACAGCATAAGTCGTCGCACGAATGCGGCACCGTAAATTTCAAATATCGTGTAAACCGATCGAACAATGTGACGTCTGACTCTGACGCAAATTGTTATCTCTCCAAGGTATCGATTCTCCACTTTATTCCTTTCCCGTTGTTAGCCATATGTCGCACGACGTGTTGCATGGTATTGTTTCGAGTAGCGACAAAGGGTTCGGAAGCTACAAGCCGGTAGCTCTCACTCAACGAGTTGAAATGAAGAACCGAGGGTAATTACGCACTCTCTTTGAAATAATCGAACGAGATTCCTGTTACTTGAGAAATGGACGTGTTATACAGGGTGTGTCATTTGGCTCGTTCACGCTGCATACACAGAATGTCCCAGATTTTTCCTACAAAATAGTGAAAAAAGATCTTATAAATGTAAGTAACTATAAATATAGGCTTATACACACAGAGTCACTCAGAAGTATTAGGACATTTGGCTGATTTACAGTAACAGTATATACGTGAATTTGACCAAAGTAAAAATGAATTAATAACAAATTAATAATTTAAAAAAACACGTAATTATATCAATTTCTTTACATTTTCTTCAAACTAAAGAAATCCGTTTACGATAGAAAAACACGACTAGCTTGAAAATGACTGGAAAAGAAAAAGAATATAGAAAAGGGTGAAACTGGGTACCAAATAGTTGCCAGCGTCACGAACTATATCGTCGTGTTCGATTGCGAAAAGTTGACGCAGTCAGCTTGACAAGGCGTATCGCTTAAAAGGTCGTGGACGTACGGAAAGGCCCGCACAAAAGGTATCCCTTTGTTGTACACCTGTCTTTGCTCGGTTGTGTTCGCGTATGCAAATGTAACACGAGCATACGTACCCGCATGGCACGGCCACGCTCGAGTGTTTGCGCGTAACGTCATACTCGTGAAGCATTTTCACGTGGATACGTAAGACTTTAATAACAATAGCGATTATGATCGGAGATTATTATTTTGTAAGTTAAATCTAGGCTAGTAAATAAGATAAGATTTTGTTGCGCGAGGACAGAATATAATACATTTCTCGTTTCTAAATGTAAAAAGTTTCTGGCTTTTATACGTTTTTATTATAACGTATTTATACGTTCATAATGCAGCTATCACATATAACCGGCTCTTTTTTAAACACGTGCAATATTCATTCGCATCTTATTCGAATGGGTAACATTTCGGAAAAAGCCAGACACATGTATCATGGTGATAAGAACGTTAAATGATAACAATTAATCTACGTAACACCGTGATTCGACGCGTGGTGACGTAACGTGTAGCAATAAGTAGTGGCTTTCCCCTAAAACCGGAAACTGAACGATTAGTTCGTTTACACAGGTTATGAACACTAAAGGATATTCCAGTGGAATGATGAGTAACATGTTTGTCAAGTTTATCGTTGTTCTGGATCTTGAATTTCCGAAATTAAATGTCCGAGTAGTATATAATAGAACGTTACTATAGAATGATGGTTATTCGAAATGTAATAAAATTTGTAAAATTCCATTTTCATTTCAAATTTCAAAAAATTAGTAAATGGCATGAAAATTCTTGAAATATACATGTTATACTCTCAATCTTTCGTTAATTTATGCATTAATATACAGGGTGGTTGGTAACTGGTGGTACAAGCGGAAAGAGGGTGATTCTACGCGAAAAAAGAAGTCGAAAATATAGAATAAAAATTTTTTTTTTTTTAATTTTTCCATCGAGACAACGATCTACAGTGAGATCCGTTATAACGAGACGTGATGAATTGCACGTGTACCGAGCGAAAATTCAAAGTCGATTTTCTCGAAAACAAAGGGTCAAACGAAAAATTTTTATTCTATATTTTCGTCTTCTTTTTTCGCGTAGAATCGCCCCCTTTCCGTTTGTACCACCAGTTACCAACCACCCTGTATATTATTGCTATTATATCTATTACTTTATATGCACACTATAATTTCTATATTAAATTAACATGTCTTCTTACAAATTTGATTAATATCCCTTTAATACCGTTATTTCAATTTTATGCTAATACGTGTATCGAATAAAATAAATTGTTCGGTAAATAGATAGTTGAGAGACTTCTTGCGTAATGAGACATTGATATAGTAAAATATTTGAACAATTATATAGTATCTAAAGTGGCATTTATTAACATTAAAAGCTAACACTATGGATTAAAATTAATTAAAAGATGATAAACTATCCGAATTTTAAATATCAAAATAAGAATATAAAACTAAAAGCAAATGACTCTCTTTCCTATCTTAATGTTGTATCGCTGTTCTAATCCTAAAGCTACTAATAATAAATGGATAATGTGCAGCGATTTACGGATAAAAGTGTACATATAATATTTACATGTTATGCCCCACAATTCGATTTTGTTTCGCGTGTATCTTTACAACGATCAGCTCATCGTTATCGTTGCCGTTATCATTGTCCTGTAGGTTACACCCAGATAACGAGCAGTCTTTAAGAGAGCGGTTAGTTCTACGTTTCTTCTCGCGGAACGCGGTCTTTGTTCAATCGCGTCGCGTTGGAGCGCGGTAAACGCGTGCTCGCGATGGTAATTTCATCGTTGTTGTATCGTTGAACCACTCGAACTCACCGTGTTCTCGCCAAATTTACGATTATGCGATAAATCTCGCGTTATTGAGGTAATTTTTACCGTAGAAGCTATTCTTCACGGTGGTTATTCAATGTTTAGCGCATCAGTGAACAATACTGAATAAAAAGAAAAAAGAAAGAAAGGAAAAACAAGGTGACGAGACGGAAGGACACACGATGCAACGACTCCAAGGAAGATTGATTTACATAACCGATGGGATATCTTCCTCGAAACGCGAGTTCAAGCCTCTTGAAGTCAATTAATTCTGGCCAATTAACGCCATATAACGTCAATTACAGATTCGTCGAGTCACGACGATGTACTCCCAAGAAATCGTAGTACCGTTACTCTCAAAGTTACTTTTACAACAACGTGGTCGCATTTCTGTTTCGCTATCTCTCGTCTGTCCCATCATTTGTCAGCTTTTATATTTCTATAAAAGTTATTTTCTTTCTTTCGTCTCTCTTTTTCTGTTTCGTTTAATTAATCCTTTTTCTTTTTTAACAAGACATTTGTGATGCGTGGTCAACAATCCGAACGTTCAACTTTATTCCTAAGCTATATATGTATCGAGCTTAGTTACGTGTGTTTGCTAACGAACAAACGTATACCATGATGCGTGTTAATAGCGTAACCAGCTGTTACGGATACATGTGTCGAATGCAAAGATGGAAAAAATATTTTCGTAGCGAAACAAGATACGCGTTCTGCGTCAAAGAGAACTGTCAATTAAATAACGCGATAAAAACGGGAGAAAATAATCGAATATTGCATTCGTTTTGCATTTTACAATTGCATTTTAAAGAAAGACTATGTTTCATCGTGATTCGAAGCTGCAACTTTAGTACCGAGATAACTGAATCGCAAGAATATATTTGTTTCATTTCTGAGGAATGCTAAATTTCTATTGAAATATGTACATATAACGGATAAAAGCGGAACGTGAGATAAAGAAAGCAGAAAGAGCAATGAAATAGAGAAATAAAAGTAATATAAAGTAAAAATAAAAACTCAGTGAATTATATGTATATGTCAGAATTCTGATTGTAGAGCAATTCAACGGTTACAAAAATCGTGAAAAGCTTGCATCATTTGAAACACGTTTTCTTGTTCCTCCTACTTCACCAACCAACAACCACGCTGTAAACCACCGATAATTCAAGCTAACACAAACAATCCGTGTAAATAAGCATGATCACAATAACCAGAAATCCGTGAAAGATATTTCCTCAACGAGGAGGAATGCAACTCGGAGAATTCGATGAATCAACTTAGAAGCATCTCTCTTAAAAATATCGGTTCGTTTCCAACGAGACAGAGGTATGCCATTCAAAGAAACCACTGTTCTTTAAACGAAAATACGGTCTGATCGATGCAAAGAAGCACAAAGTGATGTACAAGGTGATGAAGAAGTCCTGTAGACTTATCTTAAAGTTGCTAAAAAGAGCAAATAATATATAAAAGAGGAACGAGGTGGGCGGTAGGAGAGAATCATCGAAAGAATGTCGTGCAGGAAGAAGATCGACTCGAAACTCTGGCTGGAGTATACTCAAACGGTAAGAATCGATTGTATTCGTGCATCGTGATAACGGTTATCCGTATCCCCCAGACCTAACCGAGGGCTAGCGAACCGGGTTTCTAAGGTAACCGAGTTAATAAATCGATGAGACGTTATCGTGCAGGATTGAGTTCGCTGCTTCCAAAGCGAATATTCTCGTTGATTGTGCCTTTTTTTGTTTCTTTCTTTCTTTCGTATTCTTTTCTTTCTCCGTTCGTTGTAATAAAGCCGTGATCGTGAACGAGACAATCGTAACACTTTATGCTATTCGATGCTTTCATTCATTCAACCCTTAAAAGAATAATTCTTCCAACGATAATAAAGCATTTTGACTTTGACACTTTTAAGTATCGGAGAAAAGTCATAGTGACGGGAGACCACTTTCTTCATTTTCACTTGTTTAATAACAATAAGAATATGTATCATATATACACTGTATAATAAGCACTGTGTCTGTGAAATTGAAAAACATACAGTGGCTTGTTACCATATAGCAACATTATACATTTAAAGGTTAAAGCGAGCAGCGAAACTCTCCTATTACGTCGAGAAAATTACATCTCATCATGAGATTCTCATGTTTCTTCTGCTAAGCAAAGTTTCGCGAAAAAAAAGAGAATCTTGAAGAACGTTCTCGTTTAATATTGAAATATTTCCATTAAGATGAGCATATTGTTTATTCGGGAGTTGACTCAATTGTATGAAATACATATGTTATTCGAGTATTTCTTATTGACGTCAAATGTTAGGTAAAACAGTTCCGTCAGGATCGAATTGTCATTGCATAAACTACGAGTTTTTCTTTAATTAACTCTAAATGCTTGTGATTAAAATATGCTCGATATAATTTCACGAGACATAACAAAAAAATTTCATAAATGAAAAACATTTAATGGCAGTGTTATTACTCTATTGGTTTTGGGAATAAAAGTTGTCCTACTTTTTTCGGTACTTAATATCAAACTTATATAACGAAGTTTATAAACATTTCTTGAACTGATCTAATTCCTTTCTCCCTCTTTTTTTATCCTCTATGAAATTAATAATGATATTATATAGGAAGTCTACAAACTGTTTACAAAATTTTGATAAAGATCACAATTTATTGAGTTTCAGTCCAATCGTGTGTTTACATATTTGCACACGTTTTACTATCTAACATATTTCAAGTACAACAAAGTCACTCTACATATATAAAAAATGATTAACATCTCAACAGGATAATATGCTAAAATGTATTTACGGATGTAATAATATACTCATCTCATCAATTTCATCTCATTCATAAACCATAGTAAATAGTTCTTCAATTTTCTTAACTTCATGAAGAATTTTAATAGCATATTATAATAATAGTATATAAATGATATATGAAGAATTTTAGTAATACAGTAGAACCATTAACATCCGCCATTTCTTTACGTAACTGTATTTTTCTAACACAAAACGATACTTACTTAAATATATACTTGACCGTTTACATCAACAAGAGGAACAAGAAGGAAATTAATAACATACTAACATAATAAAAATAACGTAGTAGCGACATACCAAAGCTTCCCGTTGCAATATTCTTCGCATAAATTCCGGAATTAGTAGTCGTAAACGGACCACATTCGTATCGAGATCCGTATTATTAGTTATTCCTGATGATTACACGTTGCTAAATCACGAGGTGTCAAAAAACGTCACATCCCCTGCAAACGGTCGGTAGATGGTTGTCGCCAGTTTCCGCTCGGTAATTAAGATGTATGTGAATTGAAGGTATCACGCAGAGGTAACTTCTACAAAAAGTCTGTGCGAAGGTCTCGACGAAGTCGTTAAGGAGGCAATTGCACAACCACGGGCCAGGCGCCAACCGGTAGAATCTCGTTTTCTAGGACAATCGGCGTTCCTAGGTAGTGGAGAACGATCTTATTCAGGGCAAGATCAAGAACGACCGTTCGTGTCGATAACATTCCAACACCGCTGATATTTGGTGTCGTTCTGGGAACTTGAGAAACTTCACTATAAATGGTACTCATTCTGTACGCGTAAGGCTTGATTAAAATCGATAGACTAACTTGATACTTTTTTTATGTACGATAGGATTAAAATTCAGAGATGGCATGCTTCTTTTATTTATTTTATTGATCACTGAAAGATCGTAGGCAATGTGTTTAGTCTGAAAAGGAGCGATGGATTTTCTATCTCCCTAGTGGAAATGCGAGAAAGATAATTTCATCGACTGCTTCTTTTGGTTAGGAGATACTATCATCTTTTTGAATAAAAATTTATATCTACATAAACTGTCAACACTTTTTTGCAAAATAATCGATTTAATTCGTTAGAAATCTTGCAAAATCAACCGCAAAACTCCGAGAATGCTAAATAACAAGAACACTACTATCTCTCAATAATAGCATGCCGTAATCCTGAATACTACTCGAGTCAGCTGTTCGTTACTTTGCTTCCCGTGACGTATGTAGATATCTGAGCAAGTTAACTTCACAATTTATCTAAAAAAGGGCATGTCGTATTCATTTTTATGTTATATCTGGTCTATAGATAGTCTTACCTGTTTTCATTCGATCACGAACAAGTTATACATAGAAAAAGTGCGCACAAACATTCGTGCACGCGTGAATGCGGAACAGGACTCTTTCTCTCTCTCTTTACCTGCTTTTCTTACTTTCTTCCTTCTCTCCGTCTGACTCTGGCTCAGGGCTGCACTTATAACTCAAGATTCTTCAGATTTTTATCAACCGTCTACTTAATAAATTAGACTCTACTATATATATGCGTATAGACAAGAGGGAAAGACATTTTTTCAGTACTAATGAAAATACAAAAAAATTTACTAAATTATAATCTAAAAACGTTAAAGTATTGTTTACCATTATAGAATTTCTGTTTTGCTTCGTTTTTAAAATTACAATCCTACGTATATTGTAATTTCATATGAATATTTTTGGAAGAACCAACTTTTTATAAATATGAATTTTTATTAATTATCTAGAATTATAACAGCTTACATAAATAAATATACCTTGTTATTAGAAACCGATTAGGAATAATGTACTACTTATTCAATAACTTACTTAAGAACTTTCAAACTTCTAGGATAGAGTAAAATAAAAACATTCAAAGTATAACAAACTAAAAATACGTTATAATAATAAATTTTCATTATAGTAATAATAATAAATTCTAGTTTTCTAAAAATTACAAAAATTTATATGATACACATATGATCGTGAAGAAAATTATTTTTGAAATCCGAGCCTGCTTCAACCCTCTCCCTACCATTCTTTACTCCCTCTTGGACCTAACTGTCCACTCGCCGACTGACCAGTTTGTATCCAAAGTTCGTCTCGCCTACATTCTGTTTCCGTTACGTTATTCGTATTTTCGTTTGATATATCGATCGTAAATGCTCGATCCAATACAGTTAATTAAAGGAAGAAAATGAAGCAGGAATTTTCTAATGATTCGCAAAAGTAATCGAGGTGCTCTCAGAATTCGAAGTACAATATGTCAGGTACGCGAAAACATTCGGTCACTCGCGCTGCCGTTCGGAAAGCTTCGGTGACCTTCGGCAGATATCGGCTGTTCTCGAGAGCGCTCGTAACCGGCATCCTCGAGGAGACGACAACGCACGACAGATGCCTCGAGGACCAGTGACAGAATGTTATGTCGAAATCAGGTGAAATTCGGCTGATTTGTGTGTGATTGTGCGAAAAAATTTATACGTATATCATGCCGGTCACGTGCTCAGACTTTCTTGATAATATTGGATAAGTGTGCTTGCCTGGAAGACGGAATTTAAGGTAACAATGTGCAGGATATAATAAGAATAACACACGAATATTTTTTTAATGCAAAAACTACTGTACACAGTAGAAGGCTGTTTAAGCATCGCGAGTTTATAATTTCTACCAAGCACTCAATTTTTATACTCGACGTGATCGATGAAAATGCGAAATAAACATGCGCTTAGTTTGGACACAAAAAAAGAAAATTGAATTACGCGCTCTTGTGTATGGTGTAGTAGGGATGCATTTGATCGGCAGTTTCTTACATTGGATTTATAACGGATACATAGCGATTTTGTAAACGAGCAACGGTATGGAAAAAGCTATACGTAAAGTATGTCGTAGACTTATTTCGACACGACCTACTATATCTACCGGACGATGAATCAGTCATTCTTTAAAGACGTTTTCATCGAAGGTCTTGTTGCAGTCTTTGTAAAAGCATCCATTATTTACTCCAAACATAGCGACTGTATATTGTATAACATTAGAATAACGATTGACCACTACGGCTTACCTAATACAAACTGGAAGACTGCATCGTTTACATTAGCCCAATTTACACAAACAAACGATACAATTTATCGAAACGCCATATTTTTTGTATCTTTAAACGGTATAACGAATCTTATGATAATTATTACACGGTTTGTAATAAAGTAACGTGACGCAATCAATGAAGGTTGTTTAAATGATGACACAATTCTACGCTCGTAATTGCGAGAACTACTATGTGTACATGCTTGGCTTGCGAAATCGGGAATTCTAATCCATTCACGATATTGAAAGTCACCTGTAAATTAAAAATTAAATGATTATCAAAAACAAATCATTCCCACGTATATATCGGTGATTTTAAGCGAAATCATTATGTTCTGTTCACGGATCTCGGTAAAAAAACACAAGGGATCGGAAGAAATGTGATTACTTACGTATACTTATTGCGCGTTTCGTGCGATAATTGTGGATCTCTATTCGTCGTATATTACACCGTAACACCGGAGAAAGTGCTTCTGAGTTATTAGAGAAGAGAATGTAGCGTTGACGTCACTTAAGAACAAACGTGATCCTCCGTGCATTCCTTTCCGCATTCTTTTTCTAAAATCTCCATGCAGTTATTAAAAAAACGACGAATATACAAATGAAAAAAGAAGTTTGCGGTAAGATCAGACTTGCTAACCTCAGCACTCGCTTCTGAGCGACGGAAATTTGACGGATATTGAATGTGTTAAAACGGGTAACTGTATCGATATGAGGTATAGATATCTCGTTATCCAGCGACCGGAGTTCATCCGTTGACCTCCTATCGTGCACCACGATGGATCGAAAAACCGTTGGTCAAGAACGGAGAAAGTCGTAGCACACTTTTTCGTCACCTCCGTGAGCCACTTTAAAACTCGAATTTGATGCAATCGTGGGCGTCAAATTTTCAAAGGCGCGTATACTGTATCGAGTTTTGACATTAAATATCATTACTCGATCTTGGTTATTTATTTTGAAGTTAATTTCGTGTCGTTTCGTTGTTTCAAATATAAAACAAAATTAATTCGAGTAAGTCTGATCAACTTATTTTTTAAATTTATTACTATGCGTTCTTCTCTTGTAACATTTTATCAATAACCAATATCTATTCGAAATTCACTTCGTATTAGTTGTTAAATGTTGATCCATGCAATTGAATCAGACTTTCTGCTTTTTTCTTCATTCATGCTAAACTATACGTTATGATTAGTTACACGAAATCTCTGCGCTTGCTCATTTATAACCATCAGCATTCAGAACATGGACACCTCATCAGATCGCGCTTTCTAAATACATATTATAATATACCTTCTTCCGATCATGGGGGATTCCTCTGACATCATAGGACACGAATGCATCGTGGTTGGGAAAAGTTTGATTTTGAAATACCTGACATGTTGGTGTCACGTGTACCGGAACCGGAATTTGCATACCATCTTAAATAGCTATGTCGTAACTCGGAACATTTAGATGAACTATACGATGCTACGCTTGCGAGTTATGTAATCGTGCAAATAAGTCTGAGACAGTTGGTATCTCAAACAATTAGTTTCTTCATAATTGAATTGATATCGTCATATTTTTCATCCTAATATCCATTTGAATATATAATGTTGGAAAGATCGTCGAAATATACAAAGTGTTCCGTTTAAATCAACCATTGCGAATATTTCTGAAACTGTTGATATATTATGTTTCTAGAGACACATAATTTGACGTAATTTTTCTGGAAATGACAAAGATATTTTAATCTCAACTTTTTAACTTTACGCGTGAAAGATAAGCAAAGACACGGAGCTGGTCTATTCTGTAAATTAATAACTAGAACCAAAACCATATATTATATATGTATCATACTTTGCCGTTTACTTCTAGCACCCCGTAATCAAACATACGAGTTCTTTAAAGCAATGACTGACTGCTGGCGTAATAACACCGGCAGTTCGTAGCACGTCATGAAGATCGCAAAAAAAACAAGCTATCTGCTGAAAGAGCTTGATTCGTTATGTCGCAACTGATAACTTAAAGTTAGTATGGATTGCGCTGTAAGTCGATCGCTCGAAAAACCGTATGGGGTGCGGGGTTATTTCCCCCGTGATGAGACGAAGAAAATAGCCAAACTATTGGGTACGTTTTCCGCTACGGCCACTGTATAATTACAGTTCGTGCGAAAATTTGTGGCTTCCTGCGATCTTCTGCCTCCATAAATTTACCGCCCAAACTGCCAGGCATATTACACCATTGACAACAAACCTCTCCCAGTCATAAGGCTATGAGTTCTACTAAAACACAAAACGCCACCATTTCTCCATTCTATTATTACGATTGCCTGTTGTTTTACTCGAGATACGAGGCTTCTTCTACAGACAGCTGTTACTGCATTGAACCGGCAATTATTTTCAAATAAATGCTTCTTTAATTGGTATATAATTGGTATCTTTACTTTGAGACGTTTTCCCTAGAGTCTGTCCTAGAGGATTGAACGATAGGGAGTGAGTTGGGCTACGTTAAGGCGTTATGCGCATTGCGTATAGGTGTTTCTTTTGTTGTATTTAGTGCGAATAGAAGGGTGTTATTATGTGTAAAACTTTTTGTCGAGAAAATATGGTGTCGTTCGAATCTTTCGCTCTGAGCTTGCTGAACCCTTTGGAACATCTTTAACTCAACTGGGATACTTTACCGCTAAAAATTGTTTAAAGACTTGACGGAAATATGAAAGAATCGTTGTTTAAACTAAAAGTTGCGACTAAATGTATTTATATTCATTTATGAAATAATCCATCTCTGCTTTCCTATATTCGTTTTGTTTATCAAATCAAAGAGTAAATTGAAATTTATAGAATAGATTCATAGTAAAAAATTAATTCATTAACACTGTAAAGTTATGTCCAACAAATCTTCAAAGCGGTTCTTGTAAAAAAATTATACAAAAACATGTTTACGATATTATTTTTTTAATAGAAGATCGTCTCTCTTACCGTAGTTCTATCAGTTATTGGATTTGTATTCTGTGTTCTAACGTTAGTTTCCTAATATAACATAAATACCACAAAGTTTAAAGGCTAAATCGATTTCAGGAATTTCTGAAGCGAGCTAAATGCTACTGATGCAAACTAACTGCTAAAGTTTTTCGAGTTGCATGTACATTGGGATATTTGGTAGAGCGAAGCTAATTCCTACTTTGTGACTCGCCGAGCCCAGCAAAATCTTTTAGTTAAATACAGAACTGAAACCTGTTTGATCAATATTTGATTATTCATATCTGCAACCTTTATGAAATATTTAACAGTAAAAAATACTGTTAAAAATAATTCAACATTGTTACCAAAAGAAAATTGTTTAATCAAAAATATTTCTCTTTTATATTAATACTTTCTTGTTCTGCGTATAATAATTGTACTTGCTCTTTTAACTTGTAATATATTTTATTCTTGATTCGACTTTCTTAGGCACCGTTATCCCATTGGAGAAATCGAGACGAAGTAAAATAGATCTTAAGTTAAAGTTCGGACAATGAATCTCCTTTTTATTTCGGCTGGTTCCCTTTCTTTCATTTTTTTTTGTCTGCTTGGCTTACCAGCTCCTGCAGGTCAGTCCCTTCCGGTCTTCGTAGTACGGTCCAGCGTTTCTACTAACCTAGACGAATTCCAAGGTTCCTTCTCCGAAGTCAACTTTCAACATTTTTCTTCCCGTGCAACAAAGAAAAGGCACCACGTGTTTACTCATTTCTCTACCTCGAATCACAACGAATTCCACCGAATTCCGCTTTTGAATCTGACTTCGAGAATTCTTTATTTCTATTCATGTACACGAACGTGCGTTCAAATAATCGAGTTAACTGACGATAATTTATTATTTTTATACGTGTATTATACCTGTATAAAGAATTGAAATTATTAACCGTAATTAAAAAATCGTAATGAAGAAGAAAGATACATTTCATTATGCAATCTTAATAGAAGAAGCCACTGTATCTAAGCAGCAAATTATTTTTCAGATGGAAACCGAGGTGCGAACGCTCAAGCAAGAGCTGATTCGTACTCAGGAGGCCTTGAAGGCAGCCACGAAGAGATGCCGTGATCTGGTGAAAGAGCTGGACAATCGCACTGCGAACCACGAGTCCGAAAGAAGTCTTCGAGATCAGCAATTATCGCGGATACTTCGTGCTCTGTTGGTGCTGGAGGCGCGGCTGAAGCAAGAGCAGAAATCGATCAGACAACTACTTTGCGAAAAGGACAATGTGATCAAGAACCAGCAGCTCGAAATCGCTAGGCTCAGACGTTACACCAAGAATTATATCAAATGCAAACGCGAACAGACCCTTGGTAAATCGTCAATGAAGCTTAACACGGCAACCGACATTAAAAACAACGACTTGCAAACGCCCAATGCCGATGTAAGTTTCGAGATATTGCGATGTAATTAAGGGCCTCATAGCAAGAACAGCCCTCAGACTTCTTAATTTCTTAATAACGCATTCTAGTAGTCTCCCGACGTAATTGACTTTTGCAATTTGTTATTTCGTTTCGTATACCTTATTGGCTTCGTGATGAGTTTCTAATATAAATTTAATAATGGAACAAAAAATGAAACGATTCTTGAGAAAAATCTCTATTCCTTATGTCAAGGAACGTCTTTGTAATCACGTAAATATTCGAAATACGTATGCCTGAGAAAACACATTAAGATCCATCAAAATTCTAAACTGGCGCAGTAAACAACTGTAACGAGATCTCGTTTTTTTCTCATTTCAGGCAGGCTCCAGGCAAAACTGTGGAATTAGTAAAGACATTCAAAACCTAAAGTGCGAGATAATCACAAAACTGAATTCGTCGGAGATACCTGTTGCGCTCGAAGAGTTGGACAGGGGGGTGAAGAAGACGCACAGCTTCGCTGGGAGCGATATTTCGAAAACGAGTCTGACGAGCAGCGAAAACACGGATGTGTCGATTATCACAACCACCACAGAGGGCAGCCCCTCGTTACTCAGCACCGAGGGTTTCTGCGAGGGCGAAAGTAGCGACGTTTCACCCGGTTCCACGCTGAACAAATCCAATAGATGTTCGCCTACGATGATTACGGATAGCGAGAACGAAATCACAATGATCTACGACGGTGATGATGATGAACAGACGATGATAGTTGAAAACGGTTCTAAATTGCCGAGGAAAAAGCTAGGAATCGGTAGATCGAGGACACAGAAGGCTTTGAACGAAACGGACATGATCGAACCGACGAATATCGCGAGAACGGAAAGTAAAGACGACGGAATGGACTGTAACTTTGTGTCAGAAGACGAAGAAAAAGAACAGGAACCAATTTATGTAAACGCTTGCAACGAGACAAACTCGAGAAATTTAGAACACACAGGAAACGTGATCGCGGAAATGCCGAAGATGAACGAGGATTATAGTAATAATAATAATAACAGTAGCAATAACGGGAGTAATAATAATAATAGTGTGTAAGTATTTATTTCCTTAAAAGGGTACATGTATATCAGGCATTTGCCGATCGTGTAAAATGTATATAACATTCGTTAACGTAAATTAGTTCGGTAAAGACATACGAGAAATAAAAAATAGTTTAAAATCGGAGCAATATATATGCATAAAAGAAAATTCGCTGTCCGTTGTGTTTGTACGTGTTTGCTAGAAACAAATGTCTATGTAATGCTATTCTATGGATCAATGATGAATGTTTGCAATATCTTTTTGCCAACATTTATGTAATTGCAGTAACAGAAGTAAATACGAAATCCGTATAAGAACAACAGAGTGTATAAGGCTAAAAGCATAGAATCTTCTTCTACACCTAATAACTAGAGTTTATATGGTAGGAGTCCAGCAGTTTCTCGATTCCCGCTACCTATGATTCTTCGATCAAGCATGGAATAAAAGTTCAAGTGCTAGCAACAGAATTCACTTGACAAGAATTCAGTCAATTATTCGTCAAATAAAATTTCGCACCAATAAATTGTAGGTGGCAGCCATTTGAGACTTAGGAGTTTGGGAGAGAATATTCGTTGATGGCCTGAGTAGCTTAATTGGAGAAGCACCCCGCCCGATAAGCGAAAAATCCGCGTTCGAATCCCGATCCCAGCATCCATCGGCTGAATATTTTTCTCTCTACAAAATAGAATTCAGATAAATGGAATGTTGCTATAATAAATGATTAGATTATTATAGTTCAATATATTATATATTCACATTGTTATAGAAAAATATTTCACAACGTATTTTTAAATTTATATTTGACTTCTGTAGATGCCTAAAAATGGAAATCGAAGAACAGAACGCAGAAGAGACCAGCGGGAACTGGTACAGCGACCCTGACGAGGATAAAGTCAACGACGACGTCTTTAGGCACAGCACATATCGACCGAATAGCAAACATAATTCCGTTTTGGAGTGTGTTAATCAGATCCTTTTACGAGACATGGAGGAGGAAGAGAGTATTCTTTCCATACCTAGGAGGTTTAAACATCGAGGAAGAATCGTCCGATTTCAACCAGCTAAATTATCGGATATCGAGTCCGTGGGATCCGAAATGGAGAGGAAGAACTCTGAAGAAGGAATTACAGAAAAAGAATTAGCTAGCAACGAATTGCCCGATGTTTCTGTAAACAGTTTCGAACCCACTGCTACGGAAGACGAGTTTGGCATGAGTCTTACTGAAAGTGCTTCAACCTCAAATGTTGCAAGCACGATCACGAATCATGAGTCGAGTCTTGAGGAAGAATCGGAAGAATCAAAGGCTATTCCAATTGTCATTATAGAACCAAAGGTCGAAGTGGAGGAGACGAGGCACACGAGTTTCCCCTCTTCACAGGTGATACAAAAGACGAAAACGTCTGTAAATGCGTCGAATCCACCTTTAAAATTAGAGCGTATCGAGGAAAAGACTTGTCTGCAGATGTCTACGAAAGGATTGACCATAGCGAAAAATTTGGATTATGAAGATATCGAGTCACTTCCGGAGATTATACCACCACCTCCTAAAACACCTCCTGCGTTGCCTCCCAAACCGCAGTTCAAGAATAACACGTTAATCTTAAAAAAGATTCCTAGCCCCTCGTTTCTCATCGATGAGACGCGGAAGAAGCAACAGTTACTTGAACCTAGTTCGTCTGAACATAGCAAGAAAATATTCGGTTTTATATCTTCTCCTTTAAAATCTGCGGGAATTAACGTATCATCTGCGAGAAGTTTAAACTTCGACGATGCGATTAATAAAGTTACAGGGAACAATGAAGAGGGGAACTTCTGGAAAAACAGGTTTAATAATGTCCGATCTTCATTCCAGACGCGTCAGAGCGTCAGTCATGAAACTAGTGGGGAACAAACCCGGAAAATTCCCAGAGTCACTAACATTGTTCGCCATTTTGAAGAATTCAAAATTGGCGGTGAATCGGAGGATCAAACAAAAGAACGCACAAAAACCAAGGAGAAACATGTCCATTCAGAATTTGATCAGGAATTTGATATCAGACAAAATTTTGAAGAGTTCAATTTGGATGAATGTGATTTGTCAGATGATCCCGATAGACCAGAAGGCGATGGATCGGAGAGGCTCGGTAATCTTGGGGCGACGGTTGGTCAGAACGAGAAAACTGCCGCAACCAAAGACAATAATAATGTTCCTCTTGCTGCGAGCAATTCGAGCAGCGGCTACGATCACTTCTTAGAAGCTACAGGTCTTAGCAACAAATCCATATTAACACCATCGAGGTTGCTGAGCAACCACAAGAGTATGTTAAAGCCAAAAGACGTCAAGTATAAGAATAAGATCAAAGCGACAGCAGTTATGGAAAAACATGGTGTTTCCACGACGAACAATACTACCCATATTAGACATTGGACTGGCCCATTTGTCTGACGACTGGTTCAAGTTTTTCCAAAAAATCTGTTTCGACAAGAAGCATCTGCCGAAGGAACTTAAATTAATAAGCAAACGAAAAATAGTAACCATAATATGAATTAGTGATCATTAAAACCGTGCTAGGAACATGATTCTTTAAGTGCAAAATGTAATTCTGTAAATTATTAATGTTCTCTTTCTTCTTTTTAATACCTTTATCAGATTTTTTGTTACTAAAGAAATTGTGGAACGTAGAAGTTAATTTATTTATAGCACCTTCAATTTAAAGAATACTTGAATATGTTGTATATTTTAATAAAATGTTGCTTACCTATTTATAGCATTACTAATCAAGTCACAATTAATTGAGTAATTAATAGTACATCATTGGGAATAGCTTATAAACGTAAATACTTACATATGTTAATAAGCTTTTTTCACTATGAAGTGCCACAAGTAAGTTCATTTACTACGAATATCAACGTTTTTGTTATTTTCTAGTTAAAGTTGTACATCAAAAATTGAAAATATTAAATTATAGTGGTCTCAAATTAAGCTATAATTACGTTCATCATCCGGTATTTTGTGAAATTCTAAATATCAAACTCTAATCAGTATCTCAACCAACTGTTAGTTAAACCTTGTAGCATTTGAGAATCTGTAGTACGTAATTACGAATTAACTATTCATCAACTAAATGATATAAAAGCAAAATATACATATTCTATAAAAGTATTAAAGGCATTCATTCGAGGATAAAAGTAAAGATGTACTTATTTTTTGTTGGAAATAAAATTAAAGATGACTTTATTGAAAGATTCCTGCGTTTGATTAAGAAATAGGAATACACCAGTATAATATTAAGTATTTTGTGGCGATTTATAAACAACTAGAACATATCATACAATTATATATAATATACATATATATAACTTCTACTATCTATAAAAATACAACGCAACTCTATAAAAATACGGTGCTAACTGTTACTGGTATCAAAATCTAAATAGGGTATGGAAGAGAAAAGTACTTTAGAAAATGGACAATATTTAAATTCGAACACTTCATTGATAAATGTTTTGAAAGTAATTCCATTTTCGTAGGTTAGTATGAATCACTCGTTCAGGCACTCTATTACACTTGGCTAGTGCTATATTATCAATACAAATGTATAGACATAGCTGAAAAATTGCGTGAAGAATCACGCAATTAATTTGGCACAGTGGTTTCTTCAAGTTTCTCTCTCTGCACAAAAATCGTAAAAGAACTGCAAAATTAAATAAAAAATAAGAATATTAAAAACATTGGTACATTACATGCTTTGAATAAATATTAATTATACCTCTTTATCCAAGTCTTTCTGAGTCCAAATTTTAATCACAGGAAGTTTATTCTAAACAATATGAAATAATTGTTGAAAATATATGAAATTATATACAAAAAAATATAGATTTTTTGTAAAAATTACTTACAGTAGAAGAATCAGAATGAACACTAAGACGTGGATTAAGAACAAATGGGACTCCATCCAAATCGGAAGATCCTGGAAGTGTACCATAAATTGATGTAGATCCAACAACTGTTGATGTAGGGGGTTGCGGAGCAGGTCTCGTAGGTCTAATTCTTGCACTAGGACTCAAAATTTCATAATCTCTATCGTTAGATTCCTCTGTATCCTTTCCTCCACTTCCACTAATTTTTGGATAAACCCCATTTGCTGGTTTTGGCGAAAACTTTGGTTTTGGTGGCCTCTCAGGCGGTATTCTATGGGGTGTCCCATTTGATGGATTTGGGGAAGCACTTTGTAGTAAGCTATAAATAAGACGTTATATAGAATAAGTGGTAAGCATTAAGGTAAATACATCTTAATTGCTTTTAGGATAAAGACGATTCTTACTCTATATTAACATATGACTGTGAATTTGAATTCCCATTTACAATATCCACAGTTTTGTAGCAAACACAAACTCCGTTAATAACACTGAAAAGAATAGGAATAAGAATAATTTGATTTTTATGAAACTTTCATAAATATAAAATTCTATAGATATACCCAGCAGCAATAAATCCGTTTGGTGCCATTTTAGATGTATAAACCTTATGTATAACTCTACTACATATGATAATATCAGTAACTGCTTTCGAACATAGTTCCTTATTTCTAATTTTATAGCACACCTGTTTCTTTCTCCATGCCTTCTGCACTAAAATTCATTATTGCAATGTACTAAATGAAAATAAATTCTTGATAAATGATACATTGATTAGTCTTACGTATGCTCACTTGAATCTACAGTACAAGAAATTATGCTATATCCTTCTGGTGGAGTATCTCGTTCATTAATGACTACGATATCTTCGACCACACACTGCGGTAACCCTTCAGTCTTTGAAAAACATATGTATCTGCCTTTCTTTTTAATAAAAAGTCCACTTTCTCTCCATAGATCAGCATCAGTATCTTGGTCATATGTTCGTGATACCTAAAGGTAAAATAACATTTAAAAATAGTACACATTTATAGAAAATTAAAAAATAGTAATATAAAAATAGTTATAAACACCAGGTTAAATACCCTAACTTATTTATACAAACTATCTTGTGAGGTTACTTACCACTGTAAAATTTGGTGGACACTTATCTATATCTTCAACAATATTTATGGCTGTGATGGGCCTATCATCAGGTAATACAGACGATAACTGGTGAACTAACATTTTGTTGCAATTAATCTTTTTAGACATTATTGCAACCCTGTTAAAAGTATATTTGTATAACTATTCATGTTTTCTTTTCCTTATAACATATATTATCTCACATATAAAAAATGTTAAATGTAATTTGTTATAAATTAATAAGTATAATCAACTGCTTCATAGATAATCACACTAATTGCAAAAAGTCAATTTGATAAATTGTAACATAACTTCAAACATATTTTAAATATCACAATTAATACAAGACATCGAGTAGTTAATATGTTTTGACAAGTGTGACAAGAACAGCTTTCATTGACATAAAGCACATTTCTCTACCAAAGTTCATTATACGTTGATTCATTAAAAGCGCCAGGAATTGAGGAATGTAACTGTGTGGACGTCCCCTACTTTATCTTGATGACCTATTTTCGATCGATAGAAAAATTTACGGTACACTGAAAATTGCTTGAAATAAGGAAATTACAAGCAACAAAAATTTAACAATGACATCTTTGAAACACGATAAAAACGAATTACTACAAAGGTCGCATTACTTATACTTCACTTAATATAATTAATCTTTAGAGTATTCACGGCAGAGAAACACGCTTAACCATTAGTAATCATCCACGAAATTTGCACACTTCTCAATTTGCTTACCTTCGGAAAAAAATTGGAAATTTCGCGCGACACAAATTTAAAAACTTTGCATATTCATTAATTTATCTGCTGTTGTACTTTTAATCAGCCGGTCACTTAATTCCAACAGAATAACACGGCAATTTTCGATCGAATAACGATCGACTGGTTTTTCCTTTGACACGCAATCCTATTCTTCGGAAGATTCATTCGTAATAAAGTGAAGGTACTTCAATGCATATTAATAAACAAAAAGGATAGAAAGAACGATTGAAGGAATGAGCAGGACAGAGAAACTAACAGAGAGGAAAGTATCTATTGAAAGAAAGATAAATGTATACATATACAATCAATTGTTCCGTCACAGCTAATATTTTAACACTCACGTACTTTCAAATTATATGTGATAAAAACCTGATAAGATAACTAACGAAACTCATAAACACTGTTACTTATAAGAATGGCTTTCCTCCTTTGTCTCTTCGTTGAACGTTTTAACTAAATTGATATCAATGACATCACTTTTGCCACCACCACAACCGTAATGACCACCATCTTAACTGACTAGGGTAGTTGTGTTCAATAAGCTAACCTCTGTTTCCGTTCCTTACACGTCGTGAAACTTTACGGCGCTTTTCCTCGTCCTTCCTACACGATTCGCTTTTACCGGATATTCGCTTGGTTTTATACGTATCACTCAGTTTTTAAGTGAATTAATCCCATTCCCAAGCAATAAGAAAATGGATAAGAATCATACGCCACCCCTTTATCAGCATGCTTATTGTTTGATCTGTTTAAATAAATTGTTTAATACAATTTAAAAGTACGACAATGTGATACTTCGACCAACAGTGGCCATGGCCATGACACTCAGCTTTGATACTGAAGCTAAAGAAACCGCAAGGTGTTTTGTTTATCCTTTCAATGCTTTTATTCAAAATTTAATACAATTTAAAGTTAATGTTTTAATTATATACATATATTTCGGGCTTAAAGAGATTATTAATAAGTGGAATTAATATTATAGATTTTCAAATCTGATGCTAATTTTCAAGTGCACGAAAATTGCAGATGGCGCGGATGTTTGCATCTAAATATTAGAAGTACATTATTTTAGTTTTAGGCAAATATTTTAGTTATTCTTAAAATAAATGCAATCAGTACAAAGAAAAGGCTATCTCAAGATCAGATGATAAATAAAATCAGTAATAACAAATAATAATAACTGTTACGCCCGTAACCTTGTCAGAAACCATAATTCATATATATATATATATTTGTCGAAGGTGAAAGGATACCGGAACCTTCCCTTTGGAACTTCGGGAAAATCCGTAAAATTGTAATTAAAGTTTACAGTTGTAATTAAACAATTTGCCGTCATTCTGCCCAATTGCACTTGTTTGCGATTTGTGATAAACTTTGGCTCAAGGCGACCATCAGTCGCCGAACGTAGCCGCGGTCAACGGAACGGGCGCTTCGTCTAACAAAGGTGTGGAGTGGTAGTATGACCCTCACTAAAGGAAATACCCATAGAGGTACCTGACAGTAAAACATTCCAACGGTTCCTTCGGACAATGAATACCAAATGTTGAGGCACTTACACAGTACAAGTTCAGTTAGCCTGAGGGCCCGCTATAAAACTTGGGTCTTTTCCTGGAATTAAGATTTTTCAAACGGATAGGCAGTATTTGTCCCAAATTGACCAATTGACAGCGACATCACATTCCCTTACTTTCGGAACGAGGGCTATACTCGACGAATCCGGTGATCTCGTGTCCTTAGACACACCCCATCATAGTTTTCCTCGGTGGCATCATCGGGACGAAAATTCATTCTTTCTTGCGATCTCCTCCACGAAGAGAGTACCAACTTACGATCTGTGAGTATTGTGTGAGCAAGTATATCTATCCTCCCGTTGACCGTGGATTCGTTATCGAACCTAAGACCAACGTCACTAGTATCGCCAGTGCCCAACCACCGCAGTTGATTGCCGAATCGGTAGTATCCATACTCGTAAAACCAGGCCGTACCTTCGTTATAACACAGCGATGGCCAATTCCAATGCAGATCTAGCAAACGCCCACAACCCTATTCCTGACGCTTCTTCGACATATACATAAGGTAGATGATGAGACTGTTTATGAGACCAACTATTGTTTAGAATAGATATGAATATTAATAGGGATATATTATTTCAAAATGTTGCTATTTCTAAATTAATATGGATATCTTACAGAGTATTGCTCAGATATTATGGATATGATATAATGTATTGCCCAAACATAATATGGTTATGTTCCAACACAGTATTATTGATTATGGAGCAAAGTATGAATAATAATATGGATATGTGATAATGTATTGCCAAAACATAATCTGGATATGTTATAATGTATTGTCGAAATATTATATACATATGGTAGATGATACGTAGTGCCTGTTTATACGACCAGCCATTGTTTCGGATAAATGTGGATACTAATAGTCGTGCAGTATTTCAAACTGGTACCATTTCTAAATAAATATGGATATCTCACAGAGTATTGCTCAGATATTATGGATATGTTATAATGTATTGCCAAAACATAATCTGAATATGTTCCAACACAGTAGTCTTGGGTATGGATATGGATATGTATAATGCATTACTAAAATGTTGGATACATATGGTGGATGATGTAGTGCCTGTTTAGGAGACCAGCTATTGTTTTGAATAGATATGGATATTAATAGGGATATATTTTTTCAAAATGTTGCTATTTCGAAGTTGATATGGAAATATCACAAAGTAGGGCTTAGACATATTATGGATATGTTATGATCTATTGCCAAAACATAATCTGGATATGTTGCAACACAGTATCGTTGAGTATGGAGCAGAGTATGAAAAATAAGATGGATATGTATAATGCGTTGGTAAAATGTTGTATACATATGGTGGAGGATATATTGCCTGTTTATGAGACCAGCTATTGTTTAGAATAGATATGGATATTAATAGGGATATATTACTTCAAAATGCGGCTATTACTAAATTAATATGGATATCTTACAGAGTATTGCTCAGATATGATGGATATGTTATAATGTATTGTCAAAATATTATATACATATGTTCGATCATATAGTGCCTGTTTATGAGACCAGCCATTGTTTAGGAAAGATATGGATATTAATAGGGATATATTATTTCAAAATGTTGCTATTTCTAAATTAATATGGATATCTAACAGAGTATTGCTCAGATATGATGGATATGTATAATGCATTGCCAAAATATTGTATACGTATGGTAGAGGATAAAGTGCATATTTAAAGGGCATGCCATTGTATCGAACAAATATGGATATTAATGGGGATAAAGTATTCCAAAATGTCATTATTTAATTCTAAATATTTGTATTTGTAAATTAATATGGAATTATTACAGAGTATCACTCAGACATATTATGGATATTTAATGGCGTATTGACAAAACATAAACTGGATATGTTGCAACACAGTATTGTTCAGTATGGAACAGAGTATGAAAAATAATATGGATATGTATAATGCGTTGGTAAAATTTTGTATACATATGGTGGAGGATATAGTGCCTGTTTATGAGACCAGCTATTGTTTAGAATAGATATGGATATTCATAGGAATATATTATTTCAAAATGTTGCTATTTTGTAAATTAATATAGATATCTTACAGAGTATTGCTCAGATATGATGGATATGTATAATGCATTGCCAAAATATTGTATACATATGGTAGAGGATAAAGTGCATATTTAAAGGGCATGCCATTGTATCGAACAAATATGGATATTAATGGAGATAAAGTATTCCAAAATGTCATTATTTAATTCTAAATATTTGTATTTGTAAATTAATATGGAATTATTACAGAGTATCACTCAGACATATTATGGATATGTTATGATCTATTGCCAAAACATAATCTGGATATGTTGCAACACAGTATCGTTGAGTATGGAACAGAGTATGAAAAATAATAGGGATATGTATAATGCGTTGGTAAAATTTTGTATACATATGGTGGAGGATATAGTGCCTGTTTATGAGACCAGCTATTGTTTAGAATAGATATGGATATTAATAGGGATATATTAATTCAAAATGTGGCTATTACTAAATTAATATGGATATCTTACAGAGTATTGCTCAGATATGATGGATATGTTATAATGTATTGCTAAAACATTATCTGGATATGTTATAATGTATTGTCAAAGTATTATATACATATGTTCGATCATATAGTGCCTGTTTATGAGACCAGCCATTGTTTAGGAAAGATATGGATATTAATAGGGATATATTATTTCAAAATGTTGCTATTTCTAAATTAATATGGATATCTTACAGAGTATTGCTCACATATTATGGATTTGATATAATGTATTGCCCAAACATAATATGGTTATGTTCCAACACAGTATTGTTGATTATGGAGCAGAGTATGAATAATAATATGGATATATGATAATGTATTGCCAAAACATAATCTGGATATGTTATAATGTATTGTCGAAATATTGTATACATATGGTAGATGATACATAGTGCCTGTTTATACGACCAGCCATTGTTTCGGATAAATGTGGATACTAATAGTCGTGCAGTATTTCAAACTGGTACCATTTCTAAATTAATATGGATATCTCACAGAGTATTGCTCAGATATTATGGATATGTTATAATGTATTGCCAAAACATAATCTGGATATGTTCCAACACAGTAGTCTTGGGTATGGATATGGATATGTATAATGCATTACTAAAATGTTGGATACATATGGTTGATGATGTAGTGCCTGTTTAGGAGACCAGCTATTGTTTCAAATAGATATGGATATTAATAGGGATATATTTTTTCAAAATGTTGCTATTTCTAAATTAATATGGATATCTTACAGAGTATTGCTCACATATTATGGATTTGATATAATGTATTGCCCAAACATAATATGGTTATGTTCCAACACAGTATTGTTGATTATGGAGCAGAGTATGAATAATAATATGGATATATGATAATGTATTGCCAAAACATAATCTGGATATGTTATAATGTATTGTCGAAATATTGTATACATATGGTAGATGATACATAGTGCCTGTTTATACGACCAGCCATTGTTTCGGATAAATGTGGATACTAATAGTCGTGCAGTATTTCAAACTGGTACCATTTCTAAATTAATATGGATATCTCACAGAGTATTGCTCAGATATTATGGATATGTTATAATGTATTGCCAAAACATAATCTGGATATGTTCCAACACAGTAGTCTTGGGTATGGATATGGATATGTATAATGCATTACTAAAATGTTGGATACATATGGTTGATGATGTAGTGCCTGTTTAGGAGACCAGCTATTGTTTCAAATAGATATGGATATTAATAGGGATATATTTTTTCAAAATGTTGCTATTTCTAAATTAATATGGATATCTTACAGAGTATTGCTCACATATTATGGATATGATATAATGTATTGCCCAAACATAATATGGTTATGTTCCAACACAGTATTGTTGATTATGGAGCAGAGTAGGAATAATAATATGGATATATGATAATGTATTGCCAAAACATAATCTGGATATGTTATAATGTATTGTCGAAATATTGTATACATATGGTAGATGATACATAGTGCCTGTTTATACGACCAGCCATTGTTTCGGATAAATGTGGATACTAATAGTCGTGCAGTATTTCAAACTGGTACCATTTCTAAATTAATATGGATATCTCACAGAGTATTGCTCAGATATTATGGATATGTTATAATGTATTGCCAAAACATAATCTGGATATGTTCCAACACAGTAGTCTTGGGTATGGATATGGATATGTATAATGCATTACTAAAATGTTGGATACATATGGTGGATGATGTAGTGCCTGTTTAGGAGACCAGCTATTGTTTCGAATAGATATGGATATTAATAGGGATATATTTTTTCAAAATGTTGCTATTTCGAAGTTGATATGGAAATATCACAAAGTAGGGCTCAGACATATTATGGATATGTTATGATCTATTGCCAAAACATAATCTGGATATGTTGCAACACAGTATCGTTGAGTATGGAGCAGAGTATGAAAAATAAGATGGATATGTATAATGCGTTGGTAAAATCTTGTATACATATGGTGGAGGATATATTGCCTGTTTATGAGACCAGCTATTGTTTAGAATAGATATGGATATTAATAGGAATATATTATTTCAAAATGTTGCTATTTTGTAAATTAATATTGATATCTTACAGAGTATTGCTCAGATATTATGGATATGTTATAATGCATTGCCAAAATATTGTATACATATGGTAGAGGATAAAGTGCATATTTAAAGGGCATGCCATTGCATCGAACAAATATGGATATTAATGGGGATAAAGTATTCCAAAATGTCATTATTTAATTCTAAATATTTGTATTTGTAAATTAATATGGAATTATTACAGAGTATCACTCAGACATATTATGGATATTTAATGGCGTATTGACAAAACATAAACTGGATATGTTGCAACATAGTATTGTTCAGTATGGAACAGAGTATGAAAAATAATATGGATATGTATAATGCGTTGGTAAAATTTTGTATACATATGGTGGAGGATATAGTGCCTGTTTATGAGACCAGCTATTGTTTAGAATAGATATGGATATTCATAGGAATATATTATTTCAAAATGTTGCTATTTTGTAAATTAATATTGATATCTTACAGAGTATTGCTCAGATATGATGGATATGTATAATGCATTGCCAAAATATTGTATACATATGGTAGAGGATAAAGTGCATATTTAAAGGGCATGCCATTGTATCGAACAAATATGGATATTAATGGAGATAAAGTATTCCAAAATGTCATTATTTAATTCTAAATATTTGTATTTGTAAATTAATATGGAATTATTACAGAGTATCACTCAGACATATTATGGATATGTTATGATCTATTGCCAAAACATAATCTGGATATGTTGCAACACAGTATCGTTGAGTATGGAACAGAGTATGAAAAATAATAGGGATATGTATAATGCGTTGGTAAAATTTTGTATACATATGGTGGAGGATATAGTGCCTGTTTATGAGACCAGCTATTGTTTAGAATAGATATGGATATTAATAGGGATATATTAATTCAAAATGTGGCTATTACTAAATTAATATGGATATCTTACAGAGTATTGCTCAGATATGATGGATATGTTATAATGTATTGCTAAAACATTATCTGGATATGTTATAATGTATTGTCAAAGTATTATATACATATGTTCGATCATATAGTGCCTGTTTATGAGACCAGCCATTGTTTAGGAAAGATATGGATATTAATAGGGATATATTATTTCAAAATGTTGCTATTTCTAAATTAATATGGATATCTTACAGAGTATTGCTCACATATTATGGATATGATATAATGTATTGCCCAAACATAATATGGTTATGTTCCAACACAGTATTGTTGATTATGGAGCAGAGTAGGAATAATAATATGGATATATGATAATGTATTGCCAAAACATAATCTGGATATGTTATAATGTATTGTCGAAATATTGTATACATATGGTAGATGATACATAGTGCCTGTTTATACGACCAGCCATTGTTTCGGATAAATGTGGATACTAATAGTCGTGCAGTATTTCAAACTGGTACCATTTCTAAATTAATATGGATATCTCACAGAGTATTGCTCAGATATTATGGATATGTTATAATGTATTGCCAAAACATAATCTGGATATGTTCCAACACAGTAGTCTTGGGTATGGATATGGATATGTATAATGCATTACTAAAATGTTGGATACATATGGTTGATGATGTAGTGCCTGTTTAGGAGACCAGCTATTGTTTCAAATAGATATGGATATTAATAGGGATATATTTTTTCAAAATGTTGCTATTTCTAAATTAATATGGATATCTTACAGAGTATTGCTCACATATTATGGATATGATATAATGTATTGCCCAAACATAATATGGTTATGTTCCAACACAGTATTGTTGATTATGGAGCAGAGTAGGAATAATAATATGGATATATGATAATGTATTGCCAAAACATAATCTGGATATGTTATAATGTATTGTCGAAATATTGTATACATATGGTAGATGATACATAGTGCCTGTTTATACGACCAGCCATTGTTTCGGATAAATGTGGATACTAATAGTCGTGCAGTATTTCAAACTGGTACCATTTCTAAATTAATATGGATATCTCACAGAGTATTGCTCAGATATTATGGATATGTTATAATGTATTGCCAAAACATAATCTGGATATGTTCCAACACAGTAGTCTTGGGTATGGATATGGATATGTATAATGCATTACTAAAATGTTGGATACATATGGTGGATGATGTAGTGCCTGTTTAGGAGACCAGCTATTGTTTCGAATAGATATGGATATTAATAGGGATATATTTTTTCAAAATGTTGCTATTTCGAAGTTGATATGGAAATATCACAAAGTAGGGCTCAGACATATTATGGATATGTTATGATCTATTGCCAAAACATAATCTGGATATGTTGCAACACAGTATCGTTGAGTATGGAGCAGAGTATGAAAAATAAGATGGATATGTATAATGCGTTGGTAAAATCTTGTATACATATGGTGGAGGATATATTGCCTGTTTATGAGACCAGCTATTGTTTAGAATAGATATGGATATTAATAGGAATATATTATTTCAAAATGTTGCTATTTTGTAAATTAATATTGATATCTTACAGAGTATTGCTCAGATATTATGGATATGTTATAATGCATTGCCAAAATATTGTATACATATGGTAGAGGATAAAGTGCATATTTAAAGGGCATGCCATTGCATCGAACAAATATGGATATTAATGGGGATAAAGTATTCCAAAATGTCATTATTTAATTCTAAATATTTGTATTTGTAAATTAATATGGAATTATTACAGAGTATCACTCAGACATATTATGGATATTTAATGGCGTATTGACAAAACATAAACTGGATATGTTGCAACATAGTATTGTTCAGTATGGAACAGAGTATGAAAAATAATATGGATATGTATAATGCGTTGGTAAAATTTTGTATACATATGGTGGAGGATATAGTGCCTGTTTATGAGACCAGCTATTGTTTAGAATAGATATGGATATTCATAGGAATATATTATTTCAAAATGTTGCTATTTTGTAAATTAATATTGATATCTTACAGAGTATTGCTCAGATATGATGGATATGTATAATGCATTGCCAAAATATTGTATACATATGGTAGAGGATAAAGTGCATATTTAAAGGGCATGCCATTGTATCGAACAAATATGGATATTAATGGAGATAAAGTATTCCAAAATGTCATTATTTAATTCTAAATATTTGTATTTGTAAATTAATATGGAATTATTACAGAGTATCACTCAGACATATTATGGATATGTTATGATCTATTGCCAAAACATAATCTGGATATGTTGCAACACAGTATCGTTGAGTATGGAACAGAGTATGAAAAATAATAGGGATATGTATAATGCGTTGGTAAAATTTTGTATACATATGGTGGAGGATATAGTGCCTGTTTATGAGACCAGCTATTGTTTAGAATAGATATGGATATTAATAGGGATATATTAATTCAAAATGTGGCTATTACTAAATTAATATGGATATCTTACAGAGTATTGCTCAGATATGATGGATATGTTATAATGTATTGCTAAAACATTATCTGGATATGTTATAATGTATTGTCAAAGTATTATATACATATGTTCGATCATATAGTGCCTGTTTATGAGACCAGCCATTGTTTAGGAAAGATATGGATATTAATAGGGATATATTATTTCAAAATGTTGCTATTTCTAAATTAATATGGATATCTTACAGAGTATTGCTCACATATTATGGATATGATATAATGTATTGCCCAAACATAATATGGTTATGTTCCAACACAGTATTGTTGATTATGGAGCAGAGTATGAATAATAATATGGATATATGATAATGTATTGCCAAAACATAATCTGGATATGTTATAATGTATTGTCGAAATATTGTATACATATGGTAGATGATACATAGTGCCTGTTTATACGACCAGCCATTGTTTCGGATAAATGTGGATACTAATAGTCGTGCAGTATTTCAAACTGGTACCATTTCTAAATTAATATGGATATCTCACAGAGTATTGCTCAGATATTATGGATATGTTATAATGTATTGCCAAAACATAATCTGGATATGTTCCAACACAGTAGTCTTGGGTATGGATATGGATATGTATAATGCATTACTAAAATGTTGGATACATATGGTGGATGATGTAGTTCCTGTTTAGGAGACCAGCCATTGTTTAAATAGATATGGATATTAATAGGGATATATTATTTCAAAATGTTGCTATTTCTAAATTAATATGGATATCTTACAGAGTATTGCTCACATATTATGGATATGATATAATGTATTGCCCAAACATAATATGGTTATGTTCCAACACAGTATTGTTGATTATGGAGCAGAGTAGAAATAATAATATGGATATATGATAATGTATTGCCAAAACATAATCTGGATATGTTATAATGTATTGTCGAAATATTGTATACATATGGTAGATGATACATAGTGCCTGTTTATACGACCAGCCATTGTTTCGGATAAATGTGGATACTAATAGTCGTGCAGTATTTCAAACTGGTACCATTTCTAAATTAATATGGATATCTCACAAAGTATTGCTCAGATATTATGGATATGTTATAATGTATTGCCAAAACATAATCTGGATATGTTCCAACACAGTAGTCTTGGGTATGGATATGGATATGTATAATGCATTACTAAAATGTTGGATACATATGGTGGATGATGTAGTTCCTGTTTAGGAGACCAGCCATTGTTTAGGAAAGATATGGATATTAATAGGGATATATTATTTCAAAATGTTGCTATTTCTAAATTAATATGGATATCTTACAGAGTATTGCTCACATATTATGGATATGATATAATGTATTGCCCAAACATAATATGGTTATGTTCCAACACAGTATTGTTGATTATGGAGCAGAGTAGGAATAATAATATGGATATATGATAATGTATTGCCAAAACATAATCTGGATATGTTATAATGTATTGTCGAAATATTGTATACATATGGTAGATGATACATAGTGCCTGTTTATACGACCAGCCATTGTTTCGGATAAATGTGGATACTAATAGTCGTGCAGTATTTCAAACTGGTACCATTTCTAAATTAATATGGATATCTCACAGAGTATTGCTCAGATATTATGGATATGTTATAATGTATTGCCAAAACATAATCTGGATATGTTCCAACACAGTAGTCTTGGGTATGGATATGGATATGTATAATGCATTACTAAAATGTTGGATACATATGGTGGATGATGTAGTTCCTGTTTAGGAGACCAGCCATTGTTTAGGAAAGATATGGATATTAATAGGGATATATTATTTCAAAATGTTGCTATTTCTAAATTAATATGGATATCTTACAGAGTATTGCTCACATATTATGGATATGATATAATGTATTGCCCAAACATAATATGGTTATGTTCCAACACAGTATTGTTGATTATGGAGCAGAGTATGAATAATAATATGGATATATGATAATGTATTGCCAAAACATAATCTGGATATGTTATAATGTATTGTCGAAATATTGTATACATATGGTAGATGATACATAGTGCCTGTTTATACGACCAGCCATTGTTTCGGATAAATGTGGATACTAATAGTCGTGCAGTATTTCAAACTGGTACCATTTCTAAATTAATATGGATATCTCACAGAGTATTGCTCAGATATTATGGATATGTTATAATGTATTGCCAAAACATAATCTGGATATGTTCCAACACAGTAGTCTTGGGTATGGATATGGATATGTATAATGCATTACTAAAATGTTGGATACATATGGTGGATGATGTAGTGCCTGTTTAGGAGACCAGCTATTGTTTCGAATAGATATGGATATTAATAGGGATATATTTTTTCAAAATGTTGCCATTTAAAGTTAATATGGAAATATCACAAAGTAGGGCTCAGACATATTATGGACATGTTATGATCTATTGCCAAAACATAATCTGGATATGTTCCAACACAGTAGTCTTGGGTATGGATATGGATATGTATAATGCATTTCTAAAATGTTGGATACATATGGTGGATGATGTAGTGCCTGTTTATGAGATCAACTATTGTTTCAAATAGATATGGATATTAATATGGATATATTTTTTCAAAATGTTGCTATTTCTAAATTAATATGGAAATATCACAAAGTAGGGCTCAGACATATTATTTATATGTTATGATCTATTGCCAAATCATAATCTGGATATGTTGCAACACAGTATTGTTGGGTATGGTGCAGATTATGAAAAATAATACAGATATGTGATAATGTATTGCCAAAACATGATATGGATATGTTGGAACACAATATTGTTGAGTATTGTGTAGATTAGTGTTAAAACATAATAACAGATATGTTAAAATGTATTCTAAACTATATGTTATCTAAATATGTATTCTAAACTATATTGCGCATATAGTATAGAATAGTATTATTGCAGTTTGCGATTTGATCATTAATTCCTGTATTGTTTTATGTATACCATTTGATTGGTCTGGTTACTAATAGTACTATTAGTATAATGAGTTTAATCAAGTATTTCAGGTGTGCAAGGAAATAATGGAATTCTAGCAGTTACACTATGATATGTAAGTATGTGTTAATAGTGCTTTATAAGTCCCTCCCTCTTTAATGAGGTGTTAAGAATGTTATACATATATTTTCTCATTTCTCTATATGACTCCGATGGTTGCACCTACAAAATAGGCTACTAAGATTCACATGGCTGGAAGAGTGAACTGGTCACATTGAAATTAGACAGAATAGGACTATAATAATACAGGGACAAGGTATAAGTATAAACTCAGAGTTTTAACTATTAATATAGTACTGCTTAAATATGTATGTAATTATAAATAAATTGTAATAAGAAAAATATGTCTGAGATTTCATTAAAATGTACCATTTTAAATACAAAAACTTCAGTATTTTGTTTGCCAGTTTAGTGACGCATATTTTCTATAACTTTAAAATTAGCACTTTTGCCTTAATGTAAACATAATGCAAATAGTTATTTCACGTTTAATACGATAACTTTACTGTCTACACAATGTTTGTAACTTCATTGGATGTACTTGTCTTTTATTTTTCTAATTTTTCTATGTAATTAGATATTTTTGTGTACACGGTTTGATGTAACATACATATTAAAATCTTATGTGTTTCTAAATTCAAGAAAGTTTGTTAACTGTCTTGCATACGAAATGTTTTTCTTTTGAAAATAAAACGAAACGTGTCGCGAATCATTCCCATCGTGATGAAAAGTGAAATACGAGAACCTGAAAGGTTGAAGGTGAAAAAGATTTTAGAATATAACATATGTCGTGCGCCTACGTTAGGTTTATCGTTGTCCATAAATAGATTTTTACATTACAATTGAATTGTTGCGTCAAATATATCTAATTTTATTTTCTTCAAGATGTGTAATATAAATTTCGTAAATGAATGCAATATTGGGCTGGAAAAATTTAATGGATCTGATTCAGATAGTTGTAGCGAAAGACAGCCGAGAACCAGTCAAAAATATTTTTTCAATAAATCCTTCTCATCAACTACTAATAAGGAAAATATTTGTAAAGAGTTAGCTCTGTTAGTTCAATCTGCTTTAACGGGGTATAATGTCTGTATATTTATTGCTTTTGGTAAAACATATACTACCTCTATTTATTATCTATTGAAATAGAAGTCATGATACCTAGAACAGTATATATTGTTCAATGTATACATATATTATTTACTAATCACAATGTAAAACAATATGTCTTTTTTAAAAAATGAAGGAATTTCAATTACTTGATTGGGAATATCGAATAGAAGATAAGCCAATTTTATTAGATATATGAGCACATTGTTGATTTGCTTAAATCTCAAATCAGAATGACTAATAATAAGGAACACAATTCGTACATCAGCAATCTCACAGAGGAAATTAACATTCCTGAAGAATTGCATAAATTCCTTTTGACAGTACCATGCAATAGAACAGTTACAGATATTCAGTTGAATAAACGGTACACACACACGCTAGTGCGCGTGAATATGAAAATACATAGACTTAGAAATAAATGGAAAATTTAATTTTTTAGGTCGTCAAAATTGCATTTAGTAACGAAAATAGCACTTATAAGGACGAATCATTCAAAAGAAGAGAATTCGTTAGGAAACCTAAATTTAACCGACTTAGTGGAAAACATTTCATGCAGCAACTCAAAATTCACTCATTTATTAATGCAGTCTTTAGGTGGCAATTCAAAAATTTTTATGTTACTGAACATATTTTCTTTAGATGAATATTGTAACAAAACATTGGATTCATTGAGATTTGCTAGTAAAGTAAACCATTGCAGATCAGACAGTGCAAAGGAACGCGATTAGTGTTACAAAGCACTGCATAAAGTTTAAAAAAATAGTATTTTTATTATACGTCAAGATTTCAGTGTCATACCTTTTTATCATTATTTTATTCTTTTATAAATCGTACCAAAAACTGTGAATAGTCTAATATAAAATATATCCGCGTAATATTATCATATTGCACATATTCGTTCAGTTTTATTTCAATTTTCAAATTTTCAAAGATATTTTATATAATAAAAAAGCAATATTTTTGAACTATGATCATATTCATTAGAAAAAATCTCTGGCGAAATTCGGACAAACCTCCTTCGGATCGACAAAACGAAACCGTATGCCCTTTTTTTAAATTGCGTTTTTTGCTAGCAATCGTTACATTATGTAAAAAAATAAGAAAAAATTGGTCTATATACTGTTGAACATAAATAGTAGTATATCTATTTGTTATACGTATTAGATAATTATAACAAATTTTACTTTATTTAATGTTTTTTGTTACAATATATGATGCAAATGGAATAATAGATGCATAATAAAATAACTAGAAAATAAAAGCAATGAAAAGCATGTAATTTTATTAAATATCAATAAGTGCCCTATACTTGCAATATTTACAATTCAGGTATTTCATGGGATTCGATGTGGGCCATTGAAACCCTGGCCACAGACGAGATCATTTTTTAGCGCGACCCTAAATACCAATCGCAAGGTATGAGCTAAACGGACGAAAAGAACAACACATCACTTTTCACGTTGCTTAATCGAAGCTAGTTTTCAAAAACACTATAAAGAGGACTGAGAATTGTAACTATCAGTCCATTAATCTAGACTGTTTCAATTGGATTAATCTGATTTTTACTTCTATATCTAAATTAACTTTTATTTTTTAAGTTTCTTGTATACCGTGATCTGTTCGTCGTTGAACAAGTGGTTAGTAGTACCTCGATAATTTGTCATTGTCCCTTTCGCTCGTTTATCTGATACGCCCTGATTGGTATTTGCAGTCGCGCCATGGCACGATCTCATCTGTGGCCAGGATACAAAGGCTCAAGCCAAGTCGAGCGTCATCCTATAAATTACATATCTGAATAGCAAATTTTGTAAAGTTTAAGTTTACTTTCATAAAAGTGTATATATGTCGGTGCTTTTTTCTGTACTCATGGAAAGGCTTTTAACCATGTTCGAATTGTATTAAAGAGTAATGAGTATCCCTTATTTTTTGCATTAAATAGTAATAAATGACACGAAAGATGACGGCAGATAAAAATATAAATGCATTTCAAAAATTTTGTAATAACTTTAACGGGACATTCAACGAGAGCCTTTAAAAGGCATTTCAAATGCAAATATAAAAAGTCCCAGAGTCGAAACTGAAGGCGTAGATACAGAATATTGAGGATATTTAAGCCCCGGCATGGACAAGCAACTTTTTAACGCTGCGTTCTCGCTCGTCATATGTCTTTCCTTGTTTTTTGCCAGTTAAAAGCAACTAGAACAGACATATGATGCAGCGTCAAGAGGCTACTCGTCTACACCGAACCTAAATGAATAGTAAATTCTCCGTGAACAATCTGGATCGTTTAAATCATTATAAGTGAAATTTCATTTTTTAATATCTTCGAAGGTAAAGAATGTTGGCAATCTGGCTCTATTCCCTAGTATGTAAAAAAGTAAGCACTAATGGACCTCTGGAGTCAACGGGAATTTCATGTAAATTGATTTGTTCCAGCACAGCAAGACCTAGGTTACTTACGATGTTAATATTTTCAGAAGTAAATTTTTATTCTTTTGATATTTTCTTAATATTTGGGAAGATTTTAGAGATTCGCCGGTCTCTGATCGGGTCCTGTAATATAAATAAAATCGTCCATATTCAAAACAGATATCCAAAAATCATCGAAATCGATGAGGTTGCCCTCTATCTGTACATTTACCATAACTTTTGCAATAAATATGGATAATATTGTTGATATGATTTATTGATTTTTATTTATCTTATAGAAATTACTAGATGTATAATACAGATAATTACTCTATGTGATAAATATAAATATAAAAATATCTGATTCTTCCTGCGTTATTGTTCCATTCATCTAAATTCAGGTTTCAAAAATTTTTGAAGCCGTCGCAAATTTTCTATATTTATATATTGTAAAAATATTTGTTTTTAAATAAGTTTCCATCTCCTTGCACTTTCTTCTGAATGTTTATTTTTGCTAATTAATCCATTAAACATTTAATTGAAGAAACTATTATATATTAAAGTAGTGGTTTTGATAAGTATATCAGAATTCTAAAAATTTTTTGAAAGCTGAGAACGGTAAAATTAGTCGCGGACATAAACGACCAACGTTGCCCACGGAAGGTACAGAAGATATGTCATGGATAGTTGAGCACTTCAATTAGGCAATGTATATAGGCTTTCGACAGAAAGCAGCGTCGTAAACCCATTGTAGAGGGTATAAAGAAAGTAAGTGTAAAGAGGATCGTAACGTGATTTTAAAATGTTGATGCAAAAACGACCTTGATCTTGAATATCAAGATCAAATTTTTTGTTGCGAAAAAATTCTAGCCATCACGAAGGACAAATATTTCAAAGTCACAAATGACATTCTTTCGTGGAAGAAAAATGTTAAAGTTACAATGACTTTATTCACAACATCCTTATATTCTTCAATCAGATGTAAAATAAAGTAGCATCTATTGATACAGCTTAATAGCCCAAATCTATCATTATATATTGCATATCTTCCTCTTCTAGTTTCTTTTTTCTTTGTATTTTCTTTTCTCGGTATTTGAACAATCTTGAACTCGCATTTCATATTTCAGTCAAGTTTTTTACCAAAATTACGTATAATTCTTCACTTTGATAATAATAACTCTTTGGCTCCCTCTCTACCAATAATTATTCTATAGGTATTCGTAATCGTAACTGAAACACAATGAAATAGCACAAATTTTTATTTTTGATCATTATAAAATTGTAAGTTTTCTCTCTCGTATGATTGAATCGGCGATCTGTTCTATGTAAGTTCATTTGTAAATATGTATGAGGTAGAGCGATAATTAACCTGTTCCTTGTTATGAATGCGGCGCCAATTTGATCTTTGATATGGATTTAAATGTCGCAATATTAATTCTTGATCATCAAATTGTTAACTAAGTCGTTGAAAATCGTATTGTCGCGGAATCTTTTCTGTACACAAAAGTCTTCTATTATTCCTACATTCTTATATGTGTCTCTCTAATTTCTCTTACTAAATGTAAAATGTAGATATGAACACAAATGTAAGATATGAATATATAAATATAAATATATAAATATATAAATATAAATATATCGTGAATAAAACCAGTTTAAGAATCGTTAAAACTTTTTTCCGAGAGAAGAGGTCATTGCGACATTTGGAACATTTGTTTTTCGTGATGAGTAGAATTCTTTCATAATAAAAAATTTTTATCTTGAATTTCAAGATCAAGGTCGTTTTTGCACTAACTCTTTTTTTATAAATCTCTACCAATTTGAAGGTATAGAATCATACTATGATTCTCTTGACACTTATTTTATTTACACCTTGTATGTATATATGTCCATTTGATCTCCTTAGGATTCCTTTGACAATCCCTCCTATGCAATTCAATAACTTTGTTGCTAATAGGCTGATACATCAATTTATTATTGAACTACCCTAACTTCCTCAACTTCCAGCAAATTTTTTGTAAGTCTATATTACTATTATGTTTTTTTTTTTGGTATAACGTACATATTTGAATCTTCTGTATTTGTAACCTCAAAAAAAGACTTGTAGGTTAACTTCCACGCATACGAAATTTTTCTTCCTTGGAAAATGAAACGAAACGTGTCGAATCATTCCCATCGTGATGAAAAGTTGAGATTATCACGCAATGGAAACTACGAGGCTGGTCTACGAAGAACAGAAGAAGAACGATTACGGCGTAGGCGCGAATGGATGATAGAACAACAAAGGCTACGAGAACATGAAAAGTTGAAGGAGAAGAAGATTTTAGAATATGAAATACGTCGTGCTATTGAGAAAGGTTTACCACTGCCCAGAGGAAGATTTTCACATCACAGCCGCAGTAAGAGTAAAAGCAAATCCACGGAAAATCGACATAGAACTGTTACATCAAATACATCTAATACATCTATATTATCTAAAAAGTAAGTATGACTAATCTAAGACACTTCATTTTAGACAATTAAACGATATTGTTTAAGAATAAATCAAAATTACTTTTAAAGCAAATGTTTAGAGGATATATTATAGCATATACATATAAAATATAAGTTTTTTTGCAGATTATAATAGCAATATTAGGTACATATTTATGTGATGTTGAAAGATATAATTTAGTCTTTAATTTATGAAAAGAAAATTAATGTTTAATGAAGTGAATTCTTTTGCATTATAGATTAGAACCATCAGATGGTACAACACCTTTATTTAAAGGACCAGAAGGCACACAGGTTAGCGCTGCAGAACTACGAAGAATTAAAGTAGATATTCACAGGAATGTACCAGGCAAAGCGACAACTGATGATCTCCAACGAGATATTATCAATCCTGAAGATGTTCTGGTCAAAAGAAGAGAGGGTAAAATGTTGTTTTTTTCTCTAATTACCTAAGAAATTTCAGTCATCCAATGAAGAAATACTAAAGGAGTATATGAATTCAAGTTTCTGCAGATTCTGTGCTTTATAAGGTAAAGTTGAAAACCATACGTTACATCTTTTTCTTTTTCTTCCATATGATTGAAATTTAATTAAACATAGCAAGCTTTTTACTTTACTAAATTCATCAGCTGAAGAATAATGGCATTATATAAAAGTTTCTACAGACATGAAGATGATAGTTATCGTATTATCTTTTACGACATTCAACAATTTATATAATTTTAAAGTTAATATGTAATGTGTTTTTGAATTACTAAGGACGAAGAAAATAGGAGAAGGGATCGAAACCTATATTTAAATGAGGAGAAATAAGAAATACAACAGTCAAAAACTGTAGAAATTGTGGAATGTGATACAGTCGTTGCTATAAATAATGAAAATTTAGGTTTGTTAATTATTTAAAATTTTAACTTTCTGCCATTGATTTTCTTTAAATTGACAAAATGATCTTTCTGCTTATCATTAATATTTTTCATTGCAAAATATATTGCAACTTGATACAGTATACAATTAGTTATAATCAAATATATTTAAAAAAGATAATAGTCAAACTATGCAGGTATACATCAACAAAGTAAAGGACCAAAAGGTACATTAGTTTGTGCCGTAAAACTACGAAGAATCAAATGGTTATTGGCAGAAATGTGTCAAGAAAAGTGATAATTAATAATCTCCAACAAGGTATTATGTATCTAGAAGATGTAGCAGTCAGAAGAGGAAGGGGTAAAATGTTTTTTTTTCTATAATTATCTAACAACTTTCAGTCATCCAATGAAGAAATACTTAAGGAATATATGAATTCAACTTGAAAGATAATCCTTTTGGAATTTTTCGAAAATCATAATTTATAAATTCAAGTTCCAGTGGATTGTATGCTTTTCAATGTAAAATTGAAAACCATATGTTATATTTTTTCCTGTTTTTTCTAATGTGATTAAAATTTGATTAAGAATAGCAAAATTTTCACTTTATTAAATTCATCAGCTGAAGAATGATGACATTATGTGGAAGTTTCTACAGACATGAAGATAATAGATTTATCATCATATTGTTTCCTAGAGCATTCAACACAATTTACACAACGCTGAAGTCAATAATGTGTTTTTGATTCACCAAGGATGAAGAAAATTTGGAATACAACGTTGGATTTGAATATTTGGGTATTAAACATATGTATGTGCAATATGTAAGCACAATATCTTTTATCTTGAGTGTTCTAAGAGTGCTTTTATTTCTTTTTGCTATTTTATATTTTCTTTTTCTGTTATGGAGTTTGCACAAAAAATAATTTTTTTAATTATTATATGACAGTAATTTTTTGTAAAAATATACTTTAAATTCTTGCTCCATTTTGTGCATCTGCCACATATTTTGCTATATGCTTGCATGTTTAAAAGCACGAAAGTTTAATTAGAACACCTACTATGGCGAGGTGTCAAATGTATTTTTAATTCAACAGTGGAAGAAGGAACATTAGTCTTGAAGATCAGGAACTTTTCGATTGAAAATTCATCACCAAAGGTTACAATTCTACAATTGAAAAATCAAAATTATATTCAATAATAACTACTTGAGATTAACTATTACATCTGAAAATTCTATAATGAAACAAAAATATTTTTTGCTGAATCTATTTGAATTCATTGGCTTCTTCTTAGATAAATAGACAATTTTATTTGTGCTTCATAGCCATGAAATAGGATTTGGTTTACAAATTTTATAAACATTTAATATTGCACATATTAGGAAATACTATGCAAACAACTGTAAACTAAAAAAATAATTAGTTTTGAAATGTTTAAGTAAAGATTGAGATTTACTTTTTTGATTGCAAAATGTAATATGTTACAGTTAAGGTATAGAGAGGATTTGGAAAAATAAAAAGTTTAAAATTTATTTACAAATTATTCAGCTCTACATGTATGTTACTCTCTGAAGGACTCGACAACCTACTCGCTTGCTTATTTGTTTTCTTCTGATCGCTTTTAATAGCTTCTAACCGCTTTTAATCGCTTTTGATTGCTTTTGTCTCAATTGAGATCTGGATGTCCTCTGATGCTCATATACACTCTCACACGTACAGTATAAATGTACCATCTATTTAACACGCCTCCTTACATTTATATGTATACTTAATCATATTTACATGCTTGTCGAATAAATTAACAGAAAATTTAAAACTTATTCTTACTTAAACTTATTAAAACATAGTTCGATTATTTTTGAATGGTAGGTTATGCATTTTACTTTCTATACACATCTTACATTTCAAAAATTCCCTTTCAAATTCATTCGATATACCTGTCACTAGCTGCTTTTTACCCAAAATATTCAAGTATCTGAAATTGACATGTCCTAGCATCCTATGCCATCTTTCCTTTTGACTCATACTGTTACGTTCGGCACTGTTTGCTAAGTGCTCCTTCCCTTTCAATATACTTTTCATTTTATATGTCCCCTTCTCTTTGAACGCTACAGCTGTAAGTTTATTGTTCTCATTTATTACTTTTGCAATATTTCCTTTTGAAATAACCGTATTCTTATTATCTGTTAGTTTACCTGAATTGATCAAATTTGCGGACATTTCTTTCGCGTAAAATACTTTATTTATATTTATTTTATTTTGTTTTCCAAATACTTCAAAGTAGCTTATAACGATTCCAACTTTTGTTGCTTTTACCGGTCTATTATCGCTTAAATATATATTTACTGGTTTTCTAAGGTCGATACATTTATCAAAATAATTTACGTTATTAATTATGTGATCGGTACAACCACTATCTAATAGCCAAATTATTTCATTATTACTTAGTTCGTTCATCTCGCTGCTGTATGCTGCGTGCGTCCTTGCCATTGTCACGTAAAATTGATACTTGGGTTGTAAGAGAAAAGAAAGTTGAGCTACTAAAGCTGAGTAACCCAACTATTAATTTTCTTTTAATTTAACTTTATTATAATTTTAGCACTTACAATAATAGAATAACACTGAACCGGAGAAAGGGGGTTGTACGAGAACAGCGACTAGAACAAGAACTCTCCGAGCTGGGTGAAGCCTCGGCTTATATACGTTTTGGTTTTAGGATGTTGAGGAGGCTCGGTGTAGGTTGTGATGTGGAAAAGTATCCGAAGGGCGGGGGTCGATATCCTATCTCTGATGGTGCGTCACAGCTTTGGTGTAAGCTATGATGATAAGGTGGTAATGTGTCCAAAGGATTCCGAAGCTCGGGGGTTGATGTTTTATCTCTGATGTAGGTTGAGATGTGATTGATGTCACATCATCCATGTGCCTGCTCCTGAGTTGCCCTGCTCGCTCGTGCCCGTTGCTGATTGACGATGGAAGTTTCCACGTCCCCTGCTCGTATAGCCTCTGTTTTCTCTTCCTCTGCCGCGACCACGTGTTGACCCATGCCGACAACTGTTACTGCTTCCCGCTTGCTTCTTCTCGCAAAGTGTCCTACTTTTTCACATTTGAAGCATTCTCCTTTTTTTACAGCAAAAGCGTTAGTTTTCATTTCTCCTTGATCAAATTTATTTTTCTTCTCCGCTATTTCTATTTTATTCTTCACATACGCTTCCGTTTGATCCTCTTCTTACAATGTATTTATTAGATACCCTATGTAGCTATACTCTTCGGGTAACGTATTTAGCATGTAATTCAGCTTTTTCTTTTCTTTCACTTGTGCGCCCGCACTTTTTAATTCATTTATTAGTTTTTCAAAATCACTAAAGAACGATGCTGAATCAATGTACTTATCAAGCCTCATCTTCTTCAATCTCCTTCTGCACACGATCTGTAGTGCTGTAGACTCTTTCAAGTACATCTCGTCGAACTTTTTCATTATTGCATACGCTGTTCGTTCTTCACTAATAAATTCTAGTTGTCTATTCGTGATGGCACTGTAAATTACGTTTATTGCCTTCAGATCCTTTTTATCCCAGTCTGCATTATCTGTTTCATTCTTCACTCTGGTTATAATGGTATTGCATTCTTCATACCTCAGAAACATCATAATTCTTTTCTCCCATACACCGTAATCCTCACTATCAAATACCATAAAATATCATAATTTCCGATCTCTCCATTTTGATTGATTTCTTATCCCTTTTCAAGCATTTCTACGTGGTCGTAGTATTTCTATATCCTTTGAACATTTCTTCCTTTATTGAGATTCACTCAAACCAACTCGCAAAACTACTAACTACGCTCTGCTACCATGTTAAGGTATAGAGAGGATTTGGAGAAATAAAAAGTTTAAAAGTTATTTACAAATTATTCAGCTCTACATGTACGTTACTCTCTAAAGGACTCGACAACCTACTCGCTTTCTTGTTTGTTTTCTTTTGATCGCTTCTAATAACTTCTAATCGCTTTTAATAACTCCTAACCGTTTTTCATCGCTTTTGATTATGTTTGCAGCTGAGACCTGGACGTCCTTCGACACTCAAATGTACTCTCATACGTGCAGTATAAATGTACCATCTATTTAACAGTTATACATATATCAATTAAGTGGAAGATCTTTTAATCATCATGGAAGATATGAAGCATCTCGGAAGATATCACCATAGGATTGTAATTTTGTTAAACATAAATTAGTCCAATTTTTCAAAACTTTTTTAAAAGAAAATTCTTATTTTTTAACTAAAGTTTTAATAGAAAAAAGTTGAGGCTTTTGAAATATATAAAGTCTAAAGAAATTATTAATTCTTAGTAATTATTACTAATAAAAAATATATAATATTAAATATTAATTATTAAATCGTATATATAATAAAATCTATTCAGAATAACATAAAGTAAAGATTGCATTTCATAACTTAATGTTTCTTATAATTATGGATTTGTGTATATAAAATTGTTTTTGTGATTTCTGGCACTGAAGAAAATTGTAAGCCATTTACGTTCATTTGTACATTTAATCTGAAGAATGACTTGTACACAAAAACGTTATATATATTTGTATAATAAGCAGTCAATTAATGTGATTTATATTTTTAATAACAAATATATATATACATTTTTCACATAATTGACATATGTAATACTAATACAGAAGTAGTAATATAAAATAAGAGATAATGATATTTCTATCTTTTTTATAGCATGTTTACCATTTCATTCGCTTCATACATCTATTATAAAATGTCCTGGCTTACAATCGTTCAGAGGTAGTCAGTTTATTTACATATCAACCTTAAGATTTCTAAGGTCTGTCACAACTGCTAATACTGCTTAATTGTTTCTTTCATGTGCAAGTACGTTGGATGTTTTATTTATAAATAAATTTATTTAACCATAGGAGAAGGATCGAAACCTATATTTGAAAGAGAAGAAATAAAAGGTACAACAGTCAAAACAGATGAAATTGAGGAACGTCGTACAGTTGTTGTTTTAAATAATGAAAATTTAGGTTTGTTTATTATTTGAAATCTTTTACCATTATTTTAACTAGATAAGATACTTCTCTTCATAGTTGATATTTTCTATATACACTAAAATTTTATTTTTCTTCTGAAAAATAACATGTTTAATTTCCAGAAAGCAAGTCGAAAATGAATAAAAAATATACTACTTCTTCAAGAAATCGAAGCCCCAGCCCTCGACATAGATCATCCCGCCATGCCAGGTTTGTGTATTGGTTATTAGATGAACACGATATTTTCTCTTTTTTTATATAATCTTTCCTATTTCGTACCACTCTTCCATACAATTTCATATTAACATGTTGATCGCCACGTCACCCATATCTATGTGGGACCCCCGTAAGTATGGGTGACACTCTTCTTGTTCGAGTTAATTAAATATAGGATATTATATATAGGATATACAACATAGAATATTAAAAACGCATTATACCATACTTTTTATTAATTTATATTCTGGATAAAATATTATATTATGCTATATCACATGGTATTTGTTAAAACATCCCAAACACATTTGGGGTGATTTTGGGCACTTCGAACAATATGTTGTAGTTTTTTAAATGTTTTTTCTCGCTTCTTCGCGTGTGACAGTTTGCCTCTTCTTCTCGTAACATAGGGTGCACATCATTCTTATAGGTTTGCCCTCCTGATTCTTACGAATCTCCAAATGGTGGAACACCTTCGTTTTCTTCCGATGGTTGTCCGGCACATCGGACCATTCGGAAACGAGAATTTTCTGAAATTTTCTTATCTATATTGTTTCGTTTGTGCTTGTTTGGTACACAATATGAGCATTTACTATAGTTGTTCCTAAGAGTAAATGTAGTCCTAATTTCCAATACCACTTGATGCTTTTCCGTATCGTACTGGCATATGAGACCATCTGGTCACTTCTGTCGATACCAGTTTTTCCATTATTGTAGAGTAGTAATTCTCCTCACTTTCAAATATATTTTCACGCTGTCTACTGAACATTTTGAGGATGAAAAAATCACTGATGTACGTCTCGCAAGAAGTATGCTTCTCGACTAAATGAAAGATTTGGGATATCTGCCATGAAATCTCTCGGAATACTCTAGCCGCAAAGCGTACCGACGGTCGGATTTGGGCTCCGCAGGAACTTAGCCGAATTACGCTGGGCGACCAACGTGTTAAACATGGATATGATAATATTTTTCATTTTGCTTTCTTTTTTTTATAAAGGTATTGTTATACAGTGGATAAATAATTAATAATTATTTGATTATCTAAAATTTTTATATAAGATTATGTAAAATTTTATATATAATATTACAAACATTATATATATGTCGGAGACGAGAGAACACCGAAGCCTCTGGAATTTTGGATAATCCCGCAGCATTGCGATCTAGAGTTTACGACAGCTGTAATTAAACGATTGTAGTTGTTCAATCCGATTGTAATTGTTCGAGACTAGTGATAGTGAGCTTTGGCTCGAGGCGACAGCCCGTCGCCTAACGTAGCCGCGGTCAAGGGATGAACGCTTTGTCTAACAAAGGTATGGAGTAATTCTATAGCTCTCTTTAAAAGAAATATTCGTGGCGACACGCGACAGTAAACATTCCAACGGTTTCTGTCCCGTGGCTCGCCACACGCAGACCCTATTCTTCGAGCAAAATGATTGCCAAATGTCGATGCGTCTCCGCAGTACATGTTCAGCTAGCCTGAGGGCCCGTCATAAATCTTAGGATTTAGTTGACTAAAGTCCTTCAAACAAACAGTCTTTGTCCCAGCTGCGGGAAAATAGGAGAGACCTATTTTTCAACGAACGGCGTCTCCCACTAGCAACTTTCCCTCGAGGGCGGCTAGTATCTTTTTCTAACCACCGATATGGAGATTGACCAATTAGCAGCAACGCCAAATTCCCTCACCTTCTGAACGAAGGCTATCCTCGACGAATCCGATGATCTCGTGTCCTCAGACACACCCCATATAGTTTTCCTCTGTGGCATCATCGGAACGGGAAATTCATTCTCTCTCGCGATCTCATCGACGAAAAGAGTAACCCCTTACGACCAGTGAATATTACGCGTCCGACTTAGATTTTGTGAGCACGTTCATCTATCATCCCGTCGACCGCGGATTCGTTGTTGAACCTAGGATCATTGTCATTGGTTTCTCGAGTGTCTAATTACCACGATTACTTGTCCAGTTCTATGATAATCGTATTTGCATTAGTCGAAGTCTTCTCTATTGCATAGCGACACGCGTGATCCAAACGAAGATTCGTTTCACGCCCCTAACCCTGATTCTACTGTAAACCCGACATATATATTATATTATTATAATATTAACAAATTTAAATTAGTGCGTGATAACATAACATTTATAAACATTATTAAAATATTTACTTTCATAATGAACATGTTTTGCTGTAATATATATTCATAATCTTAACGTAACATAACTTAACTCTAAATACAATTGTGCTATTTGATTTCTATTTTAGGTATGTGTTTTGTGTTACTACATTCTCATTTGTTCCAGCTTACGCTTCTTTTTTTTTATGTGTGAGAAATGGAAAGTGCTAACTCGCTAAAAACTCCTCTTCCTTGATCTTCAGTAGATGAAAATATACCTATTTATATATCTTGGCATGGTTATTTCAAGGGAGCTATCTGTACGCGTATGCTTGGTTATGTCACTATCAATGTTTATGGTTTTCTTTCTAATTTGATCATATACGCTTCTTTTTGTTTTCTCACGAAAAATGCAAAAATATAATGGTACACTTTTTATCATAGAATAGAGTGAATTAGAGCTAGGTACATAACAAGTATTCACTATATACTATAGACAACACTGGTATTCAAATTCATACTTACATTTTGTAGATATTATTCTCATATACTGTAATTAAAATTTCTTATAAATAATCAGTTATAAATAATCATTTTCACGCTAATGAATGCAAAATAATTATATCTTTATAAGTGCAATAACCACAAAAATTTTAATTTATTAAAAATTATTTCTAGTAAATATTAATTTGTAATGTAAATTTTTTGGTTAGTATGCTAATATAAATGTAAATATTACTAGTATTTTTGGCATGTGCCAACATTAGTGTACCATATTCGATTTTTAAGTGGTTTTTGTTCAGGTAATGTATTGTGGATATAATAATTAATAACAGTTATTAGAAGGTAAGCAATTGAAATCCTAAAAGTAAGTATAATGTTTATGTATTTATTTGTTTTATTTATAATATTGCACAAATTTGTTTATTTTTTATATTTGTGTTTAATATTGGTCTGAGAATTATTCCACTTGCTTTTGCGTGCTCTTCCCTAATTTATAATGAAACTTAACAACTAATAATTTATAATAACTAAACAACTACTTATTGCATGTACTTCAATAATAAAGTAAAAAGCTAATGCTTTAAATACCTAAAAAAGATATTTCCTATTGATATCTATATAGAAATCAGAATTATAGTGATCTTTATTTATTATATAAATTTATTTACTGTGACTAAAACAGAAAACTGTAACTATTTAATTAGAGCTTAATGTAGCAATGCGATACAACTAAGGCAACTAAATTTGTTTAACTATTCAACTTACACCTAACAACTTACACCTAACAACTCACAACAACTCGACAACTCACAAGTAACGATTAACCCGCAGCTAGTTGTAGCTTACTCGTAACTGCAACTAGTGGCAACTCAGTCGTAACTCCAATTACAACTATTGACCATTGATCAGTCTCTCCATCAAGACGTCCTTTTTATATCAGTTTTCGATACTGCTATAACATACACATGTTTTATAACCCAACGTGTTAATGACCCAAGTTGATCACGTACATCTTTTTCAATTACCTATTGTCTTAAAGGGTCACGGGCATATAGCCCACCGAATTTCCCATCCTTCTCGGTCCGTCAGCACTTTCGCTTTCTATCTGTAGTTCATCGGGATTTTTACAATGGTTTTTCTACGATACTGCATCTATGAATGCAAAATAGTATTATGCATTTAAATAATAATGATAATTTAATGTAATGTACGATTATCCATCAATATTTACTATTATTATTTTTTTGGTAATTTGCTATCTTTTTTATAAGATGCACATATAAATAAATTTATCATTTGATGAAATATGGATATTAATACACACATTATTGCGTATCCTACATTAAAATATAAAAATTATATTAAGATGTAAACACCCCATATACAAATAATAAATATCGAATATTAATTATAATACAAAACCAAATGTTTAGAAATTAGACTTTTGTTATTTAAATATTCTTTTTTAGGTATGAGGATTCAAAATATGATAACAGGGACAGTTATAGAAGTGATAGGTACAAATTATTTCTTATAATCTTATATATTTTTGTTTAATACCTTTAACATATTTAATACGTTTATTATTCAGTTTTTCTACATTTTTGTATAATTTATTTAGAGGAAGAAATCACAGTAGAGGTAGAAGTAGAGAGTATAAAGAACCAGTCAGACGACATAGTCAATTAAACACTGCAGAGGAAGAGCATCTGCGTGAAAGAAAAGGTCATAGGGATCATTCACGTTCAAGGGAACGAGAACAAAGAGCATGGGTCAGAGATTCTCATCATAGGTATATAATAGGCAGGTGAAATATATGTTTTTGGAAAACTACATTTTACAAATATTATTAAAACAATAGGTCATCTAAAGATGAAAGATCTTATCGAGAAAGATCAAGAGAACGGTCCCGAGAAAGAAGAGAAAGAGATAGGTCTAGAGAACATAGGATACCTCCATCGCATTATATCGAGCAGATTCCTGTTCCTGTTTATTATGGAGTAAGTATTCAAATTGTACACGGAATATAATTCTATCGATATTAAATTTCATTGGTCATTAGGATTTTCCTCCGAGACCAATAATGGTTGGACCCTTGGTTCCAATTCGAGGTCAGGTACCACCTTTAGGAGGAACTAGACATATGATTGGTCCATTAAGACCATTTCCACCACGATTTATTCCGCCAGATATGTATAGATTACGTCCGCCTCTAAATCCTAGTATGTATATTCATTAATTCATAATGACGTGCATGAAGAGTTACTGTTTTAATTATTTGTGTTTTATATAGGATTTAGGCCAATGTATTAATAGACTGGACGAGGAACGAAGAGAGAATGGTCGGTCCCAGGGCCACCTCTCTTTCGGTAAGTGCGACCGGGGACCAATTAAAAGCGTTGGAGGGGGGTGGTGTCGATAGGACATTTGAGGAGACAAGAGTTTACCCACACTCTGGGAGAAGAGGCGTTAGAATAGCCGATTCTCGTAAGAAGATAGGGCAGACTGAGGAGAGAATGACGTCGTGGAAGGTAGAGCCTGGACGCAGAAGAGATCGGGAGGCGGAGGAAGGGTCGTCCGCTGACAAGGGAAGAGGACCAATAATCGGACTTCGAGACGTGAGAAGGCTGATGAAGAGTCTCAAAATATTAACTCTTAATATGGATAGGATGGTAAGAAGAGTTACAGCATTGAGCAAGGGGGATTCCACGCTTAAGAAATTAAGCTGTGAGAGCGCGCAGGAGATTAAAAAACTGAGGGAGTGGATCGACTCCAACGCAGAAACGGATGGTGAACAGTAGAACGGTCGCGACGCAGATGACTCCAACGGAATTGAAAAATATAGACCCGATAGCTACAAGGGAAGAACTAAATCCAGGACATAGCAATGGAATTAGGCATTAAGCAGGAGCAATGTATACAGGTAAAGTCCTTAAGGATGACGCCATGGGAAACGCAGCAGGCCGAAAGTGGTGCTGCCGGCGAGCACCGTACTCAAAGACAGGCGGATTAGAATTAAAACAGGATTGACAATAGCGACGGCTAGGATTCTGCCCAACATAGTGAGATGTTATAAATGTCACATGTTGGGATATAATCAACGAATCCCCACGGTAATCGAGATGAACGTCGAGGGATACCTTCTGACGACGAAACAGGAAGTAAGATACCTTGGGATCCAGCTGGATTGCAGAAGGAGCGATGACGCTGAACATGCGCTTTTCCACTGCCCAGGATGGATACGTGAGAGGACGGAACTAGAAAATTACGTCGGTACACCACTAACAACGGAGAATTTAATGGTGAAGAAGGAAGACGACTTGGCAAGGTTTGAGGCCTTGTGCAGAAAAATTATGCTAGCAAGAATGACGCAGGAGAAATTCGAAGAGAGGAGGAGAACTAGAGAAACAAGAAGAAGAAATGGGATTCAAGTATGAGGGAGCGGTGCGTAGTTAAGCCCAACCCTAAAGTAACGCCGTAAGGTGGTTTCGAGGTCGATGCTTGCACAGAAGAAGAGCGGAGAGAGGAGGGATTCTTAGTGGGTATGGCAACGCCATCGGCCGAGTCCCACATAGTTCAGTCTGGGTATGCATAACAGCATTTCTCCCTCCTCGATTAAAAAAAAGAGACCAATGTATTAATGAAAGGTGTATGATGAATAGAGAATGAATGTTTTATTGCACAATACGTGAACGTACAGTACTTGCCGCGCCATCTATTAGACATTGTACAAAGATTAAACATTCTTCGAGATATCGTAGCGAAGTAGATTATGTTTAATTCAAGATACTGTTATGAATATATGAGGTATACAAGTGTTATATATTTTTTTAATCACTATATTATATTATATGAATCTTTTATGATCTAAATTAGGAACTGTATGAATTCATTCATTCAAACGCTGTAACATATAAAATTTGATGCTTGATGGTTTTTACAATCTCGGTACATTGTAAACGCTATTACACTGTTTATACAATCGCTTTTTAAGTTAAAACTCGTAAAGACAAAGAATACTTATTTTTAATCATTGATTTTTCGAGCACATTATTATGTTATATATACATTTTTAAGTATATTTAATATTTTAATATAGTTTCCAAAATCTTATTAAAATGTTCTACGTTTGATGTATTTGTATGTGAAACTTGCTCATTATTAGGTGGTAATAATATTGTGTACAAATTGTATCAATTGAGAATAAATTGTGAGTTATTAAATTTAAGTAATATGTTTATGAAGTTTGATGTTATTTTTAGTATTGAATATATATTATTATTTATAGTATATCAAATATTACGTCTAGTATTTCAAGGAGATTCTTTGGTGCAGTGGATTGGTTTCTTTAGTTTTTCTTTAATTTTTTTTTGTTTTTCTTTACGTTTTCTTTATTTTTAGCATTTATAATAATATCAAAATTTACTTAGGCAATGGACTTTACGTAAATCTGATATATCTTAATAAAATTTTAATAATATTACAAACTTTGTATTTTATAAATAAGTGTTTGCGGTGGATACGAGGTATTAACACTTTAATGGTCGGTGTATTTGTCCCTAAACAAATGTCAGTGGCCAGCGATTTTCGAAAAGTTGTCTATTTCCTTGATTCACATCCTCTAAATCAGAATTACATTCTGAAGAACTATTCTTTACTAAATCACTAATTTGGCACATATGTCGAACAGACAAGCAGATAAAGCATCTACACGAAACTCAGGGAAAAGTTCTTTTTTACTGAAAAATTCATGATGCTTTATTTTTTAAATGACGTAAGTCTGTGGACAGCTAAAGCGTTATTATTGTTCTGGAGGCGTTGTAACATGATCACTCGAAGTTTCCTAAAACGTGTGCATTCCTTATTGGTCTGTTCTCAGTTTACGAGTTGTGTGTAGTATGAAAGGAGAGACGTTTAGCACTCCCCTAGACAAGGATGGAACACATATAAATGGTAAGGCACAGGTCGCCTTTCGGTGGCTCTTACCAGATTTTTCGGTCCCGACGTACCTGGTAGGGATCATCCGAGCGTACCTGACCGACAGATACATCGTCTACGCCGGAAAGAACGGGGAGGAAAGAAGACGGATCGAGCGCGGCGTTCCGCAGGGGTCGGTGTTGGGACCGATACTCTGGATCACGGCCTACGACTCCGTCTTCCGATGTCCGATGCCCCCGGGAGCAGGCATGGTGTGCTACGCCGACGACACCCTGTTCCTGGCCGGGGGACGGTGGTGGCACGACACGGCGAATCGCACGGAGAACGCCGTGGCGTGCGCGGTGCGCGCCATTCGAAGGCTCGGCCTGACGGTGTCGCCGGCCAAATCCGAGGCACTGTGGTTCTTCGACCAGCGACGAAGAGGAACACCTCCTCCCGGACTGTCGGTGAACATCGGCGGAGAAGAGGTCCCGGTGAAACGCCAGATGAAGTACCTGGGTCTCACGATCGACAGCAGATGGACCTTCGGACCGCACTTCGAGCAACTGGTCCCGAAGGCGACGGCCGCGGCCAACGCCCTGTGCGGCCTCCTACCGAACATCGGCGGAGCAGGATCGAGAATCCGCCGACTCTACGAGGGAGTGGTTCGGTCCCGAGTCCTCTACGGGACACCCGTCTGGGCCAGAAGCTTGACGGCCAGTCGCCGCAGCCTGACCTTGCTGCGGAGGCTGCAGAGGACGACCGCTATCCGCATAGCGAGAGGCTACAGGACGACGTCGTACGAGTCGACGACCGTGCTGGCGGCATCCCCCCCGTTCGAGCTGCAAGCCCTGGCGCTCGAACGCGTGTACGAACACCAGAGGGGCCCGACGCCATCGACCGCCAGCCAGCCGGCCCCGAACATCCGGGAGGAGGCGAAGAAGGAGACGTGGGAACGATGGCGCTCGCAGCTGATCCAGGAGAACGCCGTGCGGCCGCGGGGCGCCTATGAAGGTTTCCTCCACGAAAAAAAAAAAAAAAAGTTTACGAGTTGTATCTTATTTAAGTCTTGTGCTTTTTCTCCTTTATAGGTAGATTTTTGTTTTTTCACAATGTATCTTTTCGTGGCAACATTAGCTTTGAACGATTGAACGAAAAAAGTGAAACATTACATTTCATATATTTTTCAAAGTTACTTATATTTCAGTATAATTGATTGTTATTGTTGTGCGGCTTATAATAATTATTTTAGTTTGCTCTATTCACAATTTAGTTTAAATCATATAATTTATTTACAGTACATATCAGTATATAATAGTTAAGCAAGTTGATTTCGATGATGTTTTAATACATAATGAGCGGCATGATTTCGAACAATTTTTTCCTATACATACGTAAAATCCAACAGAACTTTTGTAGTAAAAATAAAGAACATATATTCTGAAGTTAAAGACATCAAGGCAGGGACACCGCAAGGAAGCGGGTCTTCGGACCAATATTATATACACTATACACGGCCAACATATCAACAACTACCAACCGGAAAACACTGACATTCGCGGACGATACAGTTGCACTAGTCAAGCATACTAACAGAAACAACAGTTACAAGAGTATATCACAAAAATAGAAAAATGGTTGTAAGATAAAAAAATAAAAGCAAACCCCAGTAAATCCAACCATATTATATTTACATTACGAAAACAGAAACTACCAAATATCCAATTGAATGGCACGCACATACCACAAACAAAGCAAGTTAAATACCTAGGACTCCACTTAGACTCATAACTTACATGGAAGCATCATATTAAATCAATAATAGACAAAGTACGGATAAAAAGAAGACAGATGTACTGTAATGTAATTCTAAACTCAGCGTAGAAAATAAACTAAAAATTTACAAAACGATCATAAAACAAATAGACAAACTGTAAGATGGTATCCCGCTGGGGATAGCTATCCACGTATTATATAGTAATAAAGAGTTAGAAAAATTTACCAAATGTCCAGCTGGACAAATTGTAAGGCACAAATTAAAAAAAAAATGTAAAGCTGTCAGTACCACTACAATGAATTCTGTTCATAGTTGTGCGTCTGTGATAACATATGCGTCAGTATTGATTGCCACTGATATTTGGTTTATAAACGAAAGTCGGAGAAGCTTAAGGCCCCATGCGCAACATGCATATGTAAGACTGTGAGAAATGTCTATTATAACTCAGTTAAAATGTATTGGGTTTGGCTTTGAGGCAGTATTTTCAAATCCGGCCGTCTCATAGCGACTGGTCACAGGTTTAGGTAATAAACAACAACATAATTCGTTATTATTTTACTGTCAGCTGAAAAGCGCGAGCGGCTAGAACTGCTGGAAAGTTTGCTTCGATGTGGTAGTTTTCTTGAATTCGCGTTACGTGTCTTACGGAGATTATTAAATAATCACGCGTGATTGCTGTGATATAAACAATCGGATTTTGTTGATACATATATAAGAATGTTATCTGCTTCCACTTCATCACAAGCTATAAGGAAATAAATCTTTTTCCCTTTTTTAATGGATAAGGTTACCCAACCAGAAATGTACCCAATAGCGTGTTTAGAAAATTCACTACTATTCGGCTATTGCGCCTATGCAAAATTTAAAAATTCACTAATTTCATCAAGATTATAATTTTCTTTTGGATGGTCAATAAGTCTGTATTTTTCAGCTACTAATGACTTGTGTATTATATTGTAAATGGTTAAGTTGTACCGATTTATATTTGCACGCTTTTTTCTTGATTTGGCTAACGAGACGTTTAACATTTTAATATTATCTATTGGCATTACATTTCCCGTATTGATAAAAATTTTATGTCGTGCCAACAATCGTTTATATGCAACAAACAAACTGAGTAGTTGTAGTATATTACCCACTTCTACCTCTTATCGTGCCAAAGGTAATTCTAAGTAGTCTTGGCTCATTTTATATGTGAGGAGGTTCATTTTTTATTTCGATGGTTTTACGTACAAATCAAAAGTCGACAAAGCCTATTTTCAGACTGGAAAGAAATGTAGGCGCCTTACTCTTTTCATTAATGCTTACTAAATATTTTTGCTAAAGTTGCTTGATAAAATTCTTTAAGTAATCTAGAACGTCAAATATCTTCATTATCGCGTTTTAACGGGCTTTTTAAACATGTCCCTCAGGAAATCGAATATGGAATCAGCGCACTGCAAGAAATGTGTAGTTGCCTCGCAGTCTTTAAATTCTGGAAGACGGAGAGCTTTCCAGCAAAATTTGATGTTATCAGCAATGCCCGAGTTGAGAGTTTCGGCATATAGATCGCCATTTTTTAATGCAAACGGTTGTCCAGGCGAAAACTCCCACTCTCTTGCAACTCTTGCTAGATTTCTTAGATATTTTGTTCTGCCCTGCATCAACGCAACTAAGTATTCTCCACAAGTTTTATTCTCTACAAAAATGTATTAAAGTACTTGGACCGAAACATGATTGGTTTAGAAGATATTGTAACTTTAATCTTGTAAATACAGTTTTATTATGTTTATGTATTTCTTGTTTTTCATGCGGTAAGTTTTATAAGGTTACAGTTAAAATATCTTTCAAGCTAATCATTTTTCGACTTTCAGTATCTTAGTTTTTGTAAAGAATTAACAAATACGTGGTGCGGGGTATAAAAAATGTATATATTACATTTAGAGAAATTACATTAGCGCTGAAATCTCTTTAAATAAGGATGCAGAAAAGAATCGAAACATTTCATCATGTTTCTCCCATAGACTATAACGCTAAACATACGTAATGGGGCAGCAGAATTATCACAGTAAGAGGCAAAAATCTTTTGAAATACATAAATACCAAGAGACTTAATTAAGTCTCATTACCTCAGTATAAACGAACCCACTTACTGGCCCACTGACACTAACAAACTACCTGATTTCTCAGATTTTTTTATAACTAAAAACATCTCGCCAAGATATGTCCAAATCAACTCCTCTGTGGAACTCTCTTCAGATCATTCAACAATTATTGAAAATCAACCTAATGACTTTATTCATAATCAACTCACAAACTGGCAGTTCTTTAGGGAAATCTTCAATCATTCAATATCAGCCTTAATATCCATAAAAACAGATGAAGATATAGAAGCAGCCACGGAATATTTAAACACCAGCATAATAAACGCGATCCGTTCTTCCACTCCTACTAAGAATTTTGTTAATAAACATGAATACCATCATTACATAATAAAAAAAATCAGACATGTAAAAGTATGGCAAAGTCATAGAACACCCGACGACAAGCGTAAGCTAAATAATTCAACGAGAAAATTAACTGAAATCCTTAAAAATTATAAAAACGACTGTTTTCAAAAATATTTAGCTAACCTGTCTCTCACAGCTGACTCCAATTACTCACTATGGAAGGCATCCAGGAAACCCACTCGTCGTCCGCAAATAATCCCTCCAATTCACTGTCCGCAAGGTGGATGAGTGCGTAGCCCTATACAAAAAGCCAACTTGTTTGCAAGTCACCTAACTAATGTCTTCAAACCGTATTCCTCCACTATTGCCGCCGAAATAACGGAATACTTGCACTCATCCTTCCAGATATCTCCTCCTATTGAGTCTTTCTCATCTCTGGAAGTTAAAGAATTAATCCGTCGTCTAAATCCCAGGAAAGCATCGGGGCATGATTTGATAAGTAATAAAGTTATTAAGGAGCTTCCCATAAAAGGAATTGCACTCATCACTTTTATTTTTAATGCAATTCTTCGCCTTGAATACTATCCTAAGTCTTGGAAAATATCATTAATTACTCTTATTCCTAAACCTGGAAAACCAATACACGAAACTAGCTCTTATCGCCCAATTAGCCTTCTACCTACTTTGTCCAAACTATTTGAGAAAATGCTAACGAAATAACTCCTTCCACTCTTAGAGGATTTGAAAACAACGCCAGATCATCAATTCGCTTTTCGGAGGCAACATTCTAAATAGAGCAAATTCATCGTTTAACTCACAAAATCAGCCAAGATTTAGAAAGGAAAAAATATTGCTCTGCGGTATTTCTGGACATTCAGCAGGCGTTCGACAAAGTGTGGCATGAAGGACTTTTGTTCAAACTAAAGAAAATCCTACCACACACCTACTATTCCATTTTAAAATCATATCTAACCAATAGGCTGTTCATGATCAAATACTTAAACGCTATAACCGCAACATTTCCAATACAAACTGGCATACCCCAAGGCAATGTCCTCGGACCTCTGCTGTTCACCATCTACACTGCCGATTTACCAACTTTAGCAGAGATAACCACAGTGACATTTGCTGATGATACAGCTTATTAGCATCGCACTCAGACCCGACAGTAGCCTCCTCAACTCACCAGGGAGGTCTTGATAATATGGAAAAGTGGTTCCACAAATGGCGCTTTAAAATAAATGAATATAAATCCAGTTATATAACCTGCACGCTGCGAAAACAATCTTGCCCACGGGTGACCATAAATAATATTCCAATTCCAAACAAAGATTCAGTCAGATGTCTGGGCATGATTTTGGTCAGAAGAATGACATGGAAACGACACATCGTAAATAAATTCAAGCAACTTAAATTAAAATTAAAAAAATTCTACTGGCTCATTGACAGACGTTCCAACTTAAGCGTGCAAAGTAAAATAATGCTGTATAAAGCCATATTAAAACCTGTTTGGACCTATGGGGTCCAACTATGGGGGAGTAATTCCAACATAGAAATTCTTCAACGATTCAAATCAAAAACACTAAGATGCTTAATAGATGCACCTTGGTATGTTAGCAACGAAACAATACATCGTGACCTTAAGATATCTACAGTTAAAGAAGAAATATCCAAAATCAGTAATAGATATAACATAAGAATTAACAACCACCAAAACCCACTAGTTACTCAATTACTTGACACGACGGATCAGATCCGCAGGCTAAAAAGATATTACCCTCTAGATTTAAACATTAGATTCAGCTAGAACCAAACATACGATAATCATTTATTATTCATGTTATAGTACCATGCCAGAATAATTTACTTATAATTCTCAATGAGAATTGATTGTAAACTACTCCAAATAAAAAAAAAAAGTGTTTCTCCCATGAAGTTCAATAACTTTTATCTGAAATATTTTTCGTAATTCTGATATTTACAGAAATAATCACGTGTGCAGCAAGGAGCATACTGTATTTAAAAATCTCTCCATATCCAGTCGTCTTTCTCATCGAGCGGAACGACAAATGAAAGCGGGATTATTTAATTTGTACTTTACAATTTGTCCAGCTGGACATTCGGTAAATTCTTTTAGCATAAGTCCATCTTGTAGTAAAATTATTTGGAGCCAGTGCTATATGAAACTCATTAGGAAGAACTGTGAGAAAACTGTTGTTTCCAAAAATCAATTAATTGCGAAAATCCGATATTACGATACAAATCGAATAAAATAGCGAGTGTTATGGGTGCTACACGATACGTCGATATTGAAGAGAAAGCCAAATATAAACCAGACGTCTCTTGTACACAAGTCCCCGGCGCGGTAGAACGGAACGCATCAACACGTATAAGAAACGCATAAACCGTGGTCGATATGTGGTCGCTGCGGGCATTTTGCAAATGGATGCAAAACAAAAAATAGAAAAGAAATGAAAGAACCCGAGTAGCGTAAACGCGAGCAGAAATAGAACGATCGTGGATAAAAGCGGCTGGATAAGAGCGTGGATAAAAGTGGATCATATGAAACCGCGAATTATAAATCCAAGCAGTCGATTAGTAAATGACGGTAGGGTGAGGAAGCAGAACGGAATTTTGCTTGGCGGAGAAGATAACAACGATGATCGACCTAAGGGTATGTGTCAGAGGCTCAGAAACAATAATAGAGTAGACAAAACATCCTGCATGCCACAGCCATCGAAACAATAACCAGATACTAACAGGATGGCCGCGTTTGATAAACACACGACCATAACCCCTCCAGAGATACCAAACCTTAGTATAAGAACCCTCCCAAATCAGTACTCAACACCTTTTTGTTATAACACTCTGAACCGGTACTCTATTGGATTCGTACCATAAATTTTACTATCATATCTAAAGTCCGAATTGTTTACCTTGCGAAACGCCCGAACTACGACGCGAGGAGATCACCGCTATCACCGGACGACTGTAAACGATTAATGTATCTCCGCTCTTGTTTAACATAAGGGGCTGTTCACTCTATAGCATCGTTAGGCAACACAGCAACCAATTACTCGGTCGCCTGAGATATATTGGAAAAAAGATACAATCAACCGGCTAAAATCGTAGCTAAACATTTGTGGCGGCAGTCGACAGTAAGTACCACCGAAAGAGACCAGCTAGGGTCGGACACCGGACAACGGCAGCGCAATGGTTAGCGCCTTAGGTTACGAACGTTCGGCACCCGGGTTCGGCGACCGGAGTCCAATTTTTCTCCCACGATACAAAAATGAGAAGAAAAGCAGTAGTACCACAGCAGCGACATCTACACCCACAACAGAACCTATCTCGCCTCTACACCAGCGGAGTTAGCATTATCACGACGACTAACACCGCATCTCAGTTTTATTACAGTTCCTTAGGATTATTGTAGTTCAACTAATTACATTTGCATCGCTAGTGGCCGCCTCGACCGAGAGATGGATTCCGGGCTACGCAAAGAGTTGCCGGACGTAACACAAATATATTCCAAATTATATTGTGTTTGATGTCATTTTAATCAGAAAAATGTAGGAAACTTGTTGCTAAAAGTTTCATTGATCACAAATCAGAAATAAAAAAGTTTAATTTTTGAGTTAAAGGTCTCAGATTATCGCGAGTCTTTAGTATTTGTTGATCGCTTCAATTCTCAGTCCCTCTTTCTCCTTCACTCGCATTGTCCTTTTCTCTCCACGATAAAGCAAATGCACAGGCTCGTCAACGAAATTTTACTAGCAATAGAAAAGAAACAATACCGTATAGCCCTCTTCATGGATATTGAGGAAGCATTTGACAAAGTGAACCATGAAAGCTTCTTACAGACATGTCTATGATATCAGTTTCGAGAAATAGAATTTCAAATTTCTACATCTTAATTATTGCAACATTTAGGTCCCGATTTTTATGTAATGTTCCCTGTGTTATCGAAAAACGCAATAATAACTGAAAAAGATTGTGCCTAGAGACTAAGTTTTGCCATTTTTTCAATTAAAATATACTCACGGTAGGGACATTTTGATGATATGTTAGGATTTACAATAAAACAATTACATAGTTCTTCTTTATTAAACATCTACTACCGACTATACAGATAGTGACGAGCAATCTTTTTTGATCGGGGATTGGAATGATGTAATAATACAATAATGAAGTTTTTATGTTATTGGCACTTTTTTATGTCGCTTTCATCAACATGTCCGTGATATTATTCTAATTATAATCACACGAAACACGATATTGTAAGCGAATTTCAAGGGAATATAATCTATTATTTATATAAACATATTCCGATTAATCCGAAACTATATACATAATCTATCCGCATTTATTCAGAATGGTCTCGAATAGTAAAATAAATATAAACTTCCCCGTAGAACCGTACAATAAAATAAGTTCTTCTACCATGGAACTCAATTGGCTTTTGTCTATGCTAGTGTGCATTCAAATAGGGCAGATCCCTAATTTTATAGGTTCTTCTACTATGCACCCTGTGTGCCCTTCATCACTTGGCAACATGGTACAGCACCTGTACTATAAAATGACTAGAACTACAAGCGTGGGCACACTTATTTCCTCTTTGTCATCACCAAAGATTAAAATTTTACAACTGAAGAATCAAAATGACTTTCAATATTGAACATGGCTTATTACTGATAATAGATTTGCCATTACATTGTCTTCTATAACATTCAATTCGCACAATTTTGAAATCAGTAATGTGTCCTTGGTTCAACAAGGATGAGGAAAATTTAGAACATAATAAAATTATGTTATGTTTATGATTTCTAGCATTGAAGAAAAATTGTATGCTATATATGTTCAATTGTACATTTAGTCTGAAGAATAACTCGTATACAAAAAGGTGAATTTATATATGTCGGGTTAAGATCGGAATTTTGGGCGCGTGACAACTCTTCGCGTGGACTAGCCATCGTTTCACAAAGCCGAAATTATATGTACTCGTATATATAAAACTATCACTAAGCTTAACAAATAATTAAGTCTAATGAATGATAAATTTGATGAACAATGAAGTTAATGAATAATATGATTTACGAATAATGAATTTACGTACACTATTAACAATGTTTTTGTTGGGTTCAAACGAATCCACGGCCAACGAGATAACTCTTTACTTAGCGTGAAAAATAATCTTAGGCGCAAAATACGATTGACGAGAAATGTTCGACGTGTCACTCTCCCTTGGAGAGTGCACGAATGCCCGCCTCGTCTGCAATTCGATACGCACTCGTTAGAAGCATCGAGAAGTTCCGAACGCCGTTGCTAGGCAGTTTCTGCCTGGAGTTTGGTTATTGATACAATGTATGTCCCATTGTCTCGGCACCTCCGAGGTAACCTCACACGTGGCTAGGCCCGCTCAAGAGGCCGCATGCCGCCACAATCATACTTCTCGGAAAACCCATACAACCACTCCAGACCTCCGTTAGGCAAAACGCTTATCTCGTGACCGTGGCTACGTTCGGCGACCAATTGTCACCTCGAACCCAATCTCGCTATCACAAATTTTAAACAATTACAGCTATAATAAAATCTAGGCTAAAGTACTAGAGGGTGTTCCCAAAATTTCCAAGGAAAGCTTCGGCTTTCCTTTCATCTCCGACATATATATACATAATTAGCTATCATTTAATGTGATTTTTATTTTTAATAGTAGATATATGGTTTTTTACATTATTGAAATACAAAATACTGTTACAGAATCAGTAACATAAAATGAAAGATAATAATATTTCTATCTCTCTTATAACATGTTTACCATTTCATTCACTTCATACATCTGTGGCGGATCGGTATCAACAGGACGCCGACAGGTCGAGGCATCAACGCGGCGCAACACCTCCCGGGCGATCCGCGGGTACCAACCGCCAACACCAGAGGGCTACGACGACAACGAGTCTGTCTATCTCGCTAGCGGTCGAATATACGAGCGAATGATACAAATACCGCACCTAGCGAGACTCCCTCTACGTCTATGGCCTTACCGGGCATAGCCTTACTGACGAGTCCACCGGTAGTCCCGGGATGAAACGCAACCTCTGTTTTCATCTGGCAGCGACAACCTCCGCCACACATCTATTATAAAATATCTTGTCTTGCAATTGTTCAGAGGTAGTCACTTTATTTACATTTCAATCTTAAGATCTCTAAGGTCAGCTGTTAATACTGTTTAACTGCTTCTTTTTATATGCATCTACTTCTTTTTTATACGTAGGGAAATCCTCATGGACACTCCCCCCTCTCTTCTGGGAAGTGGCGGGGTAGTGTCGGACTTTACTGACTAAAACCCCACAATGGACCGCCTGGCGCTCAGCTGGAATGACCCAAGACCTCTTTCGAATTATTGCCGGAGCACTCCTGCGTCTTTTCCTATTTGCGGGAGTCGTTCCTTAGTTAGTTCGAGCATTGGGAGGGACCACCCCTCTCAACGACATCTCCTAGACCGTCATGCAAGTCTGAGGAGATCCAGATCCTCCTCGGCGTGTCGGCCCTATGACCACCTAGGACAGCGTAGAATTGTCCTTCTGCGCGGAACCCTGCAATAGTGGGATGTTCTCATCCTCTCTCGCTCTGTTCGTTCCTTTACGAGCATTACGCCTTCGCAATATGAGCGGACTGCGAAGAACTCTTGTTGCCTCCCCAGCATCACTTTCACAACTGACGAGGGGTCTAATCTCTCGCCAATCGCTAGCCGTAGAATACGACGTGGGGCCTCCACGACGGACAAAATTCCAACGTGTGCTGGGCCGTGTCCTCGCACACATCGCAGAGGTGACAGGTGTTCGTCACCTCTCTCCCGATTTTCTGCAGGTATTCCCCGAATACTCCATGTCCTGTGAGCACCTGCGCCATCCGAAAGGACAGCGGAAGGCCTCTGTAGTCCTTCCAAGCCTCCCATTTGTCAGAACCGATCTAACGGCCCGGTGGCCACGGACCTGGTCTTCGACGAATAGGTCGGAGCGTCACCGCTGCCACACCTCTCGTCTAGCTTCCCCCCGAACGTCTCGGGCCGCCTGCTCGGCGGGGAGAGAGTCCCTACCTGCGCTCAGGCCCCTCCGGTTTTCGTACACTCGTCGAAGCGCCAAGGCCTAGAGCTCGAACGGAGGAGACGCCGCCAGGACAGTCACCGACGCATATGATATCGTCCGGTATCCCCTTACGATCCCAATGGCGGTCATCCTATGAAGCCTCCTCAGCAAGTGTAGACTGCGACGACTTGTCATCAGATCTCCTGCCCAAACCGGAGCCCCATACAGAACCCGAGAACGGACGACTTCCTCATATAGTCGGCGCACTCCGACTTCTGCCCCACCGATATTCGGCAGCAAGCCACAAAAAGCGTTGGCTGCCGTCGTCACTTTGGGAACCAGGAGCTTGCAGTGCGGTCCGAACGACCATTGTTGATGGTGAGGCCCAAATATTTCATCTGAAACCCTTGCTCAACCTCCTCCCTGCTTATGTTCAAACACAGGTCAGGCGGAGGAGTCCCCCTACGTTGGTAGTCGTAAAACCATATGGCTTCCGACTTGGCTGGGGATATCTCAAGTCCAGCCTGCGTATAACCCGTATCATACAGGCGGCGGCAAGCTCTCCGTGGCGCAGCGTCTCGTGCCATCAGCATCTCCTAGTCAAGACCAACGTGTCATCCGCGTAACACACCATGCATGAATCTGGGGGCATAGAACAGTAAAGCACCGCGTTGTAGCCGATGATTCATAGAATCGGTTCCAAAACCGAACCCTGCGGAACCTAGCGCTCAACGGGCCACCGCTCTTCTCCATCCTTGCCAGTGTAGCCGATCCATCTGTCGCTCAGGTAGGCCCGTATGACACGAATAACGTAGGGAGGCACCTCGAAAAATTCAAGGGCCTCCAATATCCCGTCCCAGGGTATGGTGTTGAATGCATTGACTATATCTAAAGAGGCTACCAGCGCTACCCCACCCCGAGAAACCATGGCCCGTGACATCTCCCGCACCCGGTTCACAGCATCTACCGTCGAGCGACCCCGCCGAAAGCCGTACTAGCTTTCGTGCCAACCGGGTACTCGCCCTGACATGTGGGCCTTCAGACGGGCAGCAATGACTCTTTCGAAGAGCTTGCCCACTTCATCCAGTAGGCACACCGGATGATACGCGGACGGCGAGTCCGTCGGTCGCCCCTCCTTCCGAAGCAGGACCAGCCTCGCCATGCGCCATATCGGAGGGTAGACTACCTCCCTCGGACACCGTGTAAATAGGTGACATAGCCTGGGGGCCATGACTGCCATCGTCTCAGCCCATATCCGTCCTGGGATTCCGTCCGGGTCCTGCGCCACGTCGCGAGAGGCTATCCTGCTCGCCGCATCCAACATCTCCTCCGCAATCCCTAGTTCCTCCCTCAACTCCATTGTCCAAGTCGAGGAAGTGCGCGGCTGCCCCAGGCTGTCCTCCTGTGGCGGGAACAGTATGCGAATGACCTCCTCCAGCAATGCCAGATTCATATCTGCCGTCAGCGGTGGGGCCCTTGGCCGCAGTTTCTTCATCACCATCCTGTACGGCCGCCCCCACGGGATTCGACTGACTGGCCGAGGTCCATCCAGGATCGGGCTTTAGCGATCTTGATCCTCCGCTGTAAGATGCGTCGCGTCCCTCTATATGCCTTGTAGCAGAGGGAGATCTCTTCCTCGTCATGAAGCCCCCGACGACGGAATCTCTGGAACCACCTGCGGACCCGAATGCACCTGTACACAGTCCCATTCTGTCTAGTACCAGGCACGGAGCGCGGCATCGACGCATCACATGCCACGTTCATGTCTCAGCGAAGATACTCCGCCTCCTCGTCCACGCTTGTCTCCTCTGTACGGGCGTCCCAGTTTCAGCCGCGGCAATGCCTGCTGGTCAAGCCTCTGTTAAGTAAGAGGAGCCGAGGCCTGCACCCTAGTCTGACAGCACCCGGCCACAAGTATCCGTCCTTGTGTTCCCCCATTGCGAGGAGTGAGCATTAAAGTCTCCCAGGACGAGGACCTAACGTGAAAGGTATCGTTTCACGCAATCACCAACCCCGTCCAAGAACTCCGCAAACGCAACCAGGCCACTGTTCGGGGAGACATATACGCCCACCACCCACTCGATAGCGGCATACCCCTTGCCCTGCTCGAGCGGGATCCCTGCGACGGGCGTGTCCGATGCTGACGTCCATGTCATAGCGACCAAACCATCCAGGTCTCTGACCTAGTTAGGAGTGTCTAATATACGATCTCGGCTACCACTGCCAGGGCAACCCTGCTCTCCCTTATCATCTGGAAAAGCAGGTCTTGTGCCCGTTTCGATCGCCTGAAGTTGGTCTGGAGCAGCCATACGAATCTACTTTACCGAGTCCATATTCATGGCCTCCCGCCGGCCATCTGCCACACTCGTTATTCTTTCCTGTCCCTGCGGTAGGTCTCTCACATTGTCACCCTACATCCTGTCCGCAGGCTCCCGAATTCGACTCGTCCTTTTAGTTTTCGGCGAAACGCATGCGGCCCCTCCCATTCTATGGGCGATGGGCGCACCGAGCGACTCACAGAGCCTGATAACCGGTGCCTCCGCACCTGTAGCATACCTGCTCCCGATCTACCATAGATTCGCAGATCGCTCTCACATGTCCCAGCTCTATGGCATTGTAAGGTCATCTTCAGGATGGCTTTGACCCTTGCCATTGTCCAGCCCTTTATATGCATCTACTCTAGATTTTCTATTTATAAATAAATTTATTTAACCATAGGGGGAGATGCAAACCTATATTTGAAAGAGAAGAAGTAAAAAGTGCATCAGTTACAACAGAAAAAATTGTAGGACATCATACAATTGCTGCAATAAATAATGAAAATTTAGATGATTTGTTTAATATTAAAAATTTTTATTTTTTGTCGTCATTTTGAAGATATACTGCCTCCAAATTATCTCAATTATCAATTTAATGACATCGATTTTGTTTTTGCGACAAAAACAGTGTCACAAAAATCGGACCTTATTTCGGTCGTTAATTTGCTTTTATTTTTCGAGCATGGATATCGTCGCTGGCTGTAATTAAAGTATTGACGCGTAATATACATGGCCTTTAGCGAAAATTAATATATTAACATAGCCGGTTGCCTTACGGTCCCTGGAATTTTATAACTATTGCCAACCTAATTCAGTACTCACTTGTAATTTCCATACTGTGATTTACTGTTTTATGACTACGTCTTTCGCAACAAGTTTACCATAACTGTTATTAGGCTAAAAGACAAATTATCTAAAAAAACATTTGACTAGAGAAAAAATATCTTCTTTAATTTGACTTATCCCGCCTAAGTGGCTGCCATCCACGTGTATTTATTATAGTCAGCGATTGCATTCATTGGACGAATCGTGGATAAAAGCCAACATGGCGTCAAAATAAATTGTCAAATACGATAAAAACCCTCAACTTTACATATGCATAACTTTGAAACCTCTGAATTTCTAAAATTAATACTTGCATTTTTTGATTCTATACGTTGAAAACTATAGTAATTAGATTGCAATAAAAAAAAGGCAATAATTTTATTTTTATTAAACCGAAATTTAGCCGGTATTGCTATATAGTGGCCGCAAAATAAAGATAGATACAAAATTTGTACAACATTATGTTTATTATAGCATTTGTATACTAATTAACTTCAAGTATGTTAAGTATCATATCACTTGGCAGTACTTCAATGACGATAAAAACTTAGCATTTGATAATTATCTATTATATATTCATATGATTATTTATATTTAATTATTTATTTATATAAAATTACAGATATAACCTATACATGTACATATAAATAAATTTACCATTTGGTAAAATACAAAATGGATTCTAAATTATAATATTGTGTATTAAAACATTAAATACCAAATATTAATTGTAACATATAAACAAATATTTAAAAACTAGATTTTCTTAAGTATTCTTTTATTCAAAACATGATGACAGGAATAGTTACACAAATAATAGGTACAAATTATTTGTTACAGTCTTGTGTATTTGTTTAATATATTTATTTTTCAGTTTTATTAAATTGTTGTATAATTTATTTAGGGAAAGAGATTTCACTGAAGATAGAAGTAAACAGAATAAAGAAAAAGTTAGGTGACGTAGTCAATAACACAGTGCAAAGGAAGAGCATTTGCGAGAAAGGAAAGATCATTGGGTCATTCACGTTTAAGAGAGTAAGGGTAAAGAGCATGGACCAGAGAGTCTAATCACATGTATATAACAAGACATGTGGAATGTCATGTTTCTTAAAAATTAAATGTTACAGATACTATTGATACAACAGGTCATTCACAGGTGAAAGTCTGTATTGAGAAAGATTGAAAGAACAGTCCTAAAAAAGAAAAGAAAGAGATATGTCTAGAAAACAGAGGGTATCTTCATCATATTATATCAACCAGATTCCTGTTCCTGTTTAGTATTAAGTATTCAAGTTATATATGGAATATAACTTTTCTGACATTAAATTTTGTTCGTCATTAGCATTTTCTTCCTATAATTGGTTGGATTTCTCCTTGATTTCAATTAGAATGCAGATTTTGGAGGAACTAGGCATATGATGGGTCCATTAAGACCATTTTCACCACAATTTATTTTGCCAAATATGTATAGATTATGTCCACTTCCAAGTCCTAGTATGTATATTCATTGATTCATAACGATGTGCATGAAGAGTTACTGTGTTTATTATTTATGTTTTATATAGGATTTAGGCCAATATATTAATGGAAGATGTATGATGAATGGAGAATTAATGTTTTATTGTACAATACATGAACGTATAGTATTTGCTGCATCAAATATTAGACATTGTACAAAGATTAAACATTCTTCCAGATATCATAGAGAAGTAGATAATGTTTAATTCAAGATACTGTTATGAATATATGAGGTATACAAGTATTATATATTTTTTTAATCACTATATTATATTATAAGAATCTTCTATGATCAAAATTAGGAATTGTATGAATTTGTTCATTCAAACGCTATAACATATAAAACTTGATGCTTGATGGGTTTTACGATCTCGATACATTGTAAACACTATTACACTATTTATACAATCACTTTTTAAGCTAAAGATCATAAAGACAAAGAATACTTATTTTTAATCATTGATTTCTCGAACATTGATTATTATGTAATATTTATGTATTTTTAAATATATTTAATATTTTAATATAGTTTCTGAAATCTTATTAAAATGTTTTATGTTTGATGTATTTGTATGCGAAACTCGCACATATATTTTTTATTGATTTATTTTTGCTCCTAAACAAATTGTATTAATTGATAATGAATTGTGAATTATTAAATTTAAGAAATATGTTTATGTGGTTCGATGTTATTTTTAATAATAATATAAAAATATATATAATTCACTGTATATCATACCTTATATCTATATATTTCAAAGAGGTTTTTTAGTATAGCAAATTAGTTAGTATTCTTAGTATTTGTCTCCTTTATTTTTAGCATTTAGGTAACAGACTTTAGGTAAATCTGATAGACCTTAATAAAATATTAACAATTTTTTATTTTATAAATTAATTTTTGTTATAACACGAAGCTGATTAAGAAGCTTATTAAAAATCTTTCTTTTTGAATTATACTAATGACTAGATTACGGATATTTAATCATTTATGATAATTATAAATGCATAAGTTACAGAATGCAGGTGATTTGCAAAAATATATAAAGTAAATTCACTTTTGTTATAAAATTTAAAAGATAAAATCAGTCTTTATTTAAGTTTATTTATAAGTTATTTAAGTTTATTTATAAGTTATTTATAAGTTATTTAAGTTTATAAGTTATAATCAGTCTTTATTTATTTGTTTAATTGCCTTAGCAATGTGCTAATCATGTACTAAAATTATAAAAGTTTGTACCAAAAACGCAATTTTTTTTTTAAGAGAACACCGTTTATTTATATTGAATTTAATTTTGTTAACACAAAAATTCGGCAAAATTAAAAACTTCGAAATCGCAAGTTCAAATTGAAAATATTTAAAGACATATCTGACAAGTTTCTGTTACTAATTTAATCATTTCTCATTCCTTTTTAGAGTTACTTAAAGTTATGTAGATTATAGAATATGTAGATATTTTAATTTAAATAAATACTTACAAATTAAAAAATATATAATAACCTCAATTAATGTTTTTTTGTGTTTCTCATTTGAGGATTCTGACCCCTTACCATATTCATGTCACATGCGACATTATCGATACCGATATAGTAGAGGCACAGACGTAGTAAATGGTAGAGATTTGAATCTTCAAATTGAAACGTTGTCACTGTTGTCAGTCAACCATCAACCATCGGTTAGTACGGTTTGTAAAAGTATGCATCGCTTTCTCTATCGCGGAAGTATTCGAAAATTTAGTGCCAACGAATTGTGAAACTTTAAAGGAATCAATAGGTTGTATAAATTATAGAATAGATTTAAGTTTACATGATTCACTTACCATAAAGATTTCATATGTGTTTCAATGTTATAATTCAATCGATATCTCGATTGTGCGGTCTTAAGTTTTAGTTATTATTTATACATTTCTTTCTAAGAATGTGCTATTAAATTAGTTTTTAGCTTATTTTTCATTGATTGATCTATACAGAAACACAAAATATTAAGTCATACAAAATATGGAAAATATATCGATACAGCATATGATGTTTTTTTACATAACATTTTATTGAACTTTCAATAATAAATATTTCAAATAAAATTGAGCTCCTCAGTAACACTTAAATATTTTTTAATTGTACGCTTCGTTCTTTCTTCTGGATATATACTTCTGCAACTTTTTTATTTCTTCAATGACACGATTAACGTCTTTAATTGTAAGCATTTTTTCTGATACGTTGTAATTCAGTCTATACCTGTGTCTACTATTGAATGTGTTATTCAAGATAAAGTGTTATAATTGTCTTTTGATTATTCAAAGATATGTATTATTTTACGAAGCTGCGCACTATTTGTTTAAGTTGTTATGTAAAAATTGATTAACATTAACATTATAAGATTATGAATAACTATTAATTTTACGAATTTTATTTTATAAATTGTATTTTTGTGACATTAAAAAAATGTATTATTAAGGTATTATCAAATTGTGGAAAAACAAGATTGTGTTAACATTTTGCAATTAATCATACATTGTATATTATTATATTGTGTCATAAAGATATTAGAGAATTTCAAAACCATTTAAACAGCATTTGTCACGAAAGAAAGAATCTAAACGAAGTTATGATACATATACAGTTACGTATATAATATGTACGAAGCAGATTGTTGCATTCAAGTGCTACTTTTGTTCCGCTTTATCGTCGAATCTACTAATGTTATCGATTACAATGTACATGGGTTATTGTTTACTTGAGAAACGTTTCATCTTACCTTTCGTTTTAAAACTTCCTCTCTACTTTTTTATTTTTGTTTATTGTTTTCTTTAATTCTACGAATCAAAAGACCAATTTCTTGGACAGTAATAGTTTCGCGAAAGTCAAATTCATTTATCACTATGATTAATCATGATTGTCATTAAACACACAGTTAATGCTATACGTATTTGAAAACGATAAATCTACTTGTAAATTATATGATTTATTATGATATAAATGCTCGCAAGGATACATTTGTAGTTCCAAATATCCTATCACTGCACTGTTTTTAAATTGATCTATTTATCGAGAAGAAATTAATTTTTTTGCATTTGTGTTATTCGATGGTTCAGTTTTACATTTTCATTGGATGAAGAAAGAAAAGTATTCTGTTATTTGAACTGATATACCTTCCGTTCAAAAAGTCATTTATTATTCTTTACACAAGCTATTACATTTTAATCAAGATACTATAAATGTAAATTAGATAACTTGCCGAATAAGATTGTTCGAATAGATTTCTCTCTCTCTCTTTCTCTCAAGGGTAATATCGATCATGGCTTCATTCATTTTTGATATTTTATTTAAAAGGAAAGCAATTAATAATGTAAGCCTACTCTGGGACTGACCTTGCGTTACTATTCATAATACATATGCATATATACGTATCTACATGCATATATTAAAGCGTCGGGGTATTTCAATAGAGTGTGCCTTTAAAACATTTTCAGAAATTTCTTTATCATGTATAATCCATTTTAGGTGAATGCTTGCAATTTAATAAGTTTCTGTATAATTTAAATATGTATCTGGCAAGCTAAGGTCACTGTTATTAATCAAAGAATAGATTGCTTATTGCAACATGTATAATCAAATAAAAATCGTTGATGTACATTCATTATTTATCACAAATTATACATTTGATATCTAATATTTAGTTTGAAACCGTATATATGTTAATTTCGTTTCTGTTAAAGGATTGAAGCATTCTGGTGTTCAAAGTTCGTTGCGTGTTTTCGAAATTATGGAGAACAGAATGACGGAATTTGAGGAAAACGTGTCCTTCGATATCGATGACCCGGACTTTGCACCGACGAATCCTCCTACTATTCCTCATAATGTTCTTCACAGCGTACAATTCACCGATATTACATTCGGCGTTAATAAATGTGAGTACATTCGCCTTTGGTTCTAGTTACTCTAGAATACTCTAGATTCTAAATCAATATATACGTCATAAAAAGCATAATCGAATAAAGAGACGAATATCTTTAGAAGAGATTTACACGGAGAGATTTGGGACGGAAAATGAAATTTTGAAATGATATTTTCTTTTCTTTTAAAATTTCATATTTTATTTATTTTTTGCATTAAACACGATGCTACTTAAGTAGGAAATGAGTATTCGTGACTTTCTTTAGTTTCGTTCTCTGTTCGATGTTTGTTCAGTATTAATATGTATAATATGAATCTTTCAATCTCTCTTGTGAATAAACACTTCATTTGCCATTGTAACCAAATCTTTTTACTACAACAAATACAATAAAATATTTGGAGACAAAATTGTGTACAGTAATTGCTATTTTTGTTTTTCTTCATACGACTTCTTTTTCATTGTATTTACATATTTTTTATTGATTTTCAAAAATATATTTTGATAAATCCTATTCGTTATCTTCTATTAATGATAAGTAATTTTTTTATTGTTCTATCAAACTTATTATCTTCTTGAAATGTGTATGGATGTATATACTTCGTCGAAGCTCTTCAATTCGCATGGTTTCCAGAATATCTGATAAAATCGCATACACTTGCGTACTAAATTGCACGATTACGCACGCACGATCACGTGCCGATTCTAAGGTATCGTTGTTGCCGCTGGACAATGCGGATACTCTATAATGGAGCGCAACATTTTTTGCGAAAATTCCAGCGTATCCTATGACCGGTGTTTAATGTCATCAGTGAAACAATAGCGCGAAACAATCGATGACTATTGCAATGCACTATCGAATACGTTACCATTACGTCTGATCTTAATTGGAAACATATAAGTTACGAATAATAACGTGACGTTAATGGTTTGTATGCAATCAATGTATAAAAACATTTCGGAAAAAAACTGAACAGACTGTTTCTTACGTATACGTATAATTTATATGATAATTTTAGATGTTTTGAAGATTTATAATGACAGAGTGAATGACGTACTTGCAGGTCGAGGTACAACCATCGAATTTAATATTAATATTTTGTTTACATCTTCTGGTATTTGCTGACTTTGTAGAATGATTCAAATGAATCGGGGTAGAATAAAATGTAATCACTAGAGTGTCAGAGTATGCAAATAAATTATATGAAATATGAAAACGCAATCTTAATAATTCGAAACTGGTTTCACCAATAATTAAATTTCCTGTCCGCTTCCAATTAAGTCACATTTCATTAAAATCGGTCCCTCTATTGAATCACTTAATCCGTTACACTAAAGCGCTACACGTGGAATGACGCGGTTATCTCGGTCTCTATCGCTCTATTATTATATTAGACGCGAAGCATGCATAGTTCGCGAGACGGGAACTCGATCTACGGACAAAATTGGATCCACGTGGATATCAGCTTTCTTCCTGAGAAATCAACCTCGAGTCGGTGCGGTTGTGCGGACAGCCGATTTTAGTTCGCGTCTGGCGCGCGTGTACTATTCATTTACTTAGATAATGATGCTCCTTTGTTCAACTAGCAGACAGGATCTTGTTGCACTATGCAATAACAGATACTTGTTGCATTCGAATATATGACTTTGCTCTTTTTTTATTGATTTATTTTGTTGAATTTAGAAAAAAGTAAATCTAATCGCAGTTATTTATTTTTTAGTTGCAAAAGTATGTAAAGTATCCAGAATATAGTATTTATGATATTTAATGAGTGAATATTATTGCATAAATTTTGTTTCTCTGTAGTTGTGTTCATGAAAATTTTCATAAATATTTGCAGATTATTAATCACATTATTATTATGGTTTGTTAATGTAAAGCTACATTCATTTATATATGTACTTTTTGTTCGTTATTAATTAGATTTTTTCATTTCATTTACTTTTTAGCGAGGCTAAATAATGACAATTCTATGAAATTTTCATATTGAATTAATTAGCCTTTTGTTTATATACTAATTTCGAAAAGTTGTTATATGTATTCTATCATTTGAATATTCGCGGCGCATTTTGCATTTTCTTATTAACTGTTATTCACATAGTAGCGCCCTTCATTATCAACAATTTTGTTCCCTATATTTCTAGCTAGGTGGAGCTCAAATAAATATCCATAAAATAAAATCAAATTACTGATGAACTCCTTCATTTTTATCCAAATCTTTCATTAAATTTATTGATTTATTTTGTTTTTGATACTACTTGTTTGAATCGTAAATTAAATTATATTTTCAAAATGTTACATGACACATGTATCTTGAATAGAAAACTAAAATGCAAATCTTGCTTAAAACAAACAAAAAATTAATTTGCACATTTATGTTAATTATCAGATGAGTTCTTTTACTTTAACAAGTGTGCATATGTATGTCGCTAAATTATTCAAACTCGTTCCAGATCAACTTCATCAGTTATTTTAATTTCTTTTATTGATAAATCCGTAACAGTTTCGAAATTTTCCGCGATCAGAAGTCAGCAAGTTCATCAAGACCCCCTGCGTATAATAACACGAACTTTGAATGAAACTAGATTGGAACGAAAGCTCAGTCTACCCTCTTATGACAATAGTTTCTTTCTGATGTGAATTATTCACAATTGCCATTTATATTTAAATATAAATTATATTAAATATAAAATTTATATATAAAGGAAGATAGTTCAACTATCAACCTTGTTCAACCTTTTAAGGGTTATTGTCCTCTTTATACATTTTCCAGAGAAAATTACATTTTCATCGCATTCATTTTATACAATTGTATTCATAACAACAAACAATCTATTAAAAAATATACTAAGTAAATATTAACTCTTGAATTAAATTGACTTACTGAATTCATAAATACTTAGCAAGCCTGTATTATCATAACATATTGCATAATTTTATAAATTTTTAATGCCGTTGCAAGGTACTCGTGATTTTCTAAAATTGCAATATCATTACTATATTTGTTTTCATTTTGACCATGCATATTTTGGACGAGAAAGTTGATAACTTTGCAAGTGTTGTAAATAGTTCAATGCTATCTCATTACTTCTGTGATTTTATGGTTCCGACATGTAAGAATAAGTTATTTCTTCTTTCATGTTTTAAGTTCATGTTTAATTCGATTACATCAAATTAATGGAACGTTGGAACCAGAAACAAAGTATCGATATCAGTATCAACAAAGTATCCTAGAATGGTTAAAAATGATGTACCTAAACCTATTTCATTCAAAGATCTGTGTGAATGCGTATGCGAACTCATCACATATGCATTTATCGACGAGCGTGAACATTCGGCGTTTCGTTTGATCGGTCGTGTTTTATTAGTGACCGGTCTTCACCTCCCCTTTGTATTAAATTGAAATTAGCACGCACATTTATATGAAAATGGGTCATTTCCTTAAACGAAGGAAGTGAGCAAGTTGTATAACCTTCCCTCTGTCGAGGGTCACAACCTGAATGGTATTCGGCATACATAGGACGTATTCACGTGATTGACACGTGCTACTTCTTAAGTGAACTGATTTAGTTTTGGTCACAATAGATCAGCTCTCGAACTTCAAAGGCGCTTTTAATCATTTTCGACACGGCTGTCAGCCATGTTTGTCGTGAGAAGATATTTCTGTGGACAATTTATGTTAAAATTCAATTAAGTATACGTTATTAAAAAAAAATAACAAGTATTTATATATAAGTATTATAATATAAGTATAATAAGTAATATAAGTAATATAAGTAATATAATAATATAAGTATAATAAGTATATTATATACAAGTAAATAATAAGTATTTGTTAAATAAATTTTAAATCTGAATTAATAATATCTAAACTAAGGTAATATATAATTTTATGCGGCGTATCATGTTATGTATATATAACTTTTAAAACAGTTTAATTTTAGTTCTTATAAATATCACAGTACATATGGATATTGTAGCTTTTATATTAAAAATCCTTTATGGTCTTGGTATCATTTAATTTTGTTTATATTATATTCTATCTGTTATAAAATTATGGTGTCTTTTTCGTAATGCTTGCTCATTAAACAATTTTTTATTCACCACCGCAAGTAAAATCGATTTGTATCTGTAAATGCAAATAATTACACAGATATCGGTGTATCAGCATTAGACGATGTTGCTTTTGTTATAGGACATTATTATAGTGATTTAAAAAGTTGAAGGATTTATAAGTTTGTAATACTTACAAAAATAGATTAAACTTGTTTGGTTAACATAAGTGTGCAAATCAATCGCAACGAAGATAAAAGAAGATAAAACGAGCTTGTGTTTCAAATCAGATTCGCGCTCCAGGTTCCTCTAAAAATAGCTTTTTGCTTGCTTTATTGAATCTTATAATTTTCCTGGCACAGTAACCGTTTAACCATCATATTTAGGGAAGACAATCGGTTGTCATTTCGCACCAATCGGTTGTCATTACACAATATTTCTCTTATTTTCACTCATAGAGTATGCTTGCTTAGTTTTTTCGAAAAGTCACGTTTGTTCATTTCCTAGAAGATGAACAACAGGATACCCTCGAAAAATCGATGGCAAAACATTATTCGAGACAAAGTGCAATAACAGCATGTATTAAGAACACAAAAGTGGTACGTATGCTTCGGTCTGTTTAAAGTAGAGCTTCGTTGTGCTTCCATATACAGACATTAATAACACGCCAATAAATTAAATTTATATTTAGCTACTAAACGGCTGTCGTGGTTATAAATAGACAAAACCGTCGGCTTATTTTCAGTTTGCCAAACTAATTATGTAGGTTATAACGAAGAGAGAGGCACAAAGTTGTTAAATCTTGTTCGAAAAGACCAATTCCTTCTTGCACTTTCGTTAAATATATTCTTTACACAAAATGACAATTAAATACTCTTACAATTATTTTTATAAAGACCTATACGTCTAGAACCTTAATCATATTTTGTGATTTTTATATATTTACTTCTCCTCTCGTTTCTTCTCACCATCGAAAATAACGCGTTGATCGAGTATTCTCAATCGAATAAATTATCATAAACAATTGCATTGACGTCAGAGATGGTACCAAGCACAGTTCACTGAACTGAATTTTCACTATGCGTCGTAAATCGTAATACCGTGTCGCGACAGAATCTACCTTACGAAATCTCGATTCTCGTTAGCATTGCCTCCGCGTTGTTTCTTTTCTTTTGTGACCAAATAGGGTGGTTTAAATATAATTTTTAACTGCGGTGTACGTATGTTTATTAACCCAAGTTACTTAAAACGAAGTATCGGTCACTCTTGAATTCCCTAAACACGAATATTGCCTTAAAGGATACACACATCTGATGTCGTTCGATCTCGGAACAACACATCGATCGCGTCTAGAACTCGTTACCCGGATGTGACGTTGTTTTCCGTGTGGCTGACGAGAGGTGAAGCCAAGTTGTACTTAAACATCTCGTTTAGGAAAAGAGAAGAGTGAAAGAGGTTCGATGTTTCTTGGAACTTAGAATCGTTCGTTATCGACCTTCAATAGAAGCTCTTTTTACTGTTTTTGCTGATTCAAATTTGAATTCTGTGTAATTTGGGCTGGAGATTGTTTCTTGATGGTTTAATCGATTCATTGAATACAGCTCGATAGAAAACGCAAAGTTTGCGTGGAAGAGGGTAATTTTAGTTGGAATGGGATGATCGAAGCTTTCTTCTCGCCGCAGGAAACTGTGAAAGTTACATTAAAAACTTTTCTTTTGATGTTTGTAAACATTGTGGTTGAGAAATAGAAAACAGTTGAATATAAATTTACACAAAAATCCCAACGCGTTTATATATTTATAGGAATTTTGAATATTCAACTCATCATTAGCTTCTACATATTACAGTTTAGTAATATTCAAATAGAAAAATTTTTTGCACTGTTCATCTTTCTGTAGAAAGCCGATTAAAATTGCAAATATCGGGGCTACTTTCCATTTATGATCTACATGTTTTATTATTATTATTCGCTAATTAGAATTGCATTTAATTATCACTTAGCTATGCAAAATCTGATTCAAATAAGGTATGAATATTTTTCTGCTCGATCGATCTATCGAACTATCTCGTAGTGGCTTTGCTAATGTCAACAAGGATCACCATTGATCCATTATTGATTTAAGTTCCAACACAAATGTAGTTATGTTGTTATATACGATGTTAAAGGAAATTTGAATAATTATATAATTGCATTATTCGACGAAGCATAGAATTAATTGTGATATTCTACCAATAAAAGATTTATCTACTTTTTTGCGAAATATTAGTGAATCAAAGAGAATAGAACGTAATTACATACTATACTTTACTTGAAATTCCGAAAATTGCATTGCTAAATAATTCTAATAAAATAAATAACTGTGTAATTAGATATATGTGACTATATCTTTTTCTTATTGTTAATTAATCAGACATTTTTTCGATTGATTAATATAATTTTGGTTGCACGTGGTGTACCAGTTCAGTGCAGTTTCATTCAGATAATGTCATAAGAGATATTCCGACAGACAGTTCGAATGAGCGACGATAAAATATGGTCTCACATGATTCCATAGTCCAGACAAACTTTTATTGTTCGTACATTGTTCGATGCATATTGTAGGAGAATATTGAAAGTAATTGAGCGTATAATGTATCAGAATGAACGAATAATTAGTCACATGTTACGTGTATTAGGAAAAATAGAAAAACATACTAATACCAAAAATGTACGCCTAAGTACATACCTCTACATATTTTCCGCAAAATAACAACATACACACGTATACATGTACCGTATACATGTACGATTCGTACTCATACCGTGTACGTAACTACCAGTAGCGCGTATCTCTCGATATCTGTTAATTAGAATAGCGAAAATCTTTAATTGCCGCGTACGTTATTGCGGCAATATTTCGATCTAATTGGCTCTACTGGCGTGTCGAGTGAATTTAATCAGAAGTCGCGATACTTTCGAGGCGATCGTGAAAGGAGGGCGAAACAACACGTTCCCATCGAGTTATCAAGCCATCTTGTTCTTCGACCTGGTTGATTCTGAAAGGACCGTGAAACCTTTTTACGACCGTCACATCGCGACCGTCAAGACGCTTCTCGCGCAGACAAGCCCGCGTGATCGCAACGTGTTCGTGAAATAATCGACTGACTCACGTGATTCTTGCACGATCTCTCGTTTCTTTCCTTTTGCAACGATAAATATTGCCGCGTTTCACAGAACTACGTCGGAGAATCCGGTTGGCAGAATTATTAAATCTTGAGTTCGAAATTGTAATTGTATCGGATGTATGTTTGAGCACGTGCTTGTCATATAGAGAAAATAGGCATATCACGTATTAGTCACTTTATTTAAATATAATAATACATTTTATATATTAATCTTTTAAATTACAATTTTAAAGTACTCTTCCTTCAGATCGTCCCAGTTTCACAACGAAATTAATTCTTTATAATTCTAACGCTGAAGCGGTTAGTGACATTACTCAAATATTCCTCTATTCCATTTTCTAATGGTTAACAAAGTCTTTTTCATCTTGTGACAATCGACAACATTCTATTATCTTATCGAATTGGCATTAAGTACATTTCAAGAATATTTTTTCTCGATTTTATAAAAAATTCAATAAATTCTTTGCAATATTGTTCGAGATATTTTGAGGTTATCTGTAGAGTAGATTGATTTTCTTACAGTTTCTTTAATAAAGTTAAAAATTTAAAAATTTTGGGTATGTTATTTAAAATCTTTCCTTGAAGAAAAATTTATTACTCACCTTACGTTTTCCGAGTAAAAGTAATGTAAAATATGTAATTGTATGTAAATATGTAATGTAATATCGGTAATTTCGGTGTCTAAGGCGCCATATAGTATAATGTGAATTCGCCATTATGTCCCTTTTCGAATTGTTTGTAGCGTGCGCGTGTACCAAATATCAACAGCCAAGAAATTTCTTTCTAGAGGGAGGATCTCGGACATTTGTGAGGAATCTGACTCGAGTTTCAGGGTATTTTATTTTTAAGGGATATTATGGCGCTAGAAATATCTCAAAGAGGTAGGCGGAAGTTGGAGCGTTTCGTTTTGCTCCATGGTTTGCCGCAATAATAGAAATTTGTATGAGAAACATTGGTTTCTTCTTTCTCCTCGAATGATTGAGTTTTCTCAAGAAAAACACATTCTAGCATCGTTGACAAGAGAATCGATGATTTACACCCGCCCCTTTCTTCCTCTTTTCCCCTTTCTATTCCCCTTTCCTCAACTCTTCGTTGCTCGTCGAAATTCTCCGTTGACTTTTTGTAATTCGTACAAATCCGTCGAGTTATCTGGAATCAGGCTCGTGGCTAGCTCGTGTCGACGTTCATTGGCAACTGAACATCGAACGAACGTTTTCTGTTTACAACGTATCATTGCTGAAGGCAATAATTGTTTATAATGTACCGACTTTTTGATAACAGAGTACGATGAATGTATTGATAATTTTATAAGAAACTACCGTGGGTAACTATTACTAACTTATCTAGATTGTATGTGAAAGTAAGGGAAACTTAGGACGACGGTAATGGAAAATTAAATGAAAAATATTGTGGTTTATGTAATTATATAGGGTGATTTTAGAAAATGCTCTAGTTTTGGCTTTTATTTTTATACTAAGACGAAGTAAAAGTTATCAGAAGGAGATATTATTTTTCGAATATTGTGCTGATCTTGCGCATAACGTCCGATATAAGCACGATTATTTTTTTAATTATTGTATTTATCATTAGGAGAAATGTTTCACGTAGAACGTAATTTGCTTCAAGGGGAACATTTTATAATTGATACAAATTTTGCCTATCCAGAGAAGTTTGATCGATATTTTAAAGTGATTTTCATTTTCAAAAGTTTCATTACGAAACTTTTTAATTCTACATTCAGTCAATTGCGAAACATTTTCATAGACCTGAAACATATTGATGTTCAAAAAACATTTAATAATCGTCCAATGTTCAGCTTCATTTTTATTTGTATACACAGTAGAGTACGCTAAAAATAATTAAAAAATAATATCAAATTTATTTATTTTATTTTATTTACCATCTCTTTAATTCTTATTCTACTTGCTCAAACACAACCGAACCTGTTTCCTATTAAAAATTCCAATTGTTTCTATTATTCGTTCTCAGATTTTCTTACGTCAATTAGACGTTAACCAGGAGAAATCGAAGCGAATTGCGAACTATGTATCGCAAAGAAGTTTAATTTTGGATAACCTACTATCTTTCGACGATTCGCCATTGCCAATTTGTATATTAGAGAGATGAAGAAGAGTATGACGAAATTCCGTCGAAGCGCCACGATTCGTGCGCCACGATAACACGATTTTTCTTTGAAGATAGGTCAAATGATGGTATTAGCCCAAAAGTGGAAATTTCCATCTGTCGCGAATCGATCGCCTCAGGGGCTTAGACCTCTTAACCTTCATACGATTGACCTCACCGTAAAGCGATTTTAGTCACGACGCTGCCTCACGGGCTTCCGCAACGATTTCTTTCTGTTTACTTCCGTTTCGCTTGTTGACACCGTACTAGACGTGTCTCGTCGTTTTATGACCATCAGTTTTCTAGGAAGAAAAGACTGGATTGTTGCGCATTAGGGGAACGTGTATAGATAACCAGTCCTCTCGTCGTTCACTTTATACAAAAAATATTAATATAGTAGAAGTATCTGTGTCTTGTATAAAAAATAAATAACTTTTTATCTCATGTCTGTGTTTCTGTTGTTAATAATTTATAAAAATCGATTTTACACATTATTTCAGAATGAATACGAAATATCTTATCGGTATTAAAGAAAAATGTTGTATGACTGAAATGAAAACGAAAATTGGTATTAATGAAATAAGTAGATTGATCGGTCCCATAGAATCTACAGTTCATTGTTCACGAGATTATGTTAAAGCCTAGGTTTTATAAGTTAATTACTATATGAATATACGCAGTTGTTGCGACTTTTCAACTAGGTGACGATCAGTCAGGTTGCAACAGATCGTTTGATTTCGCGAACCGTGAACACTATTAATGCTCAAGGTGAAGGTAGATTAAAGTTCCCGAGTAATGTTATGTATAACTGATTTATTTGCACTTTTCAGTATACACGAACAGAATCGTTAGCAAGTTAAGATGCGGAATAATGTTATGTTTAGTTAATTTATTTGCACTGTTTAGTATAACACGAAGAGTCTGACGCTCTGATGAAGACTGTTTTAAAACTTCCTCAAGAAGCTTCGCCTGATCCTTATAAATACTAACTCTCCGTCCCCGGGTTTTCCTTCTTACCATGGTTTTTGTGGCATGGGAATTTATTCCTTCCAATCTTGTAATTGTATACCCTCGTGGGCGCATATCCTTTGGTGTTGCTAATTGATACTTTACTTTAGATGTTTACTTTAGAGCGGACCCGTCGGACATTTAGGGTGTTAATTACCCTCTTGATTCGTATTGTAAGGTTTACAATTTGGCGGATAGGAAATTTCGGACTTTGTCAAGAAAGGCAGATGTGCTGTCTGAGTCATCAACGGACGATCACTCCAAATCTCGAACGATAGTATCGAAAGAGATTTTCATCGAAGTATGCATGTACAAAGTACGAATAGATACTGCCTTGTGTATGTATTTTGCTGCTACAATTTTTTTTTTCCTTATTGAAAACTACTAACCTCGGTCCATTTTTTACTAACTACTGAATCGGTTTTAATGAAATGTCGATGAAGTATTTCATTATTAGTGGTGTTGAATAGTGTCATGATATAATCCTGATTTCCGGGAATTTCACTATCAGCATAGAAAAGCTTTTCCTCATCTAAACTAAACTATTAAACTCTGTTCATTGGATAGTGGAAACAAAAAGAAGCTGTTCTTTTTTACTTTATTGTCAAGCATAAATGTAATTATCGATGCATTATAAACCTAATATGTACTTTGCACCACTTCCTGCTGACAAGCATATGCTTACTTGAATTCTTCTTTTTACGCGTTGTTTGCTATGCAAATTTCTCTTCCGTCTCGTTGAACCATTAGCGTCATGAACCATGACACTGAAACACGCGTTTTTTTATGACGTGCGGTAAAATTAACACAAAAACACAAGGATGTTCGATACGTATTTGCAGTCTTACCCAGTTAAAAACAATTTGTACGAAACGAATGTATCACACATCTTAATAAAACGTGACCAAATAATAATCTCAAGAATGACGATAGGATATGAAAAAATCAATCATCATCTCTTCAAGAGAAAAATTAACATCGGAACACTATATTTAATTTTTTCATTCTTTTGTGTCGCTACTAACCCATACAAGTGATTAATGTAATTATAAATATCGCAAGTATGCATATATACACATGTATATAGTATCAATCTGATTGTATTGCATTTGATCGTATACTTTCGATACACTAATTACGGAATTACTCGGAGATAATTCTAGAGCGGTAATATTAAAATGACCCAGATAAACGATATAAAATAGATTCGTATGAAACTCATCGACGAAAGATGTAATTAAGCGTAGATCATGCGAGTTTAGCGGAGTCGTCGGATGTAATGCCATCTTATCAAAAAGAACGGCGTAATAGCGTGTAGATCCATACATACATCGTGTCCCCGGTTATGTCATAGAACGCGAATCGCATTCTTTTACACGCGAGGTCGAAGGGAAATTCATTGGATTAAAATTTCAAGGTTAGATAGATATTCCACAGGGTTAATAATGAATTTCTGGCTATCTCATTATAGAAAACGGGGGGATAAGCTGAGTTGGAAATTCTAGAACCTTTTTAAATTCGACGTAGGTAATGAATTTTAGTTTCATTTGAGCTTAACGACATTCTGGGCTTTGTCACGAGTATGCTTTCTAATTCGTAATCAAAATTTCTTAATCTTTTAATTAATTAAATAAAAAGAAGTTTAATATAAATATTTTATTCTCAATTTTATTCTCCCATTTGAGTTATCAGTAGAAAATCATGTAACTACAATTTTATAGACAAATAACAAATATATGGAAAATTAGAATACATATTTTTACATTAAATTTTGCACATATGCTTTATGTTATATAGCAGAATAATTTCCAACCTTGTTTTTTATTCAGAAACAAAAGAAAATTTTCCTATTTTAAAATCCAATTGGTTAATGGACTTGAATGTGCTGAAACATACACATGACAGACAAGTTTCCCCTTGATTTAGTTCTACGACTGTTCGTGTAACACGTAATTATTCTCAATTGCGACTACTCATGAATTGCACGTAATTCCAAAGGAACGCGATAATAAAAAGGGGCGCCAGATAAAATAGCCTAATGATATCTCAACCAACTCACTCTTTTGTCATTGAAACCATTTACAATATTAATAAATTCTTGTACAGATATTTAGCAAACGAATGGGAATTTTCGTAGCATTAATTTTTAAATATCGATATTTATACCGAAATAAATTATATTGAATTTTATTATGATACGATCATCGACAATGCACAGTGGTCTTATTTTTATGATGACCTCATAATAAAAATATTTATTAACACCAATATATCACATATATGTTAATGACAAAAAACGATATTATTTTTTGAAATATAGCTGATATGATATAAAGCATAGTTTTCTAAAATATGAAATCAAATTTCTTATTAAACGATAAATAGACATTGAACTGTGTCTATGCTATCAATTTATTTTTCGACAATTTCATTAATGCATATGTAGTAACTGTAACCCTAGTAATATGTAAACGTAAAAGTACAAAATTCACGATATTTGTGATGAAATCATGCTGGGAATACTAATTAGAATTCGTATGTTCATGAGATGGAAGTTAAAAACAAAAAAGCTTTATTAAAAAAGTGAACGTTCTGCTGTTAACTTGCAAATCAAGAACAAAAAAAGAACTAGAATATTAGAAAATCATATTAGAAAACCCTGTTGAAAAACAGGAAATAGAAAGAAGAGAGAAAACGAGAGATACACAATTCATTGTAGCATAGGGATAGTAATAGGGATAGTCTTCCTTTGTAAACAAATGAAAAAAGTGCATCGACACCGCGTATATCGCATTTCTGCGTTTGTCCGTGCTTATTGTAGTCGCTTGTTAATCCAATAATCTTTAATTGAGTTAACCGAGTTCTGGCTGGACAGGAAAATCGTTTCAAGGTTCTGACTTATTGGCTCGATCACAGATAACTTAGTCCCATTGCGTCGTATAAAAAAATGATACAACATACAAATGCGAACAGCAAACTATACGATTGCCAACTAGGTAATCACTCTTCGTGTCTCCTTTCACCACTCGACTTCCATTACGAAAGACGTATAATCGGTAGATGAAATATAGCGACGTCGTAAAAATTGCTCAATAGCTAAAGCTAATATGTAGACGATGTTTATGTTTTATTCATATTATATATATTCATAAATGAATGCATACAATATGTAAAAATACAGCATAATGTAATACAGTGGAGTCTCAGTTATACGAGTCTCGTTTAACCGAAGTTCCGTATTATCCGAGATGCTTTCAACTTTATCACAACTTCATCTTTTCCGAAATTTTAACACAAATAGTACGGAAGTGTAATTAGTCAGGCATTGTGAAAGAACTTAATCAAACTTTCAACCGATTGAATAATTAATTAAACCTAAATACATGTACAGCATTACACTATTAGAAGTTTTTTATGATTTTATTATATGTTTTATGAACACTAATAGACCTTTCCGTATTATCCGAGTTTTCAACTATCCGAGATAGACCCCGTTCTATCGTATCTTAACTAAACTTAACTTAACTTAACTTAACTAAAAGTTATATGAATTTTATTCAGAACTTTAAATCATTGCAACCAAGGTGTTGAGGTTTATCTCGGAATAGAAAAGAAAATACTGCCTGGATGAATATATAATAAAAATATATTTAAGTATAAGTATAAGTACAATGTACGCTCCAAATCCGCACGCTGGTAGCGTTACTTTACAATAGAGTTCCGAAGTCATAGGCCTAATTACGTTAACTGGCCCGTCTATACCCCATCTGTGCATGGCATGTTCATAGAAAAGGGTATGAGATTGAGAAACCGTTCCTATTGATTTAGTGTTAAACAATACTCAATTGCTTCGAGGATTAAGAAAAGTAAACACTAGAGAAGATGTAATTTTTCTAGAAGTGAGAATCGCTTCAACACTAGGAGACAGGGGTAAAGCATAAATTCCTTGAACTGCAGTTTTCGTGACGTTCCAGCAACATTATAAATCAATGCGACGAGATCCATTGTCCATTGGAAAATATTCCACTAGCTCTTTCTGTCTATTCTCGTCACAGATCGATGGCAAGGTATTACATGTAACGCATCTGCTGGCCGAAGAATTATACATGTCACAAAATACGGTAACTCGACATCGAAACAAGTTAAAGGTATAATCGAATAAACTTTCCAGAGATGTTTCTAACCATCTGTAAAGCTAACCATCTGCAAACTGTTCCATGCCTTTTTAAATTCAATGTTTGGACACTGCCGACCGTTCCAATGTAATTATTTGGTCTATCGCTTAATCAGGAATGGGGTTTTCTTTACATTTTTTGAAAAACATTACTTCTTATCTTATTTAGATCATCATATTTTTGTATTTAATTTTTCACATTCATCTATAATATCAGCTCATAATACTCGTAGCGCTTCTACGCAATCGTATATTTCGTGAGATTGATAGGAAATCATTTCTCAGCTGACTGCTGATGTCTGTACATTTAAAATATGTTAAAATATTGGAATATAAAATATGTGGAATCTGAAGATATAGAAATCCAAGAGAAACGAATCCTGTTTTTGAAAACATCTTCCAACTTAAATGCGTCAAAAGTACTTGAGGTTATACGTTGTTTATGTTCGCATATTATCGTACACCATTTACATAAAATTAGTGGCTTTTATAAAACTAGATTGGGGTTATGTGTTATAATATTTAATTATACAAAAATAACGGTTATCCTTCATTCTTAATTCTTCTATCTTTTCCCACGCCCACGCTGCTTGTCCACTGAATCGAAGAATATCTTTTTTGCCTGATAGGACGTTTATCTCTACTATTATCATGGGTCATTGGTGACCCTTGTTTCGCATAACGTGTCAATCTCTCTTATATAAGATGAATCATTTAACTCGCACACTTGAATAATTTTTAAATCATGCGTTAGCTAAAACTTTATTGTTACATACCAAAGCTGCATGATTTTGAAAGGCATCATAACATTTAGCTATAAAGTATATATTCTCTTCGTATGACAAGACATTTCAATAGTTCGTAGGTCAACTTTGTTTTTTATATAGCATATTGATCGTTTCTTTTTTATGGCAAAATTAAAAAATGAAGCAAAAGGATTTCGAATAAAAATGTATCGTTAATCAAACTCCATAATTAACGACATATTTTGTTCGCTTGTTAAACGCTTGCGTCACTAATAATGAATTTTTACCTTGATGATCTGAATCGATACTATGCGCGCTAGACTTCTAGTTCCAACAAGTAAAATTTAGATAAATGGAGATCTATTCTTCATGGAATGGAGAACGATTCTCGGCATTGGCCCAGTTTTCCGTTTTCGTGCTCGTTCATATAAATCTTCGTTCGATCCTTGTGCATCAGTTTGTAAGGACTCGCTGTAAAATGCATTCCATTTGTTGATTGTGAAGAAAGCCTTCGCGAAGTTTCAATGATCCGCGAAGATCTGATGCAGTTCACGCATTCGTTGCGAAATTAATGGTCGTAACCTTGTATCGGGATCTCCGTCTTTGTCGTTCCCTCCGGAAGAAGGCTTAAGGAGGGAGAAGTTGGAAGTTGGTGGACGTCCTTCGAGGGTCGTGCACTCGGTCGATGGTCCTGCCTCCACGTAGAAATAAGTTTCTCTCTGTTATATACATGTATAGTTTCTTCCAAGTTTTTGTTCCTTATAGAATCTATGTTTATTTCGCATTTTTTATTTGATTCTTGAATAGTTGGGTGATTTGATCCTAAAGTTAGTTTTACCTAATTTGAGTATAGCGATCTTCTTTCTGTTTGAACAATATACTTTTTTCCTTCTAACATTTGTTTCTAATTAATAAAGTAATTTTTTACCATTAAAATATATTATTATTTGATAATTTTTAACTACAAGCACCACCGTGTATAATTTTTGTATACATTACCGCAACATAATTACTTGAGCATAATAGCTTGAATTAAACTGTTAATTATATCTAACAAAGTATCCTTTTCGTTTTATTTAATACACTTTATTCTACTTATATACATATCTTCTTCAGTTTAACACCATTCGTGGAAAATTTTAAAACTTTTCTGTCTCGTTGTAAATGTATACTTTTCATTCGAAAAATACGATTTAAAAGTTCGCAGCACTTCTTTCTTATATCCGGATATTAAACCCTGAACAAAGGTACTACGAAATTTTCGAAGAAATATCAGTTATCTGATTTTCGCTGAAACACTAAGTGTACGCAGTAATATCTCGTATTGTGTTTATTCATATAAATTCCGAGAATCGCACTCCCCCGCGACCTTGTAGTCACGGTAAATATTACATACCAAAAGAGCAAAAATCTTTGTGAAATTTCGTAGTAATACGTAGATTTTCGAAAAGTCAATAGGTTCTTGGTTTTTCAAGTTTCTACGGTAATTTTTCCGTTACTCCAACGTTAATATGATAGAAAGGTTGGCCAAGAAACTGCAAAACGTTGATGAGAATAGTCGTTTACATTATTTTACATTTAAGAATACTAGGTTGAACATCAGAAACGTAAATCTGAAAATATAAAAATAACAAGAAAAAAGAATAACAATGGTCAGGATGATCACTTCCTGGATTTTAGCGTTAAAAGATAAGATAGTGTTACGGAACTTAGTTTTTACTGATCTTCCAGCTTTACGTCTCTTTTCATCTCCACGCGATTTAAATAAAGATATCCCTCCATTCTTATTATCTCCATGTTATTAAAAATGCTTCTGGTATCTTCTATCAACTAATCAACTTTCTCTACATTTTCCTCGTACAGTATCGCAATATTTTACTGCTTATTATTCATTCTGTACCGGTAAGTTTATAAAATTTCCATAAATAACATGCTCATCGACGTTGTTTTCGCACACTATGATAATGCCAGGGAATAACGTAATATAGACGGAAATTTAAATTATCGTTCCTTATTCTTACAACTACATTATCCTTTAGTAATCTCGCGATCGATGCTCTGCGGATTAATTTCACGGCCATATGTTCGTTTCCCGCAAGTAAGAACAGGTTCTAATCTTTGGAACCTTTCCAAGAACTTCCTTTTCTTCGTCTCTTTTTTGTTGCTCACTCAACATCTTCTGCTTTGGCGGGCCTTGGCTCCTCCGTTGCCATGGATGTAGCCCTATTTATTTACTTCTTGTTTTCTTCGACGGAATGCTTCTGCTGCACACCAGTGCTCTCTGTAAAATCCTTGCTTTTTCCTTCGCTTTGATCTTCCTCTCTCCAAACCTACCATCTTCATTCTGGTTCCGTTTTTTCTAACGACGTATTTGCATGTTTAAAAACGACCACGCGTGCATTTAGATTTCTTTCTTAAATCTAGAAAGGTCTTTTTCGACTCGGCGGAATATTCCAGATTACGCAACCTTACAGTAACTCGTATTAGTCCTTGGATATTTTGAATATTTTCGTGATACGAAATTTGAACATTAATTAGTTTACCGTTCTTTATCTAAGAAGATATATATGAAATAAGTAGTAACTACAAAAAGTATTTGCACTGCTATTGCATAGAAAATTCTTTCAACAAATTTCAGTTATGATTTGTTGTATTACAATTTTTATTTTTCTTTGAAGAAATCTTTCTATCAAATATTATATAATATACGGTACATCATCAGATATTCCATTATGATGTACCGTAATTTAAGCAACTAATGCAGAGAAGGAGCAATAGTGAAATTCATTCGTTGTCGTTCTGCACCATCCACGGACTATTCTACTTCGTCTTCTTTTTTTTATCTCTTGGAAAATTTTTAGCGATACGTGAGAATAAATTCAAATCCCGTCAAAAAAATGAAAAAGAAAAACGCACATTCCTATTGACTAACCTTATCTTTGTTTTTGGCGCTTATTCCCTGTGCGTTGCTGCATTTTCTGGTTTCTTCACCGTCGCATCAGCTCTCTGACTCTGCGTTACGAATGTGCTTCTGAGGTTGTTGGCTGCACCATGGAATGCAGGCGGGAAGACTCGTAAAACCACCATCCACTTATATTTCAGGCTGCAGTTCCGAATGGCCCCGGCGACCGATCTACGTAAAATTTGATGGGCGAGGGTGGACTCCAAATATAAAATTTTAGCTTGAGGTATTCATTTATATAACGTATAACATATAAGCGGCAATCGACCTTATTTCTCGAGCTATATGCAAAAATATCCCACTGCTCGCCTTAGTTTTTAAGCTAGGTTAGGTTAATGTTAGTAGTAGTACATATTAATTTGGCCGCCGCGCTGCGGTGTGACGTGGCCGATCAGCATTTGATTGCGTAATTACTAGAGTAGTTAAACAGAGTATAAAACATCTTTTGGGCGATCAAAGTTACAATAATTTATTTTAAGTGAAACACCCTGTACATACCGATGCCGATGTCGTTGTTTTATCATCGATTATTCAACAATCAATGACAACAACTACTGCAGCGAAGGATTAAAGGCTGTTTATTAATATCTCGGAAATTAATATATACCCGAAGCTAAAAATTTATATTTGGGATACTACCCTCTTTCTTGCTTTCGCATTCATCGGTCATCGGGACTATTCGGAACTTTATCTATATCTCCTCCCTATTTTCTTCCTACACATCACAGAATTTCCTTGCAGATTTCTTGCTTGTAAGTTTATACTCCATGACCATTTATGCGTGTATTCGAGCTGGTTTTTGACACTTCCCCCAACTTTAATTCAGGTAATATTATCCGTGAAATCGTTTTGTCGCGCATTTCTTCTTTCTCTTGTCTGTTGTTTGATTTGTAGTCTCTGAAAATATTTGTACAATATTGCAATATTGCGTTGTTCAATTAGGCTGCAAGTAAAAATTTTTTAATATGTAAAGATATTCATCGGGTATTATTTAAACAAAATATATCAAAACTAATTATTTAGATTTCAGATGATATAGTATCTTATTTAGATACAAATGTCACGTTGAAATAATTATGCGTTAGTTGATTTGAGTAAGTAAGTACATTTTTCTCGAATTATTTTACTTAATATTTTGTACTGTCTAGTTGTATCATGTGTAATTAAATTAGAAATCTTATGGTAAAATTGGGACAAAGTGAAGACGGAAACAAAGATTTATCAAGAGGAACTTGACGATGCCCGATTCGAGATGAATCTAATGATAAGCGAATGATAATGGTTCACGTACCCACGACCTAAATCCCTTTCATTCCGATATAATTTATTGAGCCGTCCCCCTGATAAGACTTTCTTATCGATCACAATACAAAGCGATATCTCGATATGTGTACGTTGGAACGATAACGGTAATGGAAATTTTTCAGCCGCGTTACGCCTCCGCTTTGGTACCACATGAGATTTTCTATTCTTCTTGTCTCGAAATATCATATCAAGAGTTATAGTCAACCTTTTGTTACGTCATGAGAAACAACGAAAATTCTGAAACAAAAATATTAATACCTGAAACGCAATGATTAGATTACGAAAAGACATTCGACTCGTAAAAGATTCGTTTTGAAGCAGAAAACAGAAGTAAATCGTAGCTTTGCTATGCCACGTATTTTGCCAGGGAATACTAATATACAATTTATTGAATGACGTTAAAACATCAGAGAGTCAGATGTATAATATGTATGTAATATGTAATTTCCAACAGTAGCCATCAGTTCATCAACATTCTGAGAGAAATTCTCTTGTTTCATATTCGTTTGGCCATATATGTGCGTTTTTCTGTTTTGCAAGATAAGTGACCGTTTTGGAGACTTGTTCGACTTGTATCTTTAACTTTAAACAGTCAGAATGATTATGATTATAAATTGCTATAGAAATGAAAAAAATACAACAGAATGATTGTATTTTCGATCAATCGCGGGGAGACGCGATCGCAAGGAAACACGTCAACGGGAGTCGTAAATTCCTGTTACGATTATAATAATCGACGCCGCGAATAGATCGATCCCCTGATTTCCGTTAAGATAATTAATTAAATAATTCCGTTAAGGTTAAGATAATAGGTAGGTGGTTGAGGTGGTATAACGCCGTGATTAACAGGGTTACAAAATTTATATTTCCAACACTTAAGAGTTACACTGAGGCGTATGTATAAGTTGAGTAAATGATTGATTTAAGGATAGAAGCCCGGTAATGACATGTTGACTATTCTAACAATGAAGAAAGTGAAGTTCGTTTTTATGTGATTACGGAGGAAAGCCCGAGGTGGGTGTGTCTTTTGAACTAAGGACATGGGTTCGTTGTTCACACTTTTCGTTAGGACAGTGACGGTAACGATCCGCGATGCCCATTGATTATAGCCAATTGTTTTTTCGACCATTCGCGGAGAGACGCAATCGCGAGAGAGCACGTCAACGAAAGTCCCCGTGTAAATTCCCGTTACGATTAGATAATCGACGCCCCGACGAAATGATCGATCCCCTGATTTCTGTTACGATAATAAGGGTGGTTCAATTGAGGTTACACTGAATTAACAGGTATAAATTAATGTTTATTCCAACAACTTTGTAAAGAAGATAATTACACTGATACGTATGTATAAATTAAGTAAGTGATTGATTTAAGGATAGAAGCCCGGTAATGACACGTTGACTATTCTAACGATGAAGAATAAGTAAGTTAAAGTGAGGATGCTGTGTCGGAGGAAAGCTAGTGATGGGTGTGTCTAACGCAAGAGACCATCGGATTTGTTGATAACAATTTTGGTTAGGAAAGTGAGGGCAGTAAACATTGCTTCTGATTGGATAAAAGAAGGTTGGTGGACTAGGAAGGGTCTTAGTCGCCCTCTATAGAAAGATGCTAGTGTGAAGTGTCATACGTGAGAAAAACTAACTCCCGTAGTAAACAATAAGCTTTAGAAACGATTCAGTAAAGAGATGTTTGTTCGGTCTGAAGAACCTTAGCTGGCAAATTCCTGAGATTCATGATGGGTCCTTAAGATTGTTGAGGATACGCAGTAAGGATGAGCGGACATCCGGTTCCCATCTTGCCCGTGGTGTGTGGCCTGGTCTAGGTAGAGTATCACCCGACGTAACACCAATATTAAAAAGTAAAGATTGGAGGAGGAAGCCTACCGACGTGGCTCGGGGGTGACTTGTGCATGGGAAAACCCGGCTTTTCCGTTAAACACTCATCCGCTTTTTCCGTAATTTGTAAGAACGTGTAATAGACCTAAAGACTGTTTTAAATACCAGTTATAAACTGCAAATACTTGCAAGATTAAAGGTCCCTGCAAGCTAATAAGATTCGCTTTTTGGTGGGGCCTTAGGTTTATCGAGGGTCTGTCGAATGGGGCTTGGGCTTTGACGGTCAGACACTGAAGGACGTCGCACGGACCATTTCACGCGACGTAACAATGATTTTATTCTAATTTAATATTAAAAGAATATCGGAGGTTTATACAGAACACGAAAAAATTGCCTTACAACTTGCCCCAATTGCCTAAAAATTTTTTTTCAAGTTTTCTTCTTTTTTTCTCATTCTCTAGAAACATTATTTGAATGATTTGTGAGCTAATGTAACATATTGTGCCTTCGCATAATATTCGTTTAAGCCATGGTTGATTCACTGCAACAGAAGGCACTTCAGTTAAAACCAGTGTAAACTTGTTATAATGGAAACAGACACAGAATCATGTAATTCAACATTATAAACTCACAAGTTATACATTACCAGGCATACATTTCTATAAGGTAATTTGTAGCGAAGTGTAAATTGTTATTTAGATCCTACCACACGTATCCTAAAATATATTTTATATTTTAAAAGTTTATTTTGTTGTGGTGTAAAAGATGAAAAAAAATAAACGATAATATATAAAAATGAGCGGTTCTAGAATTGAAAAGTTTTTTATTTTTCTTGTTGTTTATCAAATTGAGTATTCGCAACAATATTTCCTCCAGATATGGTTATATTTTAATAAAACTATCATCACACGCATTACACGAAATGCATTGCAACGGCGATTGCAGCGGCAACAAAATGTTAACAATAAATTGTTATTAATATAACAATAAATTTTTATAATAAAATAACTATTAAAAATAAAAATCTACCGATAATGTTTGGCCATCAAACTGGCTGGGTTTACAATTATCCTCCTTTACGCACGGCTCCATCGAATTACATCAGTTTAAATTATTATCCTCGATATCCCTGTAAGCAAGGACATTCCTAAGCAAGTATGCTAATCGACCAATTATCTTGTAAGAACGATTTTTTGTCGACTATCAATTTCCATTTTTCTTCTTGCAAGTTACTTCCCAAAATGACAGATATTGTTTGTATCATAATTTAGTCTTATGCTATTGTCTTTTAGGATAGGGGATAATATACAGTACATAATATATCTGCGATATAGGGGTTACTGTTAATCCTCCGTAGATAAATATATCTATCATCTATTAGGTATATGTTAAAAAGTATAAAACGTAGATTATTAAAGAAATTTATTAACATGAGTAATGTTACAGAAATTAAAGAAACAAACTTAAAATCTAAGAGATGAAATTATTAAGATTAGAACGCAATTCTATTTATTTTTAAATCAGTTTTCAGTTTCTTAATATAGCCCATGCCATTTAGGTTATCGGCAATATGTACCAGAAACAAAATTTTTCATTACGCGAATAAATTCCATCCTTCGATTCCATGTTTCCACTAGATAACCATAAAAAGGAAAAGGAGTCAAGAATTCAGCACTATTGAATGGAAGAAACAAGTTACATTTTTAAAACTGCGTTTCTATTTATCTTTTATTTGGCTTAAAATACTTGTTTCTTTCTTGCACCTTGTCACTTTTTTTGATTTATTAGAAAAATGAGATACGAAGGGAAGACTAATCACATTTAATAGGAAAAGTAGGTGAATTAATTTCATAGTAACCATCGATACAGTTTCTCAATACTTCATTCAAAAGTTTTAATAAATAACTCTCAATGTCATGTTAATGAATCGGTAAGTAAAGAAACAATAATAAAACGTGTTGGAATCAATTCCATGCCCGTTTCACGCATTAACTCCTTATGAAAAACCGTTAACCTTGTTCCAGCGACAAGTACAAATACTCAGGGACAACTCATTTCTCGTACGACTTTGATGAATCATAATCATCGCGCGAATTTACCTGCAAATAGGCTAAAAAAATAGGTTACGTAAAATTGCTAATATTTTGAAAGATAGTTGTATCGCGAAACGGTCGATTTTATGAGCTTTATAAGCGTGTAAAGTAGTTGTGTTTACCGTGCTTTCACGAAGCTGGCTTCTCTTTCGGTTGGAATTGTTTGGTCACGATTATTATCGTCTTGTCTGACAGATAAAAGAAAGAAAAAATGTTAATGGAAATAATGCAATCAACTATTAAGCCATAGATCGATATCACTATTGGTATTTAATATTATTTTTGTTACCTAAATTAAGAAGAATTGAATTACAGTTAACTTAACGATAATTAATAACACAAATATTTAGTAAATCCCATATTTGTGTTTTTAAAACAATCTTCAATAATCAGGTTTTTCTTTTTATTACAATACTATAATAATATAACCCATAATAATAAAACATTATTTTATAAATTGCTATATTCTTTGTATAACGCAATAATTAAAAAAGCTACTAATATAGCAAATTGATTTTACTGCACACATATAAAAAGAATTATGTACCTATAGGTGAAGCAGTGAAGTGCAAATAAAATAGTGCATAAGGTATTGGTTAAAAACTTTAAAACTTTCTGTTCAAATACTGTTAGATTCACAGGAAATTTTGTCTCTTCCCTTCTTTAAACTAAATGCATCGTGCGACATTGATTTCATGCATATAAAAGTGTGAACCAACTTTAGAAGTGCAGCCTACAGATTTTCATCAGGTTAACATCGTGAACGCTGACGTCACACAATTAATCGGTTTTCAATTTTCACGGTGTTTCAAGCAAAAAGCTTGTGCACGCGCGTCGTGCTTTCGCAATTAATTTTTTTTGCGTCATGGTGCAGTGAGAACACGCCATTGATGTTGTAAAAACGGTCACAGGTAAACTTTCTTCTTCTCCTTTAAGTTTTCTCCTCCCTTCATCGAGGTCCATTCTCCGTTTATTTTTTCTTCATTCATCATCGATGTCTTTAATGAAATTTTATTTCTGTAAAAGATAGGTGCGAGATGAAGAGATATCGCTGTTGTGTTGTTAACGACGCATAGAGTTATTTGTTAAATTTAAAACCATACATGGTGTTACAAAATAATATTGAACAGGGAACAAGTGTTTAATCAAATTTAAACAATTGATAAGCAGTCTTTAATGATAATTTTAGATTGTCAAACGCAAGTGTTTTTACAAACTCATTACAGGAATATTCAATATAAGTTACTTTTATAATCATAATAGAAATAACTATAAAAAGTATAATCGTATTATTTAGCAGATTTCTGCAATCATCACAAGGAAGATTTTATCAAGTTGCGATAATTTGTAGCGATTCAATCGTCAATAATTTTCGTGAATGGTTAGTTCTGTAATTTGTAGAACAACGTTGGTCATTCTTCTCCTCAGGTCCTCGAGCGATTGGTTCAAGACCTGGCCTAATCGATTAACGTCACTGGGAGGCAATTCGACATCTTGAAGACTGGCTCGAACCGGCTTCACTTAAGAACGGCGTTAAGAACACAGATCACGCGATATTTCGTCCGTATGCACGTGCAGTCAACAATCGTTTGCGACACTGTTTAATGAGGTAACCACGGAACCAGGAGAACATTCCTCCGAAGAATGGACCGCGACTTAGTGTTTACGATATTGATTACGCGACGTTAGTACGGCCTGAGTTTTATTTAGATGTCGGGTTCTCATTATGATTAGGGCGTAAAGCGAATCTTCATTTGGATTACACATTGTTGTTACGCAATAGAGAAGACATTGATTGGTGCAAATATGATTATTAGTACGAGTGTGAATATTCTAGAATTGACAAGTAATCGTGGTGATTAGACACTAATGACAATGGTCTCAGGGCCAAAAACGAATCCGCGGTCAATGGGATAACAAATGTACTTTCTTCCAAAATCCAAGTTGGACTTGATTTACTTGTCTACGATACAAATATTACTAAACTAGCTCTTTGTTAAAACGTAAAATATTCACCGAGCGTACAGACACTAAGTAACTCGCTAATACGACCTCACGAGAGAATGACTTTCCGTCGCGATGATGCTGTAAAGGAAAACTATGATGGGATGTGTCTGAGGACACGAGATCATCGGATTCGTGGAGAGATGCCTTTGTTCGGAAAGTGAGGGAAATGGACGTTGTTCATGAGAAAAATAGATTTCTCCTATTTTCCCATAATTGGGACAAAGACTGCTTGTCTGTTTGAAGGACCTTAATTAACAAAATCCTAAGATTTATAACGGATCCTCAGGCTAGCTGAACTTGTACTGTGTAGATGCATCGATATCTAGTAATCATCTTGCCCGAAGGAATCGTTGCAATGTTTACTGTCGAGTATCTCTACAAATATTTCTTTTAATGAGAGCTATATTATTACTCCATACCTTTGTTAGACAAAGCGTTCGTCCCGTGATCGCGGCTACGTTCGGCGACTAATTGTCGCCTTGAGCCCAAGCTCATTGTCACAAATATCAAATAAATACAATTAGGTAGAATGACAACAATTATTTAATTACGGCTATAGAATTTAAATTACAATTTTACGCATTTTCCACGAAGTTCCAAAGGGAATGCTCCGGTGTCCTTTCATCTCCGACATGGTTGGTAACTGGTGGTACAAGCGGAAAGGGGGTGATTCTACGCGAAAAAAGTCGAAAATTCTCGAAAATTATAGAAATTCTCAACGCGAGAATTGATTGTAATTTTAATAAATAATAAAAAAAAAAAGAAAATACAGAACAAAAATTCTTTTTTTAATTTTTTTAATTTTTCCATCGAGACAACGATCTACAGTGAGATCCGTTATAACGAGACGTGATAAAGTGCACGCGTACCGAGCGAAAGTTCAAAGTCGATTTTCTCGAAAACAAAGCCTCAAACTAAAAATTTTTATTCTATATTTTCGACTTCTTTTTTCGCGTAGAATCACCCCCTTTCTGTTTGTACCACCAGTTACCAACCACCCTGTATATATTTTGAGATCTGTTGAGATAGCATAGATGATTTTAGTTGTAATTTATTCATGGTATGGGCGTGACACGCTAAAATTGTGCGACACAATCTGAAAAAGAATCGAATTCATAAGTTCTTTTTACATTTTTCTTTTCAACATTTTCTTTTTTTCCTCCTTCGAACTTAAAAAATAATTTATTGGGTACATTTCTTTTCAAATATTCGAATGTAACAAGAATTTTATCTTTGAGCATTTCTCTATTCGTATTCTTCACGTGGTACACGAGAGATTGGAAATGTTTCCATAAATATTCCATTCATTGCTATTACGTTTGTAAGTTTTCCTCCCCTCTTGTATAATATCCTTAATTACTCTTTATTAATTTGAACTAAATTGAGTAATGTGAGTTTCTTCTGCATTTTCTTGAGGGAAAAACGTAAGTATGGCGCTATAATACTTAGGAAAATATGTTTTTTGACTGTTACAACAAATTTCTGTCGCATGATGAAATTTGTTTTAATCTGATGTTTCTATTTATATTCAGGCTAAATATTACATAAGCGTGGACGTAGTAATTTATGAAGTAATTCATATTGATTTGTTAAATTTTATATACCTATATTTTTATATACTTATATTTGTAATTTGAAACATGATATTTACTGTTCGACGCGATAAAGAGTAAAAAGTAAGCATAATTTAATGATATCGATGATTTAACGAATACAACAAAACAGAGAATTCAATTGCCAACAGATACTTTAGGATACTAGAACAAAATTCAAAGCAAGCTTTATCAATTATACAGTATTTTAACATTTTATGTAAGAATTAAAAATAGTATAATGGGAAGAAAAACAAATTTTAGTTCTACATTCAGTAATATGAAACATATTTGTTTTTCAAATTCATCTTATTCCGAATTTTTAAAACATGTTGAATTAATTCATATTTTCATTAAATATACACGTTCTTGCTCATATCTATGCATATATTAACGCTTATTCAATACATGGCTTAATAATGTTCGATTTCGAAAGCGACAGTATCTTGTTAGTAAGTTAATAAACCTAGCACAAAAGTACAAGTGTTCGCGTCACAAGTCACGAGACTATTTCCATCCACATGATATTATCACACGTTAATACGAATCGTGAATAATTACATCAAGTTATCTTGCTTAAATTTATTTGCATTCTATGCTTGAGTAGCAAGCATGTGATATTTGCGTTAGAGTTACGCAGGCCCTGGTGCATATGTAAGTCTGTCGAATAAGTTGTTCACCGAGAACTCGTGGAAATGCCAGTGCTTTCTACGAGTCGGTTTTAAAAGATTTACAACCGACGAAAATTAAGGAATATATTCCATTTCTTGTCTACAATTAATTTATTTTTCACTTATTATCTAAATTTTTTTTTAGGAAAAAGAAGATTTCAAATCATTCTAACTTTTCAGAATGAATTCAAAATTCTTATTTCTCTTGCCATTGTCCATATTTGTAGCATCGTATGTTTACTATTTGATATTTTGAGATCTAATTTAAAGTAAGACAGAAAACCATGCCCCGAATGCAATATCGGATCCTGAAATTACGTGCACTCGAACATTTTTATGTGTCAGGCAAACTTTCAGAATCCCATCCGACCAGACCACAGCCTCAGGTATCCGCACATCCCTACTATTTTCATATTAACGCATATCACAATAATTTTATATTTCGAACATTCAAATAATGAAACGTTCGAATAGTGGAACGTATAGCAAATGGACAGTAGATGCTCGGATATTGAAAGTTCTATGTTTATTTTCTATAGTTTTATATTTACGTATCTAATTAAATCATTTCTCACTCTGATCATCATGAAATTATTCAACAAATCCCGCGTGTTACTCAATCCTAAGTCGTTACACAAAGGTTTATCAATTGTCACAAGAATCTCGGTGTGTACATAGATTTTTCAACACGCAACTCTCACGTCATGCCCGTTAGTTTTATGGCACAATATGCGATTTCCGTGTGTCGTACGTAATTCATACGTACTACTGTTGAATTATCGAGAATAATTCGATACTGACGTCAGCAGCGCGTTTGCATTAAAAATTCCGAGGCTGCGTGATTCCTGGTTCGAACGATGTTGTTTAAACAATTGCTCGCCGTGAACGATAACGATAACGCGATCGACGCGACTGATTAACAACGTGTAAACTAATTATTCCTCGGAGAAATAAGGAAGCAGGTGTTGGCTGCGCTCGAAAATTGTGTTATTTTTGATATTATGATGAAACGATGACAGTTGCTTCGTACGCGTAGCATATCGTGTCAAACAATGGAAAACACGTTTGTTATTGAAAATATTTCCTCTATTTAATCTGTTATACCAAGCGAATTTTTATGCACTGTCAATTCAAAATTTTTATTTGATAATTCTTACGATTGATCATAAGATCGTCAATTCTTAATTTTTAAATTGTTCGTTTAACAACTAAATACTAAGGCTCTTCTCCTTGTTTTATCAAACATCCCAGGTATCTTAGAAACCTATCTTTCACTCACGTAAAAGATATCGAATAATATCTGATCTCTATCGTGTACGATTCGCACCATAATGTTATTACTCTATTTAACTTTTAATTTTTACTATATTCGCGTTCACTTTGCCACAATTGCGAAACAAAAATAGCTTGCATCGCTAACTTCATTCACCTGATAGGACACAAAAGGAGACCAGTCATTGATAACGATTAAAACGTAACTATAGTATCATTAATAACGTGATTATGTTGACGATTTCTTGGAATATTCCCGGATTGCAACAACGCGACGTACCACTATTGGTAATCATTCGTTCATAAAAATCGATGCAAAATGCGGGTATTTATTAAACATCAAGGATAATTGCGTCGTCTTTATCGCAAACGAGCATAAACGATCGCCGTTAGCTGTGTATCTGTGACTGTTGCGTTATTCTTGAAATTTACATAAGTCAGTAACCTAGAGTTAGCGTGACGCAAGTGTTTTCCAAACATTTATAATTAAGTGTTCGAGTACGCGGTCGAATTATTTATTATTATTATCATTGTTATTATTATATTGTAGCCCGCTCTGGTACAAATTTATTTACTTAATTTTGCTATTGCACACCATTGATGTTATTGTATTATTTCTAGACAATTTCGATGTAAATAGATTTATTTGTTTCTTTGTACATTTCCGTTGTATAACAAAATAAGATTCTTTTTCTGGATAAAATAGAGTGATTTCATTAGATCAAGCACAATAATTTATTCGAACGAATGTTATGATATGATGATATGATGAAAGATAGATTTTGACAGTTTTGCAAATGTTATTCTTCATACTCAAATGATATTTACGTTTGTTCATCAATTTAGACTTGTGCGTTGATTATTTAGATCTTATAAATTATAAAATTATTATCAGTGCAATAGTAGATTAATTTTCTTTGTGCACAATAGAATAACTCTCTCTCTTCCTCTCTCTCTCTCTCCACAATGATCATTTTACATATAAAGTAAATTCCATTATTCCAATGGAATAGGATAGACATTTCTTATACAATATAAAGTAGATTTAACACATTAAGCATGAATTTTTTTTTGTATTAACACATCTTTGCATGTAGAAATAAATTTTAACTAATAGATAGTTCTGTAAAACGATGAGATTAATTGATGGAAATTTTAATGGAGCTGCTTATTTCGAAAGTGTTTGTATGTGTGTGTTCATTAAGTAATAGTGATATCAAGCGTAAATAAAAAATGGAAAATTAATCTGGCAAACAAATGTATTGGAAAATTCAAATAAACCATTTGATATGCGGTTATAAAAAGCTTTCGAACCAACACAATCTCTTGAAAACTCAAACTGACCAAAGCCTAACAGAGCAGTGAAACTGACTACTCAAACAGAAACAGCAGCACCGTGAGATTCAACTGGCGTCGGCGAAATCACACGTGGGCGTGATTTGGCAGCCATCATCAGCGTCGGTTGCGTCGGATTAAACCGGAGCGGCGCTTCATCCAATTAGGAAGCAAGATACAATTTTTCCGCGCTCTTCTCTCAACTAATCTGTAACTCGTGGATTCATATCTGTCAAAAGCGACACGTGCTAGCTAAGATATCGTACAGTCGTCTGATTCCACGTGTGCAAGATTTTTCTGGTGACCTTCAATCCTACAATCTCCGAAATGCGTGTGTGCTACGCAAATTGCTTATACACATGCGTCTGTTTTTTTACATCGAACTACCCCACTGTGTGACTAAATCATAATCACGGATACGTCCAGACGTCAAGAGATGTTTCAAACCACCTGCAAGTCAGTCGAGGGTTGTCGAACGACGTTATTAGAAAGGTGAAATCTCTCAGGATAGCGCGTGATTGGATGCACGATTGGGTCGACGCGACGCAACAAGGAAACTTCTAACCTTTGCAGGACGTTTGTACGCATGGAATCTGTGCTGACGTGTACACGTAGGTGAAAAAGTCACGAATGCCAAAAACATCGACGAGGAAAGCTTATTCATCCCTATGCTATTCTTAACCTGGACCTAAAAAATATATTTCACACGAATGGTTGGGGGCAACGCCAGTTACGAGTAAATACTAAAAATGTTGCAGTTGGATCGTGAAAAGACATAGATATCTATAAGTCAAAGCATAGACATGCAGAAAAGTGTATATACGTTTCAAGACTATTTTAGGGAAATCTGAATAAGAATACGATCTAATCGTCTGAAAGGGATTCTTAAAATATAGAGTTATTTTAGTGTAAGAGACTTCGTTTTCAATCCATTAAGGATAAAGGATGAAATAATGTGTATAAGTTGCATAAACGCAACATTATTGGAAAACAAGAAAGTACTTCATATACAATATATATATATATTTCGTATATATATATATATATATATATATATATATATATATATATATATATATATACGAAACTCTTTCCTAAGATAAGCATTTTACTAAAAGCAGTCCCATATGTCAATTATGTTAAATAAAGCATTAAAATCGGCATTATAAATTATCATTATGCTTATTTATACCGTATCAATTCAATCTTTCTCACTTACATTCTACAAAGTGAACAGACCCACGTTGATCGAAAACGCCCACGATTTCCTTGGAATTGTTCATACATGCTAGATCCATGTAACTTTTGGCTTATGCATTTTTTTTATCAACCAACGCGAGAATGCATACACACCAAGACTTTCATTACATCCGATTACTCTAATATGATTCGGCATTCTTTGAATGATTCATGCATAAATCATAATGGGGTGGTCTCTCTTAAACAGTGCATAAATAAATCTGGTGTTTATTTTTAATATTTAAGTTTAACTGCTTGTATCATCCGGCTTCTTATATAGCCATTGTATTCTAACCAAATACAGATTTGTCTCATTTTCTAATATTATAACTTATGACAAATATTTTACTTTGAGTATTTTTGCATATAATTTTTGCATATTATGCACATTTTGTATATCTTTACACATTTAGATTTCCCATAAATGTATAATTATTCTTGATAAACTGCAACTGGATGATCGATATTCTTTACTAGAGGAGTTCGTAGAGGAGAGAGATTAAACGATTTTTATTTATATTGTAGTTTATATTATCGTATGTTCGTAACGATGTTTTCATCAAAACTGATGAGAATAAATTAAGAATCTTGAATTTAATAAAAATACACGTTTCTCGTAATACTAATTTAGCAAATCGAAAAGAAAAACAAAAATTGGGATCCGACATTTTAGGCTGAATGGAAAATGTCTCAAGATGTCAGTATTCGTAGTGGAAATAGTGCAGTTAATATAAATATAAGTAATTTCAATCTTTGTAACGAGCACGTGTGTACGAATGATTCGTGCGAAAAGGGAGAATTTATTCTTTTCTTTGTCCTTTTAAATGCAGAGAACATGAAGATTATAGAAAGTCGATTATAGATAACCAATAATGTAACGCTGAACTGAGAATCTCTGTCGCGTCTAATCTGCAAAGGTGGCTCAATGTACGCTCGCTTATAAATGCAACACCGAGGGCGGTGACATTTTAACGTTAAAGATAAACCTACGTTTCTCTTCTTCTCCACACAATTTGAAAGGGTGTATAAACACGTGACAAACGCCTTTCGTTCTCTAGAGTTCTTGCATCCAGCTGTATTCGGGATCTGTCGGTATTCGGTTGCATACTTCTGCTCTATACAGCTAAACCTACGCAAAATTGGAAATTCAGAATGCACAAAAAGATGATATTGTAAAACTCTAATAGTATGAAATATAATGTATTTTTAAATGAAATTTTAAAACTTTGTTTACGGAATGCGAAGATCAGTATTTTTACGCTATCTGCATGGACATTGGGTATTGGGCCTCTAGAATTCATCAGAGATAAGATTCGTTATCGTACTAACTGTTCATAATTTATTTATTAACATGTGCCCGTACACGCCGGCGCCACGCGCAGAGAATCGCTGCCCCTCTGTTGCTCGTCACAGCAAGCTTAAGCAGACACATGTATATACATACACATAGTTGCATTATTGTTAGTTGCGCAGATGGGGGTTTCTGCCTCGGCTTTCCTCTCTCCCCTCTATTTCGCCGTCCAGCGATTGCCACGCTGCCCAACCCACACCGCAGTTATAAAAGGCCCCTGCGCGACCGTGGGTATCTTCAGTCAGACTTGAAACTTGACGTCGTGACGGTTTATTTTCTTCGCTAACTAGCTTCAATCTTTTAACTAAATTCGTAACCGTCTGTTTTCGTCGAGCTTCGATATTTTATATTTCTGACCATTGTATCGCATCAAAGTTCGAGAATCAAGTGAAAGACAGTGCGAATACCGTTATACTTCGTCTGCCGTCCAGTTTTCTCTGCGAAATGTAAGTTATACAGATTCTACACGTTACCATGCGTACGCTAATCCGTATTACAAGTGTCGCAGATCGCGTTGCAATTGTGTTAGAAAAACAGTGTGCATGAAAATCTGTGTGATGTTCGATGCGATGAAACACGAATGTCGAAACAAAGTGTGATGCGGCGTTTATAATAAAGTTCTTTGGTCTTCGCTTTCTTTGTGTTGGAAGATCGCACTCGACCATGCTTTCACCATGCCTTCCTTTTAAGAAAGCACGACAAGCAGCAAGATTTTCTTTTCACGTCGAACGTGTTCGTGATGTTCGTTTGCACAGAAAGTGGCAGAGTTTCGCTTTGAAAAGTAAGAATGTAATAAAAAGGGTGGTTTCACCGCGGTGAGGGGAGGCAGAAGCGACACATGCAAAGAAAGCGAAGAAAAGAACGTAGCGTGGGAATCAATACTCTGGACGTTGAGCTGCGTGACTAACTTCAGATTGGTTCTTCTGTCTAACGCCCAACAGTCGTGTATCGACGAAAGTTTTAACCGTTTCGTGTCGGCAATCTAACTACTATTGCCATACAAACTTTTTCAAATGCTATAATAGCAGAGATTCATCATCGAAATATCGGGATTTTGATATTTATAGTTATCGAAAAGAAAAGAAAAACGTATTAGTTCTTTAACGATTTTCGATTATAACGTTGGTACCGTTCCGAGAGTTTGAAATGTTTGCGTTGCGTGTTTCGGTCGACGAACGGACACTCGGGTGAGTGGTTAATTTTGCGAAGAATTGTCGATGGACGATGAACGAGGTCATACCTCCATGTTACTTAGTTCGTTTGTTTGTACAAAGGCTCGCTGGAAACCCGTTACACCAGTGACGGCGAATTCCAGAGGTGGAATTTTAATTTCTCAATCCTGTTAACGCTTCGTTACATTCCTGACCATTTCGTTCATACAAAGTCGTTTCATACATTTCGTTGGCTGTTTTAAAAACGTAAAATGCGGTAATACAAGGAGGGCTAACTTTTCGTTTGGCAGTATTGCTCTTATTCCTTTAAAAAAAAATTTCTAGTAAAATTTTCCGGGTTATTACAAGTCATATTTTTGATTTACTGAACATAGGGACAATTAAATTCGTGGTTCAAATTTATATTATGTAGTTCAAAGTGACTTTTACTCATTATTTCTCATAAAATCTGCTCTACCTGGAATTTCACGAAGATCACATTGTCCGGTTTTGTCCTATCGTAAAATATCTTAAAATACAATTAAGTTTTCTGTTTTCACTTTAATAAATATTTGCAAAGGCTGTAACTTACATTTTTCTTATATTAATTCCTTGTTGGGAGCCATGATGTTTGTAATATGATCTCTCTTACCAGGGAAAATTTTGATTCCGTTACCGTATTTAGTGTTTAATTGAAGAAGAAAACTGTATCTTTCTATCTCTTTGTGCACTGCTCGAATATTATGCAACCGAAGGGTCCTTGCAATGTTGCCACTTTGCGACAATTCAAACGTTGCAATTATATAAAGTCAATGTAGTTTCAATTTTCTTGTCACGCGATCAACGTGGACACAACGTGTTTCATTTCACATAATTATTATCTGTATATAGCTATCCGTTCATCATCTGTTCTCGTGATTACGAAAGTTTGATTGGTTAACTTATTCATTGTTAACAAACCATTTTAATTCAATGATCTTTGTACAATATAACATATATTTAGATACATGTTAAAGACTATTACATTAATATTTTTCCATTGATTAAACATGCGACATATGCAATCGACAAACAAAAGTTTTTTGCCATGTTCTGTTTTCAAACAGAAAATTGTAAAATGAAGATATATCGATCAAACTTCGTGTATAAACATGTATTTCCGTTCTGTATATCGTAGTTGAAACGACCTGATTCCGCATTCGCTCCGTAGCCACGCATCCGCGTGGGAGTTCAGCCACAGTAGTCGACGAGGTCGATCGATATCTCGAATTCAGTCTCCCTCCCCTTGCATCCCGAGAGACAGTCACGACCTCGAGGGTTGTTGGCCTCGTTTCAACCCCTCGCCGGAACGCGAACGTGTAAGGTGTCTGGAGACAAGTGCTGTTCTAAATAAAACATCAATTAGTGACAATAGGAGATAATGGCTTTTCCTCAATTAATTATGAATAATTTCACAAAAGCTGACGAATATTCACAAAATTGATGCTACGTCTCTTATAATTTGATAAATTTTGTTTACGTTTCATTCGATAGAGATAAAAAAGGCATATTTAATATCGATACAGTACATCTATATTGTAATGATGCAAAATTGTGTAATCGTAAGATAAAGTCAATGAGAAAAGATTTGATCGAAGAGCAATTATTTCAATAATTTTTAATAATTGTTTTAATTAACTATTTTTTGTAGAATTATCAGGAAATACGCAAAAGAAAATAATTCTGACGACTTTGAAGTGTAGAAAGATGAAAACTAAACGGGAGATTCAAGTCAACATTTAACAAAGAATTTTGTTCGCAAAAAATATTCAATAAGCAACTATACAACTATCGATTTGATGAATTTTATTTAAATAATGAGAGAATAAGATAAATTATTCTAAAGTAAATTAAACCAATAAAAATAAAGAAAGATTCCTTATATTGTTGCTCGACAGATCTTATCTTCGTTAGTTCGAGCGTTATTTCGAATGGAATCGTCTTGAGTCACTATATACGCAGCCACGGATAACGATGGTGAAAAGCCCTTCACGACTCACGCACTTAGGTTAGCCCTTTGCGCACTTGTGAAAGAAGTGAAGAACAGCAGCATACCACGTAAAACATACATCCGCTTCCGCCTCTGACGTACATACATACTACTGGGTACGTGTTTCCTTCAAACAACGTAGGAGAAAGAAATATGAAGAATGAACGAAAGAACATTTTCGAAATGAAACAAATAAAACGTGAGAATGTGTAAAACGAGAAAAGCTTTTTATCCTTTTTGTTGAAATGAATAATCATGAGCATTATGCACTAAAACATTATGCATAACATATAATATGTTAGAAAATTTAATTTAGCAGTTTGATGTTTTAATTACATAAAATAGCATAAAGGGTCAAACAGAATTGGCTTCGTACTCGAGGACGCATTCGAGTTCGAACGTAGCCAACGACCTCAGACTACTTTGGTAGCCGCATAGTATCCATACTGCCATTACTTGCACACCTCTTTCTTAAGGCTCTTCTATTCTGGTCTACCGATAGAATAAAAATACATGATCACATGGAATGGTGCCTCGGCTGCATCTCGGGATACCTGGCAGCAGTTCGCAAACCCTGTTTTCCTCTAACATAACTCTAAACTAATGGCCTGAAAGAGGTGAAAGCAAAAACTAATCTTAGAGGCTCGTCACGTGAAAAGAGTAAAAGGCGGCAAAGTGGTTGGATTTTCATTCACGGCGATGTTTTAACTCATTTCGTCAGCCTGCCACCGTGACTTTTCGAAGCTTCCCTATGTCGAATAATCGAGAATTTATGGAAACCGCGTTGGGGTGCGTGGGTCACGCACGTGAAGTTTCCAAATCGTTTTAGATATTTATGTAAAGTTTTCCTAGAAATTTTAAGATAATCCTCTGCAATTTTTGCGAAGATACACGTACATATTAATATCTCTAGAACTGTATTTTAAACGTACGTTTTTAAGAACTTTTTCCATTGTTGTAACGATTGAAACTTCGTAAATATTTGCAATTTACTTATAGTCCACGTATAAAATGAATTTATGAAGAATTAAAAATCTCAAACGTAACGTCCGTACCCAAAGAAGTTGTATTTAATGCGTCATGATATTGTTGTAACAAAATACGTCATAAATAATTCGATTACATACTACGTCATTATTTTATCGCGTAACCGTTCGGTTCACGGGTATATTCCCTACTACGTCATATTTACGTTTCATTGGAAATTTAAGCCACGACGGAATTTTCTGCATGAAAGTACTTTGATCCAACACCACGTATCGAAAATAGGACCTTCAATATTCGAATTTTAATGAAGAAACCATTTGTATAAGCCACACGTATAAATTATATTTATTTATAGTAATTATCTTATATGTATTATGAAAAAACAATAATATCGGTGTTACTACTAATAGATATAACATCCTTTTATTTAACAATTATTTTTGTTAATAGCAGAGTTAAACACATGTTTTTGACTGATACACGTGAAAGTTTTTCATAATAAAACTCAAACAGTACGCATATGCCACGTGTGACGTGGTATTTTGCACAATCGAAAGGTTCAATTTGTAATTGTGAAATAGGTATCGTATAACGAAACGGATAATTAATTTTGAAATGACTTGTAATGACTTTCATTCAGATGTAAATACGTGTTTCCCGCGTGTGGTAAAAGTATTCATGACCAAGACAGTGAAATAATCATGTAATGAAGTCAACGTTTTATTTCGAGCGAGTTTTGAGTTGGGCTTAAGAGTATTACCAAAGTAAAATATGTCAGAAATGATTATTTAAAGGGAAATCATCAGTTTTATTTTAGTGGCATCAAATAAGTTACCAATTTTCTTACCTTGCTTTTCTTTTCTAAGAATAAATCAAGGCACATGCGTGGCTGTTTGATAATGAAATCCACCACGCATTGTCAGTGTGTCAATGATAAAATCCTTGGCATTCCCTCATGACCTTGTATCCATCCATTTGCGATCTTATTTTAGAATTATTGCCGTTATAAAGTCCTTCCTACATTGATTTTTTATCGCATAATATAACGATTTTTAACATGGTACATTCTGAAGCAAAGACAGAATGGCACAAAATATATCAAATTATTCTTTAAAGTATTTTAAATTTTCTTTACATCATTTTGACTTCTATTGTACCACCAAAATTATTCTCACGTTGCTATTTATTCATATATGCATATACTTAATTTCTCTATAGTTTTAAATTTTAGTTTCGTAAACCGTCAACATATCCTATACCGTATGCGATACCTTCACTGCTCTATTGACAAAGAAATTGTTTCCGTGTAAGGAAATATAGCTGTAAAACAAATTACATAATCTATTACGTCGTGGAAACTCGGATTGGTCAAAATAAAGGATTCAGAGCGTGTACTGCGATCGTTTGGCTTTCTTTTCTCACGGGGAAAGTAAAAGTGGCTATTTCGTGCCAAGGTGAAAGATCGACGGTGAAACTTATCGTGGATGTCCTTCGCAATTCGCGTTCGTGTGTTCCACATACTATATTCGTTCGTCAACTTGAAGACCTTTCCTTTCCTATCAACGGATTTCCAGCGAGCCTTGTTTACATATTGTGGAATTCTCTCGGGGATTCTTTTCTTTCACGTCCTTGATTACTCCCTTGAGTACATGCCAATTAATGCGGATTCTCTTTCTATTGCAGTTGTAACGCATCAAAATAACAACATGTCTGTAACCACATCCGTGCAACCAGCTACTGAGAGTCTTTCTCGCCACGGGTGAGTTGCTTTACGATATTTTGTTCATCGTATTTTATGATAAACAGAATTGGGCAAAGTGTAGGGGAGACAAATATGTTTATATGCAATTCATTTATTTAGACAGAACAATTGCTGATAAGTTGAAAAAAATGGGGAATATAAGGTTTTTGTATTTGTTCGTCTGGTTCTAAATCTTTTCTAATTTAAATTACGCATCGCGATATCGTAACCCATAGAAGCGGAAACCGATATTTTTAAAACGAATTTCTTTGTGGTCTCGTTTATTCAATCGATCTATTTTTTACCATTGTCAATTTTTTGGTGAATCAGCCATAGCGAAGCAACCAATAATGCTTCTGATTTCCACCGAATGATATGTGCCTATACAATACATATGCAGTTTAAATATATTCACATAATTCTTCCCTTATAAATATTTTTAACATCAATCTGTCGTTTTTGAATGAAACTACATACCTTTATCGATGTTAATTTATTGGGTATATATATATCACGGTGCACTCGAAAATATTTGTGAAATATAAATTTGAATAATAATCTATTTATTCAAGGTTGAATATAAATACACAATGTATTTGAGGCATATGAATATATTTTTGCTTATTGAAAGCTTTTTCTTTTCTCGTAGTGATTTGAAAATAAAGGAAAGAGTTTATTCTTAACAAGTACCTCAGATATAATTATAGGGAATACGTAAGTTTATCAAGGCGAAATTCCTATGTGATAATATGATCGCTGTAAGAGGTATAGGATATTTACTATATCATAATGTAATTCACTATTAAAAAGAAAGTGAAATTCGTACAACTTCGAACAAGAAACGTTTATTGTGTCATAACTTCAGGACAAATTCGAAAAATGTCATTCGTGCTATACAAAACCGACAGGGATGACAATACCATATACAACTTCGTTTTACGTTTTTCACACGTATCTTCATAACTTTTTATAAATATGAATTTAATACAAATTTGAATATTCTACTAAATATCATATGCAAAATTTGTTTGTATTCTTAATATCTCAAAAAAAAGTAGCCAAAATGTATCTAAACCGAACATGCTGTATTTACACTTACATTGCTACGTTAAAAACAGCAGAATCAGTAAGAGAATCGGTTTACGGAATTATTGTTGTTAGCGGTATGTTATTCGTAGAAATCGCATCTCTCTCTGTCTCTCTCTCTCGTTTTTGCATAATACGACGGCGTGCCCACGACATCTGTACCTGTTACGCTACTGTACTAGGAAACCACGAAGGACAACTTTAGCAAAGGAAATTGTCGGATCACTCGTAATAGACGCTAGATTTGAACCGATACTATTGTTCTACTGCGTTTTATTTCGAGGCTAGTAAAGTATTGCATAGTTTCGTACAAATCATTGTCGCAGTTTATCGTTTGGATGTCTAGAAGTAAAATATATTTTCTGACATTTAGCTTTCGTGCATGCCTTACGATAAGCTACGGTAAACGTAAAAAGTCACGTGTGCTATGCATTGTTTTGTTATTTCTGAACGATTTGAACAATCTTATGTCTGATTCTATAAAGATCTAATTCTTTTGTTCTCTATAACGGACTTTGCAAATTTAGTTATTTATCTTTTTGTTATATTGATCTTCTACCGTCGTGTAAATTTAATATCAAGGGATAGATTAGGTTCAGAAAATGAGACGTGGGAGGATTATATGCAACGACAGTTTGTAGAAGAAAGTAAGGAACCAAATTGAAAACTTTGTTACCAATAGTATCAGGAAACCTTGACTGGGTTATCTGGACAAGAAGAAGATCAAAATCAGTCCTCTATTGAAAAACATTTTATCGTGGGATTCCTATGAATGTTGATACAGATTATTTATATTAAGTAAGGAAAAATACTAACAACTTATAAATATACCAGAAAATTTATGAATGTTAAAAGTGTTTCAAAGTAGAATTTTAAATGTTTAGGAAAAATTGATCGAACAGCGTGTCGATAAAATGAATGGTATTTTCTCTTCTCCTCTTTCTCTTTTATATTTACCATTTTTCTAAATTTTTTAATTTATTTTCATGTCCAAATTGTTGATTCAAATGCATGCTGTAGAAATTTCGAAAGACCGTTATTGACGGATTATTCGAGTATACGGAGTATACAGGGAGAGAAACCTCGACCGACATTCGGATCCGGATCTGATTTGCTTGTGAGACACGAGACACTACTTTTTCAAGCAGCAATTAAATTATTTGGGTCGAATGTGAATTCTTTATGTTTTGGATCTCGCGTTGAAAATATGAATATTTTGGTGGGATTTTGATGATAGATTAAATAATGCCAAACGAAATGTAATTGGCAAACCGTTTTCCGAAAACATTTCAAAAGGTAGTAAGGTAAAGTAAATTAAAAGAAATGATATCTGCGCGTAAATGTTCCAACTCAAGAATTCTCTAACCAAGCACTCGGTTGCAACGTCCTTATAAATTTAATTTAAAATTTGTTAAGGTTACTACTATAACTATTTTAACTCATGACATTAAACGCTTTAACTTAACTTCGTGCATTGTTTTGTTCAGAAGTTCATAAGACTTGTGTCCACATGGTATATACCATAAAGTACTTCACAGTGTATTACTTAGTTTCGTCGCAATTAATTAATACTTGGCGCCAGCCGGAAATTCTCGAAATTGCTGCGCAAGAGAGAGAGAGAGAGACGTTTGATCCATCAGCCTACACAGCCACGTTGATTCCCGTTTAACGAGTGAGCTGCATATGGAAGTTCGTTTCACGTTTTTGTACACTGTTCAAAGAACAGTCGATGATACGAGATGATTTTGTTTGTGTTGGTCTCTCTGAACGCAATAGCCTCGAAAGAAAAGTGAACAGAATGAAGTTTGCAGCGTAAGTCAATAGATTAATCTGACGTCTTAGATCGTCGCGCCAGTACAAGGAAGATAAGAAAAAAAAATTTACGAGAAACCCCCGTCGATACATTAGCGTAATATTCAAGTTAATGAAGATATTTCATGATTGGGATGGAATCAAATGACTACATTTCCATAATTGCTTTGTATGTAAATTAATAAAAATTTGTTAGCCTAAGTACGTTTGAAATGTATACGTGATAAATTAAAATCTAATTTCGGTAGGAAAAATCTGAATCAGAACATTATAGCACAAAAATTATTATTGCTAAACGTAAATTAAGAAAGTAATAATTTCTAAATTATAGAACGTTTGTATCTCGTACATTTTTATCTTATATTCTTATCAATTCATCTTATTGATTATACTGGTTTATATTTACACGATTAGTGCCGTAAAATGACTACATATCTATTGTTTTAAGATTCGTATAAGTTGATAAAAAGATAAATGGTTCACACATTTTATAAAGAACATAAGAAAAAAATAATATTTGATCTTAACATACATTTTATTCTTTATATTTTACTGCATTTAAAAACGTATGAATATTTTTAGCATAAACCTTAGGTATACCAAAAACAATAATTTAAGTTTTTATTACATAGTTACTCTTTTTATTAAATGACAACAGGTATTTACATCATTTTCAAAATTAATTAAATTCATTTATTCTTGATCAACCATAATTTCATGTGAGTGACTCTTATACGTCACTTGACGCCCGAAACATGACCTATATTCAAACGAGTCATCCCAATATTGCAACCAATCTTTGCATAAAATGCAAACAACTGTTTTCTAGTTTTATCCAGTTCTCATCTTATTTTCTTCTCCTGGATTCCTTGAAAGATTCTGAAGTGTTAGAGCCCATATGAGTTCGTAGTAGAAAAGAAAAACAGTAGAGCTCGATTTACCGATTCCGAGATTTGCACGTCATTCTTTCTCATATGCGCATAAACTTACACGAACGTTTATTACGCGCTCGTCCACGTTACTATCACGTGAAAGGAACGTTTTTCTTCCTTATTTCCATGCTGCATATGTTAACATACATATATATATATATATATATATATATATATATATATATATATATATATGCATCCATACTTAGTGAATTATCCTTCTTCCTACTTCTTTCCTGTTCCACCAATTTTCCATTTTCTCGAATGTTCAGAATTATCACATGATCATGATTTAGGTAGACGAACACTCAAAACACGATAAGCAGGATGGAAGATTTCAGCTGGTACTTTTGTTCAATCGCCTACTGATCGATATATGAACCAATTTTCGTTATCTATTAATTCATTCTTTTTCTTTTACTAAATTGGATGATTAATTGTTTGAGTCCCAGGGATCTTTAAAATAACAGGGTCGAAGAAACCCGAACAGCGCGATAGCGCTTGTCTTAATCGATTGCGTAGAGAAACAAACGGCGCAATAGCGCTCGTCATATTTCTTATTTTTATGAAATACATCTATATTATTATATATGCGTACTATTAGTTTATAAATATTTCAAGTTTTGTTCAATAAAAATTATTTAGAAGAAGTCGTCCGTAACATTTAATTGTACTGGGACTTTTCGACACAAAATCTAAACAGCGCGATCGCGCTGCTTGCGACTCAAACGGTTAAAGAACACTGTTCACAGAATCCTGTGAACAAGTTTGTACTTTAATTGACAAAATGTTAAGTGTAAAATCTTGCGAAGAAAAATTGAATTAGCCTTTGTTTGGTATCCTAGTTTATAATTAATTGCTATATTCATTATAAGTAGTGGTCATATATTTCAACTGACAGTCAGAAAGGCAAACACTTTCGAACGAGGCTTATGTAAAGTATGCCGATTATCGATTGACGTGAGTAGTGAACATCCTAACGGTCGGTAAAAACTTGCAAGAAAAAATAACTTTAACGTGACACCGTCCGGGTTTAACGTACGAATATCTTCAAGGACAGCCTTTCGATCTAGTTGAATCATATTTGACAGTCTATTTTAGTTTAAAAAATCTAATTTGCCTATGGTCGTTTGATAAATTGTGCCATGTTGTAAATTCCGTGTATTTTTCAATAGGAAGAATATGGTATTGAAAATGCTTTTAACAGAAAAGATTTCCTTCTGCATATACTGTCTATTTTTCCTATTTAATAGTGCAAAAATTTGTTGAAATTCTTTCCTTCGTTATGTAAAGCCGTTTATTGGTACCAGGATAAAAGAGTGATTATATAATTGTGATTATCTAACTTATTTCGTGCGGATTGTTTAAAAGTGTAATTAAAATATAAAAATGGTCGGAAAGGAAATTACATATTTGAAAAAAGCAATAAACGTTCGATCATTTTGATAGCTATATTTATAATAAATATAATAGCTATAGTTTAGATTAAATGAAGTATATACACATTAATAAGGAAACTGATGCACTCCATATTAAAGATCTGCATTTATTTTGTTTTTTTAGAAGCAATATCTCCTTATCCTGCCATAGTTCATGCGGGAGCGTCGACGATGGCCTCCAAGGATCTCATCCTCAGTATCAAGACACGATCCTTACTATTGAGGAACTTCGTGCTCAACTGAACTCCTGCTTCACGTAAGTTTCCATTCCGTTCTAAATTACAAAATTTGTTGTGCAGAGTTGCATATTTAAACTAATTCTAATTCCAATTATAATTAATAAATAAGGAATAAGAAATTTTCGTTAAAAAAAATTATTTTCTTCTTTATTTTTATTATTTTTCTCGTTATATACACGTTATAACAGAGTAATTAAAAAAAGTCTCGTCAAACTCCATCAGGACAGATTGATGTAAAGATAATTTAGAAGTTTTTATGAAATACAAATTAACTCAAAACTTTTTCATATCTACATTTGATGATAAATTTTCATCTAAAATTTAAGATTTCATCATAAAACTGTGATAGATTGAATTACTCAGAAATAGATCTTAATAGTAAATACTTCTCCATCATCAAAACTTGAAGCATAAGGATGTTCTAAATTTCTAAAGAATAGGTATTTCCAAAATACATTAAAATACAAAAATTTAAAGATATAAAAGGCAAACTGCTTTGTATCCAACTTAGATATATTGAAATTTTAGAAATCAAAATTTAATCCATAATTTATTAAAAGATACACTAAAAATACACTAAAATTGTAGGTTGCGTCAAGCGCACATGTCGACAATAGCACGAAAATGGTGTATGAAATTTGATAGTTACTTATCTGTTACGTCAAAAGTAATATATACAGTCGCACTACACGTCTCCATGTTAAACGAGAGAAATTGATAAATGTTGTAGTTAGCTCAAGAGTAGAAGCTATCAGAAATAATGCACCTGACTGGGTTCTTCTTCGTATAATTTTTAATACAAGCTAGGAATTACACACTCTCGTTAGGCTATTGACTTCTGCAATCGTCTTAAAATCATTCTGTATGCGCTATTTCTGTTGTTTCGCTTGACGATCAAGTATTGAGAGTGATTAAGACCGCGCTTTATATGTACATTAACATATGCTTGTATGTATTAGCGCGACAGCAAGGATCCTGAGAACGGTTTGTAATTGGCTAAGCAAAGTTGAACTCTTGTCTTGACGTCGAGTCGATAATAATAGGTCGGTAATAGAATCCGACATGATCCGGAGTCGCGATGATTAAATATGTTTTAGACGTTGGTCGCGTATTAGACGCATCAAATGCCATGAAGAAATCCGATTTAAACTCCGTCATTCTTGAAATCCATTGTTTCAATCTGATTATTACGTCACTGGTACTTTGGTGTGAATGATTCAAAATGATTGATTTGGTTGAAAATCTTGCTGCGACCTTGTAAAATTCTAGAAATTTTTCAATTTTATTGTCGTTTTTTTAAACTTTATTATTTTTAAAGATGTACCTGTCCTAAAAATTAGATATTCCTTAAAAAAATATATACAATCTTTTTAAATTTCACGTATATTCAAAGTGTCGTACATTTACCTTAAACGCATAATAAATATTAGGTTGTCCCAAAAGTTTCTTTTGTTTTATAAGGAAATACACACAACATTTTTTATTTTATATTATTTTATTGAATTCTGTATGATTCATTTTGTTGCAATAGAACAAAAAATGTTGTGCATCTATTATTTTCTTATAAAACTTCTGGGACAATTTAATATCTAGTTTATGTACATTTAGAAATATATATGTAACTTACGTATTCTTATACGTACGTACTCAAGAGCTTGCGCGATACAGTGCACTGAGATTGAACTTAAGACATTTTCATAACCTATTGGATTTACAATTACTTCCACCTTATGATTTTATAATTATAGAAATAAGATATCAAGAGACTATATTATCCAGTCGAGTTACTTTTTTCGATTAACGTAACATACATTTGATAATAAAATAATAATTTTTAATATTTTGATTAACAGAAAGAGGACAAGCAGATTATTTCTATTTTATGATATTATTATTTTATGATATTTTATGATATTTTTCCACGTTATAGATACCAAAGAAATTGATCCTTCTTTCGTAAGTCTAAAGCATCATAAACTCTTTCATCAAAGACGTTTTTTATTTATAGATGTGGGGTTTCGTGGAGCGAAGAACATGTCTCTCTGGACTGCAGCGAATGCGGTGGCTATTCCCTTCAGCGGCCGTGTCCACTCTGTGACGGACGTTGTCGCACCTCGTGGAAACGCGACCTTACTATGGTATATATCTATTTCTTCTCTTAACTATAATATACCTTATAAACGCCGTAAAATGAGGACTCATTAGCGCAGAAATAAGAAATGCAAATCTGCTTTTAGAAAAATAAATAAACTTATTTTTAATCCAAGTACAATGAAATTAATGACAATTATATGCAATTTGTCATCAGCTTCAAAACTATATGCATATTTAATAATGTTAGGTGTGTCCCGACAAAGAATTAAAATAGAAAAAAGCAAAATATAGAATATTATAGAATAATAAAATCAATTTTTATGTTTTAATCAGATGTTCAATATTAGCTGTAAGACGAGTAGTTGTACTCTTATCGATTTTGCGCATGACATCTATAACAGCCTCGTGTTACCATGAAGGTCATATTAACGACTGCCTTGTTCGCGATAAGTTCTAAATGTTAGTTATACGAAGCAGTCGATAAATGCTGAGCTTAAGCAATAAAACTTTTTTAGCTCCTTTTTTAATCAATAAATGAAGATCAAGAAATTGAAAGAAATAAGAATATAACGAAGAATGAACATGATGTAAATAGCTACATAAATAAAGAATATACAAAATTTTATAATAAATATATAATTTTTAGTACAAAAAATGAGTTTCTAAAGAAATAGATATTTTAAAAATAGAAGAACTATGATATTTTTTATCAGAAAGTATACAAGTTCTATAAATTATATTGTAACTTTCTATGAACAATTAGGACTAATGAAATTGCAATTGATATCGGTTTTAAAATCGGTTTTATCGGATATTAAAAATGGCATAACTGTCTGTCGTAAAAAGAATTATATAGGTATATATAGTTATAATTTATAACATATAGCTATAATTTATTATAATATATAGCTATAATTCGAAAAATACCATGCATGCAACGACGCACATTTGTCTTTCTGCGACTAAGTAAAATGTTCATCTATTATAGATCATTATAGTATAATAAAATGAATGAATCAAGAATATAGAAAAATAAATTTTTTATTTTACAGTCGCATGCCAGTGGTAAAGCAAGATGGATTGGTGAATGTGGATTAAGTTGCGGTCCTTCCATCGAGGAGCCATTGGTGCCCGCGTTGGAAAAACTACGAGCCACATCGTGAACTATGTTCAGCAGCAAATGCATAGAAAGACGTCATCGTGTACCGTCAACCATGCACAAGACTTAATCCATCACCATTCATATAGCGTCACCCCACCACCATTGTGCGAGTCGGAAATGTGTGAATGTGGATTTTGGATGTATAAATGATACATTATGTTCCTGAGGAGCGAGAACGGAACGGACAACATCGAACAATGAAACCCGTTCTTCTTCCATGGCTTCATGTTTGATGATGCATTACCATGAATGGTCGATTAGCGAAGAATCTTCTGAGAGCTTAAGCAAAGATCACCATCTTCATCGTCATCGTGAATTCAAGAGACATTTGGGTTTAAAAAGGCGAAGAACTACTGCGTGGAATTTTCGCTGCTGACGATTGCTTCTTGATAGATCAAGAAATATGATACAATACCACGTTCGATCTCTTTGTATTACTAGAAATTTTGAATCGCATTTCATTGGGAATATGTATTAGCCGCTGAAACTTTAATTGAATTAATAGTTAAAATGATTTCGCCTCTCAGAAACAATTGACCGACAAATTGATACAGCTGTGTGCTTTTAGAAGAATTAATCAGGGCTGTAATTACATTTCGTTGATAGCGGTCGGTTAGCGGATATCCTCGTTAATCGATAAATATTGGTGCAACGTTGTTTGAATTCAGTACATAAGTTTTTATATATCCTTCACTACAATGAAATGCTGCTATATTTTGGCAAAAGTAACGAGAAAATACTTATCCAAAATGGTAGTAGAGCGTGAATAAGTAGTTCCAAAATGCGCGCGCATGCGTGTGTATCACGGTTTTACGAATCTGCAATAAGTATTTTCACGCTTAGTTTGTGACGAAAAATTACACTTTAGACTTTTCTTTATTAGCTACTGTAAATTTGGTCTCGAAAACACAACTTTCGAGGTTTAAGTACCATTTTACGAGATTATAAAGCAAAATGAATTTCTGTTATTAGATCAATTTGTAAAAAGATAGTATCTTGGATCAGTGTAGTTTAAAAGATATGAAACGAGAAGATTAATATCTGAAAGAATGGCATATGTATTTATTATTAGATTTACGGAATCAAAATTAGGAGTTAAATTTTAATTGAAAGCTGGGTAAACTATATCTTTTTCGAAAACAACATACATTATATTCAAATAATTGCTTGATAATTAAGAGGAACTTGCAATATAACGCGCAAGAAGAGTTTAACTAAAATTTGAAGACGTATTAACTTCAGACAAAATTAATTAACCGAATCCATAACCTCACATCAATCTAACATCATAGACCTATACCATTAAATTATAAATGAAAGCTTTCTATTGCATATGATGGAAATACGTACAGAGTGGCAAAAGATTGATTTCATAGAGACATAGAAACTTTGGTATATTATACTAAATATAATACGTCTTCATTTGCGATTGCACTCTTAAATGTTGGTGCTAAGTGCCAAGAAACACAAAAATTAACCTAAGAAGCAGAACTGTGAAAAAATCAATCAACATAGAAAGCTAGTAAACGTGAATTAAACTTCTTTTTATGAGTTAAAAATATACCGCGTTTCCAATGGAAAAATTTCCAACTTTAAATAACCATATGTACAACAATTTTATTGTAAAATACGATTTTAGATTTGTCAAGTTAAAAGTAGCTAAATCATATGTCACTCTCTACTATTTTCCACGTAATAATATGTTTCTACTCCGTTTTAGCTAAATAATGTATATGTAGCTTATATGAAAAAAACGATCAAAGAGAAGCATTTATGTTGGTGCCAATAATTTTATTGAATTTATACCATTTCATTCATTTCTTAAACCGTTCACCGAAATGCTTTTAATATTAGTTTTCGTGAAATAATTGTATAATTTATGCACGATTCATTTCTGAACATATCTGTATATTTCTTGACAGTGTAATATTTCGTATGTGAGAACATGTTCATCAAGTCCATGCTCATTTATATTAAACTATAACTCGTGAACATTTTCTGAAGTATTAGCCTAGCTGCAGGCTTTAGTTTAATGCTTTAGAAAAAACGTTTGGTAGCAATTTTTATTTAATCAATAAAATTCTTATTTATGACCAAAACATTAAAATTATTATTATGGGTTTAATAAACGATATTCGTCAAAAAAAGTTGGTGTTATTTATAAACACAAAATAACAATAAATAACACAAGACATATATATACAACACAATAATCATACATATGAAAAGTAAAATTTTACATATACAAGACACGCATAATTTACGCAGCAGAATAATTTTTAATCAAAATAATATAGTGAATAAAAAGGAGTATGCGAAGGTTTCTCTTTTATTGACAATTTTATGTACATTTTTATTATGCTGTGTAGCATATCCACTCATGTTGAATTATATCAAAGTACATTATTCTGTTTATGCACTTTCTTATTTCAAGATTACTTATTTGTATATTTCATGAAATATATAGTACGATAAAAATAATACACTACTGTAATAGCCAAAGTAGAAACAGATTGATCATCAAAGAAGATACAAACCATACTATATATTGAATGCTGAAATAAGTACTGAAATAAGCACTCCAAACTAGAAACACGGACAAAATTGTGCTATATCAGAAAAGAATGAATTTTACTATCAAATATCAAATACTGGGAAGTTTTGATCACAAACGTATTAAGTCTAGTTGTTACTCTTTAATTAAGACTGTTTCTATATTGATCTGTGAACTTTAAGTATATAGCCGCATTGAAAGTGGCATACTTTTGCTGTACAATTTTTAGAGAATATTAACTCATAAATTATCGTACAAAATATCTCCATTATATAGCTCTTAATATTATTGGGTACAATTTGCAAAACTGTTCGGTAGAAAAAGACATTATTCCGACTGAGAATTACACAAAGAGACAAATACTGAAAAGACTGCATATAGAGGTAAGGGCAACGTTGCTCCTTAAAAAATCTGTGCGTGAAATTATTTGCTGCCTAAATCACGCTAAAATATTTTACTATTTAGTTTACATAAACGCAGCACTGATTTGCTAAGAGATCGGTCAAACTCTTCTTTGAAATAATAAAGAGAATCTCAGCACCATTATCCTACAAGGACAACTAATCTTGCTTGCAACGTGTGCAAGTATTGACAAGAATTACACTTTGGTGTACGACATGGTTCACGTGCAGTAATAAATAAAGTTGCTGCATTGTAATGATAGGATATTGGTAACTTCTTCTTGTCGATCGTTCCGTCCTGTACAAAAATTAAACAATTGTACGGACAATTTTACAATACATGACCATGAACAAATTTCATTAAAAGACTAGGACAGGCTAAAATTATATTTAAAATTAAAATATAATTAAAATTATATTACTTCGAACAGAATTCTAGTAGGAACGAATTGCAGGTGGAACCGTCGCACATTCTTGTTTATCTAGAGTATTATCTATGACTGGTCTGAACTCAATAGATACCTGAAAAATTTAGTTTAATTTAGTAAGCTATTCTAAAAGAAAGTGAATATAATTCGTATATAATTCGATATTTACTTCGCCTGTTCGGGGGTTGATTTTTGTAAGTGTGTGTTTTCGCCAATGTTGATCCAGTGATTTGGGCTCCTGGTTCCCTATCGGTTTACTATAATCGTATTCATCGATTCTATCTCTAAAATCTTCACGTGCATGAGCCCCGCGACTTTCTTTCCTATTTTCCGCAGCTACTATTGTTTGCATAGCATTGATCATTAAGTTTTGTAATTCAAGAGACTCTACAAGATCAGAATTCCAGATCATAGATTTGTCCGACACCTTCAGATCGCTCAACTTGTTGTATAAAGCAGACATCTTCTGACAGCCTAATAGAATTAAAAAATATTTTAGCTTTAAATCGCTATTTACAATATTTCTACAACAATTCTAAATTAAATTTTCAATTGAATTTCTACCTTCTTGTAATGTTTCAGCTGTTCTGAACACGGCTGCATGGGTTTGCATAGTTTTCTGCATGCTTAATCTCAATTCTGCCGTAGAAATACTGCCATTTGCATTTCTAACCCAATCCAAATTTGCTACACTTTCTTCTCCAGCATTCTAAAATATATATTAATCACAATAATCGGTTTTTGCATTATACTAATCGATAATCATTGCAAAAACATGTTACTAACAGGTTTCAGAGGACCAATGGCTTCTCCTGGCTTATTTTCCGCTGCGATTGTTTTAGCACAAGCACGACCAAACACAACTAAATCTAATAATGAATTTGCACCAAGACGATTAGCACCATGAACAGATGCGCAAGCTGATTCTCCACAGGCATATAGTCCAGGCACAACTGTATCCTCGTCATTTTTCCTTGTTAGAACTTGACCTCTGTAGTTTGTAGGTATTCCTCCTATATAATTAAATTTTTAATAGTATGAAATTGCTATCTAATAGGCTTACATTACTTTTAACATTTAATAATGTATCTTCCTTTTAGGATTGAAATTTAAAAAAAAAAAACAGGGTACATACCCATATTATAGTGTACCGTAGGTATAACAGGAATAGGTTCTCTTGTTACATCAACTCCAGCAAATATCATTGCTGTTTCTGAAATACCAGGTAGCCTGGCTGCTAACTGTTCAGGAGGTAAATGATGGAGTTGCAAATAGATATGATCTTTCTCTGGACCAACGCCTCTAAATAAAATTAAGTCATATTGATAAATAAACCATTGTTAATCTCATATAACTCTTTTATAAGCTATCAAAAAATTATGCAGTTAGTGTATCTAAATTTTTAGCGATGAAATAAAATAAATCAATATAAATAAATATAAATTTTATGTTTATAATAAACTTTGACTAAAATCTAGTTTTTATCTGTTTTTATCACAAGGATTTTTAAGATTGTATGATTACTTAGTAGAGAAATTACTTAAATGTTTAATATAAACAGTAATAAATCGTATAATGATATTCAGTGCAGATAGTAAAAGAATTTTCCATTTATTTCGCCTCAAAGAAATTATGTATTTCCACTTTTTGTATGATTTCAGAATAATCTATATATGTATGTGTATATTTATACGACTTACCTGCCTTCCCGGATTTCTATAGTCATAGACCTAGATACAACGTCCCTAGAGGCTAAATCTTTCGCGACTGGAGCATAACGTTCCATAAACCTTTCACCTTCACTATTAACGAGATAGCCTCCTTCACCGCGACTGCCTTCTGTAATGAGGCAACCAGCTCCATATATTCCTAAAATAAGAAATAATGTTATAAATATATCATAAACGAATGTAGAAATCAAATCAATGTTTACACATTATTTTGTACCAGTAGGATGGAATTGCACGAATTCCAAGTCCTGATTTGGCAAATTGGCTCTAGATATCATTGCAGTGCCATCACCAGTGCATGTATGAGCAGATGTGCAAGAAAAATATGCACGACCATAGCCTCCAGTTGCTAGTACTGTGTTTTTAGCATGAAAACGATGGAGTGTACCATCCTCCAAAGAAAGAGCAATCACACCTCTGCACTCTCCATCCTCCATTAGTAAATCCAGGGCGAAGTATTCGACAAAATAGTTGCACTCATAGCTTAATGATTGACCATATAATGTATGAAGCAGAGAATGACCTGTTCTGTCTGCTACGCAGCAACATCTGTGAGCTTGACCACCTTTCCCAAATTTCAGGGATTGTCCACCAAAAGCACGTTGATATATTTTGCCTAAAATAAGAATGATTATTTCAGAAAAATTTTTATTTTAATACTGCATATACATAATAAGGTCGCCTTTTTGTGATTAATAATTCTGATTATTCTATAAATTTATGGAATATTTTATCTATAAATTTATCTTTTATCATTACAAATATCACTTTGAAATTGAAACTATACAACAAATAAGCATATTCACATTACTAGTAGGAGTACAACAATACCTAGGTATCAGCTGAAAATGACATAATGAGGTCATAAATTGAGACATTTAAGGGGAGATAAGGAGCTCGAATTGTGGGTGACCCTTGTTCAGGGCTGTATAATAACAATTCAGAATTATTTCTTCCTTTCAAGTAGGTATGTTGGCGGTAGAGAATTTTCTGGCAACCCTGGTCACTGGATGCATACGGCCCTGAGAGCGGCTAGATCAATCGATATCACCGTTTAATGTTTTACGTTTTAATTTACGACCACACTATATCGCTTCCAACTATGATACATGGCAACCGTAAAATGTGATTTGTTATTTTTAAATGTCAATTATAAATTCTTATCAATACTGTTTTTGATAGTTATAAATTTTGGTAGTAATAATACCTACGTCTTCAGAATAACAGGTTCGTGAGTAAAAAATGCTTAGGTGTTATTATAAACATTGAAAAATTATGAATTATATGGATTTCAACTATGGATAAAAATATAAAACAGAAGCAAAATTATAATGGATGTGCTCAAAAGAATCGCAAAGACGAAGAATATAAAACAGATAACCAAATTCAAAAAATAAAAGAATCTGAATCAAATTATAGACTGAAGTCAAATAAGTAATTTGTACACTTTTAGATATTTTTATGACTGATTTGTTATAAATTGATTAATTAATTATCATTATATAAACAATTACTGTTTATATTTAATATTTGTATAGTTCAAATCAAAGAACCCATTCTCGTTCTCGCTCACCATGTAAGAATTCTAAACAATGGATAAGTTCAAATGCTTTCATAAATTTTGTTCAGGACTTCAGACAAGTAATTAAGCATATAAAAAATCTATTTTTGCTTATCAATAAAAAAATTACATTTACAGAATCTTACTGGTGTCAGAAGTACAAAAATATTCCAGATAGCTGGTGAAAGATGGAAAAAAATGCCTTTTGAAGAAAAACAACCATATATAAAGGCAGCTATGAATATTAAAAATAAAAAGCAAAATCAACAAAAGATTGAAAACATAAATAATGTCGTTAATACAAATACAGAACAACCAAAGAATGAAGATACACAAAAACAAGAAAAAACTGGCAAGAGAGAAAGAAAGAAAAAGGTTAATACTTTATTTGATTAAATTAACTAAAACCTTTTATCTCTTAGACAGTATGAATAGTATAGGTCTTTAATTATAGGAACCAAAAAAATCTATTAAGAGTAAAAGTAATACTGAATCAGATAATGAATCGATCTCTTCTGGTACAACAGCCACAAATACAAGTGAAGATATGTCGGATATGAGTTCATAAATACAATACAATCAGTTATATAAATGTGATGGTATTTATAACCAATTGATGTTTTGATAACTTTTCTCATTGTGTAACTTATTATTAAGAAGACTCAAATTTTTCATATATAATAAAATTTTTCATTTGTATTAAAATATATTTATGATCCGTGCAAAATTTAAAATGATACATTTACTTTTTATATAAAACATACAATGCTGCCTATATTTTATAAACAATATTACCATCTGAAGTTCGACTGAAAGGCATGCCACAATTCTCCAATTCAATGACTGCCTTTGGTGCTTCACGTGTCATATAATGAATAGCATCCTGATCACCCAACCAGTCAGATCCCTTAACTGTGTCATACATGTGCCACTGCCAGTTATCTTCCTCCATATTACCCAAAGCAGCATTGATACCTCCTTGAGCAGCAACAGTATGTGACCTTGTAGGAAATAGTTTAGTAATGACTGCTGTCTTGAATCCTTCAGCGACCAAGCCATAAGCTGCACGCAATCCTGCTCCACCAGCACCCACAACAACAGCATCATAAGTATGATCTACTAATGGATAATGCTTAGAAACATTGTCTGAGATTTTTGCAGCCTTGCCATCTGGGGTATAATGAAGTTTGCGATTTGTAATGACCAGTAATCCAAATTTGTTCTGAAATAACATGAAAGCATGATAAAAAGATTGGTTAGGATAAATAGATATCACATGTGATAATTATACAAAATCATGACTGAATCTTATATCTATAGTGTCTGTACATAGCAAGTGTATGTATGCATAGACTTATACATATATATAGCATAATCACATTGCATTAATATTCTATTTATAAAACACGAAGCAGTTTTAGAAACTGAATTGAAAAAAGTAAGGTGACACTGTTTAAATCGTTACAAAACGCAATTCGATTTAATAAATGATTTAACCGTACTTTAATACGTAACATGTCACTCGTGATATACTGATTTTTAATGGCATTGCAACATCAACGATATCTGACCGAAGATTTAATCTCGAGTAATATTTTTCGTAATAAGACTACATTTTGACAAATTTTTTTAAAGATACATAAAAATAAACCTAATTTACAATAATTTTTAAAAATTTGTTGTGATAACAATAGTTTGTTAGTATTGCGATAGAAATATAATAATGATATGTAAAATTATGTAATTAATTAAGACGCGTGATTGTCCTGTATCATAAACAAGGTTAATTGCGTTTCGTGCAATTTTATCGAAATGTACTGAAATATATTAATGGACTATTATTTATTGAATGTATCATATAAATGATTAAAAAGTTGTTATATACCGGAATGTAATTATCCTTATCGAATTGAAAATGTTTTCACAATGAGGCCATAGAATAGAACTATGTATTACTCGATGAACATCATTTACCATATGGAGACTAAGAGAAATGATATGTTGGCGATAAGTTTTTTGTCCTATACTAGATATACTGCATTTAAATTTCAATTTTATACACTTTTAATCATACTAAAGTCATGTTGAAAAAATGGCTAGTGGTTATAAAATCGAATATTTAATACGAAACAAATTAATAGAATGAAAACCAAGTAATTATCTAAAACAGATTTATTACGCTTTTATTTCCGATTAATATAGTATGATGAATATAAAAAAAGAAATTCGAAGATGGTAAAGTTAATGAATTAACATATGAAATGATATTTAAAGAGTGTAATTTCGCGCTAATGTCAGTTTCCCGTGCCGGTAGTTTATCCGCAATTATAATTAAACTTCTAAAATAAGATACAGCAATTTTTTTCATTGTCACGTATTTAAGGTCAACATTAAAGTGAAGAATAGACAAAAAATATTTGTTTAGTGAAGATAACGGAAATTAGAATCGTTGTTACCTATTTTGCAGTGAAAATCATGATTATTGAGTAGGCCGGCTATTGTGGGGTGGCGCGTACGAAATGAAAGAAGTGCGGTAAGAAAAGACATTCGACGTTAGAATTGTCTGCTAAACGTTCTCCTGTCTAGCCTGAATTTATTCAAATCACTATTATTTTAATCAGCGTGTTTCCAGTATTTATTTATTCATGACTTTTAGACAATTTTAAAAGACTGATGTTTATAACGAAAAATATTTTGCGAGAGAATCGATGCAGGTATTCGTTAAGACATGTTAGTAAACTTACGTAATTGATCAACGCCGAGTATTATATAGCAGGTATATCATTGTTAGATTAAAAATTACATAACTTAACGAAAATCGGCTTACCAACGTCGTTGTGGGAGGATTTCTCGCCAGTAAAGACGATAGCTTCAAAAGACCGCTCATCTCGGTATAATGTCACTTGCTCAGGTGAAAATGTTATTATTAACAATAACACGCGCACCTCTTTATCGAATGCGCGATTCGGATTCACCGTGCAAATGCTAATATTTGTTAACTTCACTCCCGCACTTCTCGCACGGCGACGTGAAGTGTACAAGTCGGTTGAGTACCGACTACTGGCGGAAGCTTCCTGACGAATATCAGTGCTGCCAATCCTATCGTCACGAGATAACCTCGTTTGTGAGGTGCTCGCTAATTTTTTGCTTCAATCTCATTGTTTTTCATTCATACACTTTGTCTGTTTTTAGCATTTTTAAGGTATAATTGTTTTAATATTAATCCTTCGTCCTTCGAAATTTCGAAGTTAACGTCACAAATAATAGTTAACCGTAGGCGGGAAAATTAAACGATACCGCGAAAGAAATCAAGCGGTTCTCATTTCACTTTACATACGATGGGGTGTTAACGGTATTTTGAATTATGTAGCTATACGAGTGCGTGGGTTCTAAAGGGAAAGTAACTCGATATAATCTGTGTAATGTACATCATTTACCTGTGCTCTAAGGAATGAATATTAAACCAAAAAATCTAAATAATTCAAACTCTATCGATAAATCATTACAAGTAGGCATCGATATAAATTAAAAATGCTAGTGAGAGTTACAGAACTTTAACAATAAAGAGGTAAGTTTATTCATATTTGTATGTAGTCGTTGTTTTTTTAAATTTAAATTTGGCCATTCATTGCTTGGTGAAATATCGATCATACCAAGTTGGTTTCAAAATGTACACGTGTACTATGATGTTTCAGAAAACTTCAGAATCTATGATTGTTTGTGTTTCGAATTCCACAGCCATTGATTTCGCAAAAATTCTCACGCTTTATGAGGTTGTTAACACAGCTGCTAACGGTGCCTATGCTTAACCGAACTTTATTTCCTGTAGTACGGGGAGAAAGAAAAAAAAATGAGAAAGATTTGTCGTACTCCGGGGTTAGCGGTATGGCGCACGTTTCGTTTCCCTATTGGTTGATTCTTTGTAGGCTCGTCTCTATATACATAGGTAAATCTTATATCGTATAGTGGGGTGTCACATGGTGTCACACATACAGGTACCTTAGTCAGACGTTACCAATACAATAGCTGATCAAGTGTTGGTAAGTGTAGGAATGTAGGAGTACGGTTTACGAAACAAATTAGCTTGCACTGATTCATATATAGCTAGTGTAAGTATTCATTGTTCATGTTTAAATATATATGAGTTCTACAGATACGATCTATTTGTTAAATTTTTAAAATTTTCAATAGAAAACCTTATTATATAAATATGTTAAACATATAAAATGTTGTGTGTACGTGTAATAAAAAATGAATACTTTCTTTTATATTATTTTATTTTATTATTACATCTTATATCCGATACAATCAAACAATAAAATTATTTGATATGTTTTCGACTAAACTTTTGCATGCAGATAAGCTTTGTCCTTCGTTGTTTCTGATCAGTTATATTCTGGTTTTTCTAATTGTTCCGAACATTTTATCTTATATTTATTTATGGAAAAATAAGAATTTTAAACAACATACACTTTAGATTCATTGAACATTGTTTTCTAAATTCAGAGTCATTTGTATCGAACACAGCTTTTTATTTTGTAAATAGTCAAGAAATAAAACGTAATTACTTCCAGAACAATTCTGAAAAATATAATTTAAGGAGATGTTCTTTGAATATTAAATTCTGAATGAAAAATAGAATACATCGATGTAAGTAGCTATCTTTCACTCTGTTATTTACTTATCAAATAATCATCATCCGATTTTACGAATATCGATGTGAAATAATTTCTCTTTGCGAAAATATTCGAGGGTAACGGTAACTAATTTTTAATCGTGTTACAATGTCCGATAGTGGTCGTAAACAGTGCGAAGAATGGCTTTCACTCTGCAGGATAAGTGATACGTTTCGTTAATTGACTATGTAAAATAAGGTGACAGACAGGTCCGTGCCTCCGGTTGGAATTAATTACAGTAATCGATTCGACACAGTGGACGAAAGTTGTATAAACAACAAAATTTGCAGGTTCGTTGTTTTAGCGGTTTCAAGATAGAAACATGGCTCATATCTGTATTATCAATCATGTCAATACAAAGAATGTTGATAATATTAGTAATATTATTAGCCATGTTAATTTAGAAAAAAAGAAAAAATCAGGCGAGAAAGGTGAAAGGGAAGAATCGTAATGGGATTTAATGATCGTATTAATATACTCGAATCGATGGAGGAACATGTCGGGCTTCTGTTTCGTCCAGTGTCGTGTCGATGACAGGACGATAAGAAATGCTGATCTGTAAAGGTGGAAATATTTCTGATATTTCAACTGATAAAAAGAATACACAATTGCCATATTATATAAATCTCGCAAGTTTAAATATAATTGGCGATAAAGTTTCAAAATTCGGTTCAAATGCAGCTACACTTTTATATTTCATTTTTAATTTAGAAATAAAATTTCGAACATTTATTATTTAATTTTATTTAATTATGATCGAAAAATCATTTAATAAAAATCATTGCGCCCCCGCTATAATATAATAATAAAAATATAATATTAATAATAAATCAATAATATAAAGTAAAAATGTTGACTATAAAAAGCTAAAGTTATCAATAAACAAAATAATTCTGTCGGAAAAAGTATACCATCGAGGCGCTTACATGCATTGATATGCCGTGAAATAAGTGATAAAGGAAAATAGGAAATCCCGATAACTTACCGATCCATCTGGTCGGGACCATGTGAGTGTGTGTTTGCGCCAATGCTCAGCATATGATCGTTTCTTCTGACCTTCAAGAGGTTTCGAGTAGTCGTATTCATCGATTCGTTCCTGCAAATATAATTTTCGTTCGATTTCGTCGTGAATATTAGCCAGCTGCAGATCGAATTAGATATTAGATTAAACAAAGATATAAATACTTTGAAATCATCTCGAGCATGAGACCCTCGAGACTCTTTTCTGTTTTCGGCCGCGTAAACGATGTGCATACAAACCAACATCATGTTTTGTAATTCTATGGCTTCTACCAGTTCTGTGTTCCAGATTAAAGATTGATCTTGAACCTAAAACAATTCGAACATGTTATAAGTTTCAATTCTTTCTAATTCTTAACACGTATTAATCATCAGAAAATTTCTTTTATTCCTGATATATATTAATTTATGTCTAGTAAATTTTGTTCTTTAATTTATTCCAAAAATACAGTTCAACTTATAATTTTGAGGGTCGAAAATTGATCCCATTTATCGTTGAAAACACTCAGCCATTAACACTTAACCATTGCTACGTTCGTAATGTATAATGCCTTATCTGTTCCTGACTCCTACTTACATCGTATCAAACACAAACCAAACCTATTGTTATTTTATATTTTTGATATAATGTCTTAATTAATTATTTATGAGGCTGTGTTTACACAACTCTATGTAGCAGATCGGCGAAGCTGCTTCGCACTATTTGTATATAGTTTAATATTTTTTTCTTTCTTCTGTTCATGTCGACATCGTCTGATGAGAAAAACTTGGGACAGTATATCGTATGACAGATAAAACAGATTAAATGTCGAGAAGATGAAGACCTTATAACTCAATCTTACATAAATGCATCATTTCGATCAATTCACCTACACATATATCCGGCAAGTCGCAGGTAAAGAGTCGCGTCATCTCACGACATCCTCGTTGTAATACATCGCAGGTTCTGAACACCGAGCAATACTTGTGCATAGTTTGCTGCATCTCTTCTCGCAGCTCGGCGATAGGAATACAACCTTTTGCATAACGAGTCGCGTCAAAGCGGCAAATAGACTCCTCGCCAACAATCTGTACACATACGTAAGTATGCAATTGAGTATAGTTATAAGAGACAAAATAACAATAGGATCTTAATAATAGCCGGTATTTTGTTTCATTATTTGATTCGAAGCTTCAATTGCGTTTGAGTTTTATTATTGAAAGATGAATGAGAGATTATAAATAAAAATTGGTTAAACCTGTCAGGATAAATGATTTTAATACAAACGTATATCGTTGCTATTTCAAACTTTTCAGTGACAACATTGAATATTAATGTTTAATTCAGATAAAGAATTATTATGTACGTAAAGACGTCACATACACGTAAATGAGAATAGCTGTGTATAACTAACAGAGGAAAAATCACAATAGGATATTAATAATAGGCAGCATCTTACGTTCGATTGTTCAACTTGAATCCTCGATTCGAGTTTCACTATTCAGAGTTGAATGTTTTTATCTCAGGATGATAAATGAGAGGTTATGAATGAAAGTTAATTGAATTAAAATGTCCTAATGTGTTCTTTGTGTATTTAATATACAATTTGAAGGTTCACAGTCGAATAATTTGAGATATTTCTGATCAGAATAAATAATTTTGTTTATTTAATAGAATGAAATAAAAATATACAATATATATATCAGAATATTAAGACAAAATTTTGATATTTTAAATGTCATTGCTATTTCACAATTTATTGTAAATCCTTCTTAATATTCTGTCGTTAAAACATAATATACTAATAATATACTTCTAATATAATACTAATTGGACATTGAATTTCATTGCTTCATACGGTGAACGATGTATGTATAGGTTATCGGTGAGACTACAAAATAAAATAAGATTACAAAAAAGAGCAGATTTAATTTCTCTTTTACCTCTAAAAGTAATAAATCATAATTGGAGTAATCTTTAGTACTTTATGTTTAAAAATTAATTATTATTATTATTATTATACATAAACCAATCATCTGTGAAATATTTATGTTATTAGTGTTTCACTAATTAGTGTTTTGTCTGAGACAACAGATCTTAAAATCGAAGCATTTACGTATTTAACTAAGTTTACCGATGAGTATTTCATATACAGAGTGGATGTATTATAATACAGATAGCCATAGAGCATGTTGTAGAATTTTTGTAAGTATCTTCTTCAATTATGGAAGCATAAATGGGTCCCACTAAAAAACTATGTGAATTTAGAATACGCGAAGAAACATAATTTTGTATTCCACAACTCATTAAGTATTCCGTGCCACGTATAACGAACCATCGAAAATAAATTATGCACTTACGGATGGTAAGTCCTCGTGACGTTCTCCAGGCCTGGTCATGCAGTCGATCTGATCGGAAATTGCCTTGCCAAAAACGACTAACTCCAGAAGGCTATTGGCGCCTAACCGATTGGCCCCATGGACAGACACGCACGCGGTTTCACCTGCTGCCCAGAGTCCTTCGATCACGCTATCTTCCTCGTTTTCTCGCGTCAGAACCTTGGACAGAGTTACCAACCAGTGATTCATGCTTCGTGCGTAGTTGGTTTAGCGAAGGGCGTTCTAACTACTCACCTGTGCTCGCCAGTTCGTGGGTATGCCGCCCATATTGTAGTGCACTGTGGGAATGATAGGTATCGGTTCTTTTTCTACATTCACGCCGCTGAAGACCCAGGCTAAGTGCGAAATTCCTGGTAGTCGCGTGCGTATTGTTTCTGTTGGCAAGTGATGTAGTTGCAAAAATACATGGTCTTTCTTCGAACCTACACCTCTAGAATGGAATAAATTTCATGGAAGTCACAAGGATGCAGTAGTTTCGTGCTAATAGAAGGAGATGATCTTTGTGTGTTTAATTTTGCGACTTAGGTTCGTTTGGATAAATTAGCAGTAACTTTCATAGGATCGTTATTAAAGCACAAATGTGGAAAGTATAAATTGTATATATTGATATAAGTTATTTATATATTTATATAATATTATATAACCTATATCAAAGATATAATTATATAAATAAATAAAATAAATAAATAAATAAATATATGTATATAGACTTATATGTAAATTATGTATACGTATGTTTCTTAAGATATTTAGATATATGAATATCATTGGATTTCTTACAAATCATCTTACATAATAAATATAAAGAGTGTTACAATTTCTTATCAAGAAAACTTGAGGTTAACTCAGAGATTATAAGTTTATTTCGCACTTATGATGTAATGAAACTTTTCCATCTTTTTCCATCTATGACCTGAAAATTATTTCATGTGCTAGTATATAAATATTATATAAATAGATAATTTAATGTACCTACAGAGTATTAGATAATTTAATATGTCTACAGTAGTAAGTCTTCTTTCTCGTTCAATAGTTTTACCAAAGGTCAATATAGAAATCTCTTTTAAATTCTGATAAATGAGAGGGAAGATATAAGAAAATAGACATAACGGGACCGGGTAAAAACAAATCTGTTTTCATAAAGTAACGGCGCCGGAGAGCACCGAAGAGTATGGTATGTTTCGTTATACGGTAGAACTCCATTTATCTTGACCAGCTCACCAAAAGTATAATTGTGAAAAATTAAGTTCATTTTAATATTCCAAAAGTTAAAACTTAAGATATTAAGCGATAAAAGTCGGGGATGTATTTCACATTATAATTGAATTTGACATTGTGTATTTCTATTAAATGTATCGTAATTATTGCATATTAAATTATTTTCTTTTATTCGTACAATCTTGAGACTTTTCACTTGTAGTATGTATTACTTTAAACATTTCACCTATAGCTAGAGTTTATATTAGGTCGTCCGGAAAGTTTCTTTCGTTTTATAAGGAAATAATGCATGGACAACATTTTTCGTTTTATATTATTTTATCGAATTACGTATGATCCATTTTTTTATCAAAATAAAGATCACAACGTTCGACAGATTAAGTTTCATGTTTGTATAAAGATACGTTGTTGTAAAGGACGTGTCTGTAAAAGAAAGACACTTTTCGGACAACCTAATATAATCGGGGTTCACTGATTTTCCCCACTACCAGTGAATTCCAAGTAATAGGAGTTCACGCTCAGATAAAAGTTTAATTCCTAAGTTTAATCATAAGTTAATGTGTAATAAGTAAAATTCAAATAAATGGAGTTTTATTGTCGAGTATGGCCACGAAAGTGTTAAACATATTCATAAAATTTCCTATATGCTTACCTTCCTTCGAATATTTCCATTGTTATTGCTCTGGATACGATATCGCGAGACGCGAGGTCTTTCGCGTTCGGCGCGTATCGTTCCATGAAGAATTCTCCTTCGGAATTGAGTAGCTTCCCGCCTTCTCCACGGCTACCTTCTGTTATCAAAATGCCGCTGCCGTATATTCCTGGCGGAAAAATCGACTGGTTAAACGGGGAAAGCTTTTGCCCTTGCGGATTCTGTTTTCCTTTTTGCTACGCAAATACCGGTTGGATGAAACTGGATGAACTCCATATCTTCAAGGGGCAATCCTGCTCTGGAGGCCATCGCCATACCATCTCCGGTGCATACATGTGCCGCGGTGCAGGACAGGTAACATCTTCCTGCTCCTCCTGTAGCTAATACCTGGAAAAGGTGTCAGCTTGTTTATCGGCTCGATATTTAATGCTCATGTTTAACGACCCGTCGCGCCGTTCCCTGGCTTCGTAGGATAATATGGTAACATGATGCTAAGGATACCGTGTCTGAAATTTTTCAAAAGCAAAAACCACGATGAAATGTGGCATGCATGGGACTTATACATATATTTAGTAAACAATTTGCAAACTGTTTTCTTTCTTCGTTCCTTTTACTTATTTTGTCAAAAAATATAATTTCAATGCATACGATGTTATAAAATTAAAAGAACCGCTTTGTACATCGTCATGCAGCAAATATTTTAATTCTATTAATCAAAGATCAATGTTTACTGTATGATGAGCCCTGAAGCGATGCAGAAGTCCGGTTTCTAGTTCCCATGCTAAAACTCCCTTGCAGCATCGTCCGAACATAAGAAGATCGAGGGCAAAGTACTCGACGTAATAATGGACGTCGTAACGGAGGCTCTGCCCATATAAAGTGTGTAGTATTGCGTGACCGGTTCTATCCGCGGCGGCACAAGTTCTGTGAGCTTGACCACCTTTTCCAAACTTTAACGATTGTCCACCAAATGCACGTTGATAGATTTTTCCATCGTCCGTACGGCTAAAGGGACAACCTAAAATACGTAAATTTTGATACTGCTAATAGTTTAAAATTTGAAATTTCATATAATTGGTTAATTTTAATTCATTTTATTCATTTAATTAATTTTAATTTAATAAATTGGTAAATTTAATTCTCAAATATGAGAGACTTTCAAATATGATTCACTTATGTTAACTTTTTTTATTTTATTCCTTATTTATCTTACTTCATCAAAAAAGCTATATTTGGTACTTAAAAAATTACCATAATTTTCGAGTTCATAAACTGCTCGAGGTGCTTCTCTTGTTAGGAAATGTATCGCATCCTGATCTCCTAGCCAGTCAGACCCTTTAACGGTATCATACATATGGTAAAGCCAATTATCCTCCTTCTCATCAATAGCGGCATTTACTCCACCTTGAGCGGCGACAGTGTGAGATCTTGTAGGAAATAATTTTGTGACCACTGCCACGCGGTAACCCTTACTCCCTGTTCAATAAAAGCACGAAAACAAGATCGTTGAGAGTTGATAATTAAAGAATAATGAATTTTCTAACTTTACGTGGTAGGTTAATGGCAGATAATAAACATAATAAATAATAAATTCGTTAAACTAATATGTACAATGTTTAACACGTTCAAACTGGTGTGATCCACTGGTGGGCCGTAACCAGCGCTTCTATTTGGCGGCGTGGATCACCAGTGGGTCACACCATATTTTTATCATCGCGCGGCATTTACGTTTCCAATTTTAATTTATAAAAATGTTATTTAACGAGAACTGGAATAAAATATAAATATCATTGGAGAAGGTGCGTACGAAAAATTATGTCGGCTCAAACGTGTTACGTAGACAAACTTCTTGGGTTCGAAATAGAAATTTTATAAAATGGCTAACTATTTAATATAATCTGATTGACCGGCGGGTCACGCCGCGTGATGGTAAAACAAAGGTGTGACGCACCGGTGACCCGCGCTGCCAGATGGAAGTGCAGATTGTAGCCCACCGGTGAATTACACCAGTCAAATCTCGTTTACATGATTTATGAATTAAAAAATAGTTCATATTTTCAATTTTCCTTTCAAGTTGACTATAGAATTATGCAATGCATGTGCAACAAAATGCATAATTACTTTTTTAACCTGACTTAAAAGATAATAGCTTTTTTTACTGTAGATTATCAGATGGGTAATATATTATTTTAATTTAATTCTCGAGTTATATGGAACGTGTTTGTAATTAAATTACCTAAGCCAAAAGCCGCTCTCAACCCTGCACCACCCGCGCCCACGATCACAACATCGTAACAATGATCTATTAGGGGATAATCCTGCAAACAGTATTTGAAACATTAAAATGTCAATTATTCGTGGACATACATTTTGAAAACGACAAATAACAAATTTTATTAGAAAATCTTTACGTTACTATTTTCCGTTCCACATTTGGCTTTTTCACCTGGACTGACATTTACGTGAAAATATCTACTAGTTTTTCTGTTCAAGTATTGAGATTGTGAACCAAACCGCTACAAAAAACCGAAATATAAAAATCAAGGCACTTTAAAAAATTAGTTTTCTAATAATTGTTACTGCTTACAAAAAATCGTGGCAAACAGTTCACAGATCGTAACATTATTTCTTGAAGTTTGTGTGCAGCATGAAGTATAATTACACATAAACAAGCTGCTATGTTTGTTCGTCATTTGATAAAAGAAGCAAAATATTTAATCATGACTATTTTCAGAATGTAAAACTCATAGATAGGTACAATACTAGATCTTGTATAAGCATAACTTTATTGCACTTGCAAAAATACAGTTCAAAACATAGATAATTTGTTATATTATTATTAGGACAATGTACATTTAGTTTGGTATGGATTTCTCTGTTAATATTTATGTTCATATATTTTGGTAGATTCTTTTTTAAATGTTCTTTTTCCTGTTTCAATGCTCTTTGAGTACGGATGATAACGACGAATCACTCTTAGTAGGATATTGGCGCTATTTCGGCAGATGTGTAACAACTACTCTCGTTTTTTTCATTTTTTCCTTTCTATGAAGAAAGTTTTTCGACTTATTAAAGTTAAGTTTTTAGACTTATTAAAAGCGCTGCCCGTGCGTTTCGCTACCCACCCGTAATTTATTAATCTTAATGTAACGATTAATCGTTGTTATTTAGGCGCGAAATTGTACCAGCAATTGAACTATTACTAATAAATACTCTTAAACTTACGCTACAATTATTTCGTTACACACATATATAAAATACATTATTTGAATAAATGTATGATTTATTTTTGTCCGCCTTGATTCGTTGTGCTCACTCTTATATAAAAAGTTCATAAAAAAATTACTAGGAGGTAAATTCAGGGAGAAGGTGGAAGAAGGCGGTTTTCGATATATCGCTTACTTACAAACGTAAAGTTGAAGAATAAAAAGCAAAAACGATTAATGAGTATCAAACAACGAACAAGATAACCCAAAGTACAAAGAACAAAGTACATAATTGTTATACTATAAAATTATAATTTTCGTTCTGTCATGTACTTGCAGTTCAACAAAAAAACAAATGCAAAGTTTCCTTTTAATAATGCGTATAAATGCTCGTCCATTTTTTTATATGAAACAACAAAAATCATAATTTCACATATTTGTTACAAAGAATATAATCTGCGATGAAGCAATTGTATTATATGTAACTTTCATTTTATATTCTTATTTCATTTTCATACATATACGCGCGAATGTTTGAAATAGAACAAGTTCGAGTTTTACAATCGCAGCACGTTAAATCCAAATTAATTGACCTTTTAAAATCTAATTCTCGTGTTAACTAAGATAATGATGGCGAGTCCTTTAAGTTGACATTACCCGATGACAGAGATGCAATTACTGCCCAACAATTCTGCAATTATTTATATTCGGATCTATTTTCTGCAACTTATTTTCGTTTTTCTTGTGTGTTCATTGATACTTGAAAATTTAACGTTTCTAGATTTTTTTTCTGCAAATTTCACAATGACCGAAAACCAGTAACTAGAGCACATAAGTATATAGGTCTAACCCTAAACTGCAAGAATAAAAAATCTTCTTTTCTCTAATGGTTTCACGAATATTTAGGATAGTTCTTCTTTCAATTCCTTTGTGCCGATACTTTATCCTTCGTGCTTCGAGTACCTGCTTATTACGATTGTTTATATATACGTTTGAATCGGTTTTTCGTCTGCAATTTTAAACTATTGTTTCTTATAGACTATAGTCCCTTTCGTTTAAAAAGCTTTTGCAATCGATTCGAGGCTAGAACAATTTACTCAGAGTCGATTCCTTGTGCTTCAAAGTTGTTTTTATCGGTCGATCAGCCGAGTGCTTCAAAGCACGAGTCTTTTGATACCGCATTCGCAACAAAACTTGGCAGTTTCCGGGAATTTGAAACCACATCGGTGACAATATTTGGACATCTTGCATTTGGTCATGTTCGTGACTCCATCGCTGTCTTGACGATTGTTCCTCAACAAATCCTCGTCGAAGCATCCGACCACATCGTTAGTGCTGCGTCCATGATGCGAATATTTGCGATTTAAACTAGGAGGAAGAAATTGAATGGGGGTTTAGGCATGCAGGAGATTACATGGTACCGACGAAAATTACGGCAAATTACGGCAAATTACACACATAATCCAAAATATACTCTAGAATATAATCTATCGTTCGTGTAAAAATTGACTTGAAAATATTTAGAGCTTTGAAATGTATTATTGTAATGCAGAGCAATCTTTATCGAAGCGGATAATTGTTAAGTAAAAAATATGCATACCTATAATATAAACCGATTTGAGTAATAACATCGATTGAAATATGAGTATGAACGAAGAACTAGGGGTCAAATATTTTAAATATCTCTAAAGAGACGCGGAATATACGTATACAAAATTGTACCGTATAGGACATATACGCGCGCGCGCGTGTATGTGTCATGTAGTAGAATAATAAGATAAGAATTTTCACTAATATTTTATACATACTATATCACTAAACAATCGCATATTAACCTGCTATAAGCGGAATCGGCGCTCATTTTATTGTAATCTTGTCTTTTGTAGCTCTCGGGCGAAGATAGTTCCTCATCGCTAATCTGTCCATTGCGTTGTCTGCCGTGAACAGGGCTAGATACGGATAAGGAATCACTTTTCATGAAGGATTTCAAGGAGGGGAAGGAACTATTTTCATTCTCGAACGAGGTCATCAATTCGTCGAACACAGAATTCGATCGTTTGATGTCCACATCCGAAGATATTATGGAGCTAAGGCTCAAATTACTGCTTGAAAGGTTCGTATAATTATTATTTCTGCTATTTAGACTGTTATTCGATGACTTGTAGGTATCGCTATTTTTATGAAACGATCTTTTTTCATGAGAATTATTCGAATTTTTTCGATCCGGGGTAGTTTTAGATGCGGAGGACGACCGAACGGAAACGGAGCGATTAACGTTAGGCCGAATAACTTTTGTTGAGACTTTGTCAAGAATTTTATGAACTCTTTCCGAGTTACCAACAAAACTTCTACTACCACAATTTGTAGCGTCGATTACTTCACCGCCTAAAGCTTTCGATTTATCGATAATTATTCGCCTACCTAACTCTCTAATGGGAGATTTCTTTTCTAGCTTCGTTTTACAAATCGAACCTTTGAATTCCTTGTTCTCTTTGAGATCTTTGAGAAAAGCTTCTTGTGATAACGAGTTAGTCTCGGTGGAATCGCTCGAGAAATCTGACACGAGATCGTCGAATTCCGATGGAGGAGCTATCAAGGACGATCGTTTTTCAGGACTCGAAAGAGATGGCTGGCAAGGATATTTGACGAAAGCCGAGGAATGAGAAAGAGGAAAAGAGGAATCTTGGTTTTGTTCAATCGGCTGACTGTCCGTCACGGATTGTTCGCTGGTGTCCGACAGCAGGTCATTCATCTGCTGCTCTGCTAGTAAGAAAGGATCGTAATCCCTGCCGCTGAAAGCACAATTAGCGGTTCAATGTCATCCCTATTGCACTAGGAGACGTTTCTTTCGGGAACATATCGTTTTTTAAATTATTAATAGTTTTGTGATTGATTCATTGATTATCCAAATTGAAATATTAATATAATTTCGCAGGAAAATTTATGATACAGAAAATAATGAAATTTACATATAGAGCTTACATAAAACTATGTATCAAGATTTCAAAAAGTTATCCGTCGATTTTCATAGATAGACGTCTTCGTAAGTAATTAAAAAATGTGTAAATAAATAAAATAAAAAATTTGAGAAATCATAATCTATAGTCCACCTATAGTCAATAATAAGTTTAAATTCAATTTGTATACCAATAATATTAAGTAAAACATTACGTAACATAAATTTATTTACAATGTTCGTATCGAAGTATATAACAGAACTATAACCATTCTTTTTAATATATATTTAGGAATTTTAAGATTATTTTTTGTAATGTATTTTATAGAACTCTACCAATACGTAAGATTAAAATGTTCAAGAAAACATTTACTGTACGAAAGATCTCAAAAAAGAAAGATGTCTTACGTAGTAGAATCAATGCAGAGTGAGTAATATAAAATCTTATTTCATAGAGGATATCGCGTATACGTACGTAAATATATACACGGAATAAATTGAAAATAGCTGCTTGAAATGTAGTAAATGTGCCATGATAAAATTTAAAACGAAGATATTAGCAGTAAACGGAAATTCATCGAAAAATCTGTCCCATGCTTACATTGATCTGTAGTGTATCGAATTTTTCAGATTTCCTATTTTAGAAAGCAATCAACGAATGCCAAGGTCGATAATGCGCCTGTGGAACGATAACGATATGTACACAAAATATCAGAGAAGCATTTCAGCCTGGGATAAACATGCAAAGCATGTTCTTTAACCAATTTTCGAAGTAAATCTTCGTATAATGTGATAGTTAAACTCGTGTGGAGTCACACATGCGATACAATATACATTAAAGAACGTGCCAAAATTAAATTTGCGATTCGAACAATTAACGATATCATAATAAGAATTGGCTTGAAGCTGTCGTTTCGACAAAATGAGCTAACTTGATGACAATTCTGCGAGAAGTGAGAAATTTGTCTTGACAATGTTTGTTTAGCCTGCTGGGACTTACGTTCTACCGCTAAGTACGAGATTAAAATCCGGTCTCCTGCGCACATAATTGCTCCATACGGGACGTAATGGCAGTTTTATATTCCTATAATATTGTACGTGCATTACGAAATCTAAATACAGTATAAAATTGATGTTTTCATTTCGTAACGGTGAATGAAAATTGATATTTTCAATTTGTAATAAATTACGTTACAAATGACAACATCGATAGCATATTATTAAATTGTTTATCTAGGAAATATAGATTTAGATAACATTTCCAATTCAACTTCATATTTATTTTAAAGTAAATTTATAAAACTACTTTACTAGGAGCGAAATATATTACTGTCGTCGTATTATAAAGATTTGTTCTATAAAGAACTAATAAATATCCTGAAAAATAATCTAACAAGCCTATTCCTACCTGTGACATATCAAGGAAGAGTTACTGGGAACAGATGGGAGAATGCGAAATTTTGGATTTCTCTTAAGAAACCTGCTCGCCTCCTGATGCGGTGGATCGAGATTGATCAATCTATTCTTCGAAGCTTTCGATGCCTTCTCCCAATACGTTTGATTATCGATTTTCTCCTTTTCGTTGCAGTTTTTTTTCATTATCATATGGCTTTTAATCTCCGGCAATATTCTAAATTTGATACTTCTATTTCTTGTACCAATTTCCTCAATCGTTTCCACTTCAACAGATTCGACTTGCTTCACATCCGTAAGATCTACTGCATCGACGGATGATGCTAAACTATCGCTGCTTTCATTCAAAATACTCATATTTTCTACCTCGATCGTTTTCATGGCTGGTTTCAAGGCTGTCGATCGATTTATTAACGAGTCATGCAATCGAACTCGTTGACTTAATTTGAAGCAAGATTCCGACAAAACTATCGATCGTAAACTGCGGGAATTCTGCTTGGTTCTATCGTTTTTGTCAGTGACAGATTTGAAGTTACTTATATTATCTTGTACACGTTGACGTTCGATGCTGTTATCACTATCGCAATCGAAATCTTTGACCGAGCAATTTTTGTAGATTTCTTGCACTTCTTCGCTTATGCCATCTTTTTTCACGGCAGATTTCTCGGATATATTTGACGTATTCTTTGAATTATTATTATCTTCAATAACAGTATATTCTCTCTTATAACAACAATCATCTTTTTTCGGGTTTACACCGAAATGATTCGCTAAAGATTCGGTTAGATTGCAATTATAATTACTTTCGTTAAACTTTATTTTACTTTGTGCTTCCGAAGACTCTTCCATAAGATTATTTGCTAGAACATTCGTATTTAACAATGTATCGCAAACTTGACTCTCAGAATGTAAGGAATTTTCATTAATATTAACAGATGCTTCGCCAACATTGTTCTCACATTTGAAATTTAGGGAAACTTCCGCCGGACAGTTACAAATATTTATTTGATTCGCAACTTCTTTTTTGTGCACTTCTGGAAATTCTATTTGCTCTTCTTTCTGCACTGGCGATGTAACGTTCAAGAAGTTTTCTCCTTTCTTTTTTAACAAGGAACACGTATCTCTTAACAAAACTTTTCTCTCTCTTTGTACTATCGGAGACGAAATTGTTGAGGAACCTTCTATATTCCTATTACATTCGTTATGTCTATTGTTAGAGGGACTAACTGCAAAATTAATCTTTTCCGATTCACGAGTCTTACCACGAGACGAATGCCTGGAGTTTAAAGAATTTGAATGTCTGCTTTCAACCCGATATAACATCTCAGATCCTGTTTGCGTGTCAATTTCCACTTTCCATTCAGAATTTTCTGGTAGTAGGCATAATTCTTTCTTAAAATTTTCGTAATCCTCGCATTTGAATTCCGAATAATTCTCAATGTTCCTAAATGGTGTGCTTGATCTAGTTGGTTGTAACATAACGTCTGTATCAAATGGATTAGTTTCCATTTCTATCCAATTTGTTTCAGAATTATGAAACGCATCGTTATTAATATTCTCATTTCTCGTAGAATATTCACATTGACTTTGTACCGATTGAATCGAATTTTTTGTATCAATATCAAGTTCATCATTATCATTGTCGGCAGTTTTAATATATTTTCGTTTACTCCATTCATTATTTTGTTGATCATTATGTAACATTAATTGAGTTACCTCTTGATTTGCTTCCTGCATATTACTATTAGCAATTTTTTTATTTTTTTCGGGTTCACTTATCTTGCAGATGTCTGCAAGTTGTCCATAGGAAATTGAAGATAGCAAATTTTCTTCAAGTAAAGGCAGTATGTTTCCTTTTATATTTCCTTCTATCGCGCCAACGCTTTCATTTGCATGTATAGTTTGTAAATTTTTGCAATCTAATAGTCCTGTTCCTTTTATTATAGGTACATTGGTATTCAATGCATGAATATCGCTATTTTCACACAAATTTTTTTGTGAATGCATAACTTTGAAATTATTACAAGAATTCTCCGCATTATCTTCAAAATTACTTTGTGCAAAAGAATCAGCAGAAGTGGTCGGCTTTAGTTGCTTCTTCTCTAAAATTCTATCCCTCGATGATTTAAAACTTTCAGAAGGCGATATTGCATCTGAGGTTTCGAAATAAAAATTATCTTCTTGAGATCGCATTTTATTTATCATTCTTTCGTCTTTTATTACGGAATGCTTTGACACATTTGTTTTAAGAGTTCCCAGTTTTAAATCCCTACAAGAATTTCTAGAATCGCTTGTTGTGTTCGCTTCTTCAGAGACAACGGAATTAATCGAAGAAGTATAAATGTGACTCATTTTATCCAAATCTCCTAAACAGAATTCCACACGAGGACTATGTTTTACTGGTTTCCATTTTTTACTCCTCGTAATATGCATGTCATCAGTTTTATCACTCATTAGCGAATCTTTAAACGAATACGTTTGATTCAACGTTGTTGACGCAGTCGACCGATTCGTGTTTTCCACATTCATACTTAATGCAAATTCGACATTTTCCATTTGCTTTTCGTTCAAAGATAAATCCTTAATGCTTTCTTTCACATCTTTCGCTTGATTTGTTTCCACAAGCTGTTTCCACGTTATCAACTGATTTTCTCTATATATGATGCATGACTTCACAGTGACACCCATAATGTCGTCGTTAATCGAAATATCGTTTAATGTTGGATTGCCTTGACTTCTAGCTGAAACGATGTTCGCTTTCAATGATCTAGCAGAATGTAATAGTTGATGCCTCTCGTCTTGTTTAGTTTTCTGGCTCGTGGTTTTATCTTGTCTCACTATTCCTTGCGTCTTTTTCGATTGTTTGCTGTACGATCTTGGCAAGGGGACGCTGTTGCACTCTTCGAAACTTTCTTTCTTATGTTTTAAGGGCGGAACAGGGAGGTGAGAGGTTCTTTTAACAGGGGAAGCAGGTCGAAAGGTAACCGGTCCGGCTTCGTCTTCCAGTGGTCTGAGGATGAGGAAACAGGATCAAGGATGTGTGCCTGACATCAGGAGAAGGTCATCAGGCTTTATCAATATCTGATGCATGCTGTCGCTTAAATATTTCTGACTAAAAACAACCTTGTCCCTTTTCCTTCTCCTCATGCACGCTACTAACATGTACTTAAATTAAGCTCCACGTATATATTTCCTAAGACGCACATTGATTGTGGTTATGTATATTCAAAGGCAACATACCTATTTATACGATCTATCAATCGTGACTTCATCGGAACCGTAGGACTGGAGGACTCTCTCGTTTGACTAAGACGTCTGCTGTAATTGTAAAAGTAATTAAAAATTAGAGTATATGTATGTATAGATATTTGAGAAGTTCGTGTTATTAAAAAAGTGAAGTTTTGATTTTTGAAAGATGTCATTGAATTTATAAGGTGAAAGATAGTTAAAGGGTAGATTTTATCACCGAATTTATATGTACTCCGGTCACATGAACCGATTTATGATAGGGTAACTTCATTTATGATAGGCTCGAGGCTCAAATAAATGAATTTCAGTTGTATGCCAAAAAGTATTCGCTTTTTCCTGGAAAAAGTCAAGCAACTTACACGACAGTCGATTTCTGTTTAACGGGGTTGTCTTTGGTCTTGTTGCAATTCGGTGCTGATGCGCTCTCTTTGGCTTTATTATTAGCTGCCAGTGTCGGCAACGTTTTGTTGCCGGAACTCAGGGTGATCGCTGAGCCTGTAGAATACTTCTCGCGGGTTGCTTGTCGACGACTCTTCAACACTGGAGCTCGATATTTCATCCTTGCTTCAAGACGTTCCTTGGCGATGTTCGTCGCAGGGCTGACCGGCGCTCGTGTAATTCTTTCCTTGCACCAGGCCACGTGTCTGTCGTATGCCTTGACACCAAAATGCCGGTTACAGGTAGGACACATGCCCTGTTCGTTAGCGCGTGTTGGTGCATTTGATATGATCGTTGTGCCACACTGTTTCTGCATCGTAGAATCTGCCTAAAAATATATTGCAGCACTGTATAAAATCCTACGATATGCAAATAGATTTTATATATTCAAATTTACAGTTTATATATCTTATATAATAATTATTACTACACAGCAATAGATACACAGATGAAAATTCAATCAGCAATAATTATATTACGATTTATCAACAAAGCAGCAAAGCAGATATAAGCAAACTATAATTTTATAAAGCACTTCGCGAAGAGAATTCATTGCATGCACGAACGCACTTGTATCATTCGTGATGCATCTGGGTTAATTCTACCTGCAATTCTCACCTCCCCCTGCCTGCCTCACTAGTTACCTTCTCATTTCAATTCAACCGTGCAATCTTATATTACCCAATTATTCCGTTTACATATTATGTATAAATTTGTCTCTTGAATCGAAGTCATAAATATATAAAATTATTTGTAACAATTGTGCCAATTATTTTTACTGATCGTTCCGTTTCATTAGGTTAATTACGAAATAGTTATTTACTAATTTAATAATTATTTCCTTTTAAAAACACAAGTAACAATTTTTCTTAAACATACGATACGTTTTACATAATACATAAAGGTATGTATTTCAAGCTAATTTACTTATCTGATTTTAAAATTAAAATTAAAGCCTCTGACTTTTATTAATCTTGAGATTGAATATACACCTGTAAAATTTGATTGGTTTACGTTAATATATCAGAGGATTCAAGACTTACGATCTCGTTGCGTGCTGCGCGGATAGCCCGCAGAAAATCATCATGCGTTTGTTTCCAAGTGGATTTGGTATTGGAGAATTTATCATCCAGTGAACGTCGTTTCTTCTCTTGCTTGGGCAGAAACTCTGCCAACTCGGTGCCCTGGATCCTCTGTTTGGCTGAGTCGAAGGGCTTCCTCTTCTTGTTCGCGGATCGCTCGCAAATCTTCGAGTGCTTGTCCAACGACTGCGGCATAAAGGTCCGTGCGCAGATCGCGCACGGCAGAAGGATGGGCGGCACATCTGTGTCCATTTACCAAGAATTAATTGGCTGCTGTGATCCTCCTGTTCGACAGGCACACGAGATGCGTCCGTATATCGAGCAGAATGAATCAGAACGATCGAAACGCGTCAGCCAGCATTAGTGAGCCGATATCAATGTATCTTCAACAGTTCAGCCTGATAATATTCTCATCTCTTTCAATCGAGGAATCCATGATTTCTGACTCAGACTGCGATAAATGGAAGTCATTCGAACGTGCACACATGAACGCGTCGAGAGATTAGTAATTTTGGTATTAATCGTTAAGTTAGAGCTTAAGTGAAGTCACTGAAATCTTACAAATTACAATGTTATTTTTAGCTTTAACGATTAAAGCTTTTTTAAAGATTTATTTATATTTACAAGCTTCAAATAAGGATTTATTTGAAAATCAGCAGCGCCGTATCACAATTAATTCTAACTCAGTTAATATCACTCTGTACCAAAGGTCAATTCGTCAAACTTAAAGTCTCCGAAATTATTGTCCAAACTATTCGCTTCTCATAACTGATAATGTCCAAACTAATCACTTCAATACCCAGAGTTGCGATGAAACTATTAAGGCAAAAAACAGAAACACGTAGAGATCAAGCGCATGTAAAAGTATCGATTCGATATCGAGCAAGATCGAATTCCATGAATCGATAGGTAATTGACGATCGAACAGATCGATCGTTTGCAGTGCACGCGTAGATAGCAGCCACCTGTGTGGTTCTTCTTTTGAACGACGTCCACGACAACAAAGACGAGGTGGAGGTGGATGAGGACGAGGTGTCGCCCTCGCAAGAACTACTCGCCCACGAACGATCAAGCTTCCTTTTTTGGCGTACCGAGTTACCGTTTGAGCATTATGAGTCTAGTGTTGCGCTATGGACGAGAGCTGCAACATGCTGCTCTCAGCGCGGCGATTCCTTCCTTCCCCGCTTTTTCGATGACTTCCATGAACACGTTAAATACCGTCCAACGTTTGCCTTTTCGAAGTGTCACCTTCACGGATGAATTCATAATCCTGCCGACGCGTTATTCATCGATGATTAGCGACAGATGGGTTTCGTTCTCTTTATGCGGATCACTGCGATTTTTTTACATTGTACACCGATGATAGATAGATTTATGAGCGTATTTTTCTAAATCTGAGTTTCAGAAGCCTGTTCCTTCGAGCAAGGAGCTCGATAAATTCCTAAATCGATAAATCTAATAAAGTATCCTTTCACGTGTTTATTGCATCAGGAAAGATATTTCTATTATTTGATTTTAAAATTACTAAGAATTCCAGACATTCACATTGTTACTTCAGGAAGAAATTATGTCATCTTTCACTTGCAGATCACGTAACTAACAGTAAGGCGTATAGTAACGAGCTAGCCATAAAATACAAGATAACAATATTGGCATTCTCTTTCATTACCAACCGAGGAGATCCAATGAATTCCGCGTTGTTTATAACACTATTTCCAGGAACATTCGATCCTATCGTTTGTGATATAAGCATCGAAAGGCAAGGATTATAATAAATTGCAAAAAACAAAAGAGATTACATAAACATGAAGAAATTAATATTAACTTCAATATATTCTAACTGGAATATCCTTTGTTTAACTAAACTATAAAAAAAACCTTTGATTGCAACGTTCACCACATGAAATATGAACAAAGAAAAGAAACAATATTAACGACGAATCAATAAAAACGTAATTTAAAGTTAACAGAATCAAATTTGACTGTTAAGTTGTTAATTAGAAATGACACAATGATTAGACCAGAGTAATCAAAGGCGAACGAAAAGCACTCACGAAAATTTGAGAGAATCTCCACTTTTCATCACATAAATCTCACCTGATTCACGGGATTGTTCGACTTGGACTATTTCTGTTAAGTTGATAAGTTGCTCTATCGTCGAACAGTGATCATAGGGCGGCCCTTGGTCCGCCCCTGCGATAGCTCCTCTCGAAACACAGCACAACATTGAAGAGCATGGAGACGCACCGACTGAGTCTTTTCATCGGCACGAGGCTGTTCTTGTACGCAACGTGTATCCGTGATCTCGTTCTCTTCTCTTGTTAAATGGAGTTTATTTTAGGTGTCACTGCGAGAGAGTCAGGAACGTTTGCTCCTTCCTTTTAATAGCGATAGGATTGATACTCTCACTCTCACTTTACTCTCTCATTCTCACTCTATCAAGAAAATTAGTTGAGGTCAATTTCTAGATAACTTCTAGTTCTAAATTTTTTAATGTAGTAAGAGATAAGGACATATATGTGCATATGTACACAGTGTGTGCACTTATTTTCTCTTGAATTCAAATGTAATATTAAAAAATGCAAATATAATGCCTCCATATGTGGAAATTACCTTTTTTAAGCCTTTTAAAATATTTTCTAATATTATCTTAAGTATATTTCGAGCAAGTAAAAATATTAAAAAGAATTTAAAATAATATGAAATAAATAATTATAGAGGACAATCTTTTTTGGACTTAATAAATTCGTCTCTGAGGAGTTAAATAATTTTATGAAGTATCAAATACGACGCTTCGAATAAAGTGTAAATGTGATTTTAGATACACGATGCCTCTTTGTCACCTAAGCCGTCACGACAGATTGTTTTGAAACATATAGCGAATATCTATTCATTATGTAAGACGAATTATGTGGACTTTTTTTCCATTAAAAACCTACGAATAAGTTATGTGTATATATATATATATATATATATATATACACACACACACACACACATAACATATTTTCTTTTCTTTTTTATTCTTAATCCCACTCTATTATATGAAAGCACTAATGATCTTTTAAGAACAAAATTCAAAGAGTAACAATGTAATTGGCATTAAGTTGCCGACGAAATTTTAAAAAGTTTCGAATGTGAAATTGCATTCATATTGTCGATAAAAGTTCAGCAACGTGTGCAATCACTGCCTAGAGTTTATTTGCAAAGAAGTAGCGGTTACACACAAGTTCATGTTCTTAATTCATTTTACGGGTTTCAATTCCGGTAAATATTGTGACCATATAACATGGATCTCTCTTAAATATAATAATTTAATATATCGATGTCATATATGTATACACGTAGATTTAATCAATACTGTTAGGAGTACATTAAAAACACATACAAGTCCATATATGTATACATTGAAATGAGTATTGATGTAAGAAACATTTCAATAATTGAATAACTTGAACAATTTATGTACGTTCAAACAATTAATTATATACGTATCTGATTCGGAGAATAATAACAATGATAATCATTACTTATCTAACAAATCTAAATTATTTCTATAATAATGACAAATGCAACTAAAAGCATTTCGAAGGTTAAAGCAAAATTTTCTTTTGATAGAAATAGCAATAGAATTATTTCCAAAATTTCAAATAAATTTTAAAATAAGATTTCAAATAACCCAAAAATTAAAAATTCAAATTTTCATGTAAATTATTAAATAAAACCCAATGAATTAAACAATTTGCAGTAATTTTAATGAAAATAACTAGCAGATATATGCAGTAATAAACATTATAGCAGTATTTCATGTCTATCATTTATGACATAAATATCACATACGTTACGTTCGATCGCAATTGTATCAAGATTGTATGTCGATTATTCATTCGCCAGGCATCAATCCGATTTTGTGTAAAATTCAAAATATGACCTCACCTTTTGCCACTATTTTTCATTCGAAAGGAATCGATCTATTCGATCAAAGATCAGAGATCAATGCTAGCTCCTTTCTTTTCCGTTTATACATATGTACATCCGAATACCTTCGCGTTCGCGTGGTTCTTGTATACATATATTATTAGAAAACGGCTCCGGCTACGAAACTGGAACCGGACGGAAGTATAACACGAAGAAAAACTCACGCGGTAATCGCTGGGATCTCTCGACGCGTTATTTGTATCAGGCGAATTGCCATGACTTCGTAAATACTAACAGAGACTGTTTGACATATGCAAACTTACCCTCAACCTCCGCCATGTTAGTTGATAGGGGAAACAATGATTGCCATGGTAACCGATGACAGATTCTCTGACAGTTGGAGAGTTCAGAGGTTTGATGAAATTATTATTGGATTGCATATAACATTGCTCCCCACTTCATCTGATTATTGATTTATCTGTTATCTAAATTTTATATACTACATTCTGTAAGATTATTGAATAAAAACTTTTTGTTTGTTTGATTTATTTTTGTAGAAATTTCATCGAGTTCTTTTATCCAGTTAATTTAATTTATCCAGTGTTCAAGTCTTAACAATATTTTTCTTCTTATTATTATATATACGATTATTTTTTACTTTAAGAAATTCCTTTATAACGCTGTTTATGCAGATATTTAATTAATTTGTATGACCTGTCCCCTATGTCTATAAAGTATGAGTTATGGACAAGGATTGCAACAATTTGCAACAATTATTATTATAACCAAAATTAAACAAGTTACAGTATAAGAATTAATAAAAATAAAAAAAAAAGAATTCTGTTTTCGATAATGGTCGCCAGTAGAGAATTTTGATTATTTATAATGGTTTTTGTACCCAAAACATTTAAAAGTATAGTTATTTGTAACAAAAACACTATTTAATGTACCGAATAATTGGTTAATGTACAAATGTAACCAAAATATTGTTTAAAAAATTTCTTTAAGATTTAGTTTGTTCATTATATTACATTTAAGCAAATATTGTGTTGTCAATGACTTTTTATACAAAACTTAGAAATATCTGTTACTTTTGATTCTAGTTATACTTGTTATTGTTCTGTAGTTCTGTATAAACTGATATAAATGATCATATTATTCACATTTATTTATGCATTAAAGAAAAAATAATTTTTTTCCAGTTGATTACTATTTAATATTTTATATTAATATAAAGAATGGCTTGCTATTTGTAAAATTGAGGATCGTCATTATCATTACTTTAGCCAAATCATGATTTACAATCAGTATATGTCACAAGTTACATTTGCTTTCGAAAAAGTAACAGAATTAATACTATTATTTTACAAAGAAATTAATATAAAAGGAATCAACCTAAAATGTTAAGATTTATAAAGAAAGATATTTTTATTTATTTTCAGGTATTTCATTTTCAAAATAAATTATATATATGTATAAGTACATATTACGTAAAGTATGTGTTACCGTACGTAATGAAGGTTATATAACCTAATTCTAATAAATTATTTTCCATTTGCAATTTTATTGATAAAGATTTTAGTTATGTGTACGTTTTGGAACATATATATTAATATAACACAATTAAAGATAATGTCCAAAATTTTGGTTCCAAATAGATACAAATATATATATGTAGAGGCATTGATACCTATGAAGATTTACGGGATTACACGATTAGAATCTAGCGAGAATTGTGAAATTGCTTCAAATTGTTCCTTCTATTGTATGTATATGGATATTGCAGGTGGGAAGATCTAGTACGAGGACTTTTTCTATAAATAGAATGTTGTTTTCAGAAGAAAAATATCTAGAAATCAAGGAAGATAATGGAGTAAGAATATATTACATCTACAAAAATAGTACCAATAAATTTCCTATTTCCCATAGATATTAATTTTAAATCTACAGTAAAAAATATATTATTAACTATTAACATATTAATTTAATTATCATTTACTAACTATCAATAATATTATAAATATACTATTAAACTATCTTTTCCTTTTTTTGCAATTAGGTAAAGACATTGATATTAAATCATCCAGAATCTCGCAATTCTTTATCTTTGAAAATGTTAAAGTCTTTATTAATAAACATAAAAAAGGATGAAGATAGTAAAAATCTTCGATCCATAGTTATTAAATCTGGATTGGAAAGAGTATTTTCTGCTGGACACAACTTAAAAGAATTGGTTTGTAGATGGATCATGAAATACTAGTAGTAGAAGTCTTTTTAATGTAAGAATTTACATTCATTGTAGAGAAATGATTGGCTTGCATTGTTTAGACTGGTAACAATGAGAAACTTCACAAGGAAATCTTTGAAACATGCTCAGAGTTGATGCGAACAATTACTCAAAGTCCTGTTCCTATAATTGTTGCTGTAGATGGTATAGCAACTGCAGCTGGTTGTCAATTGGTTACTGCATGTGATATTGCTATTTGCACTGAACAAAGTTCATTTGCTACACCAGGGTATATACATTCTGTATACTAGATATAAATTTAAATATAAATACAAATTTACTTTTACGTATAAATGTGTTATACATATTCCTTAATGAATTCTTACAGTTTAAATAATACTTATTTACCACTAAATTTTAGAGCCAATCTTGGAATATTTTGTTCTACACCAGGTATTCCCTTAGTTCGAAATGTACCCAAGAAGATGGCAATGTACATGCTATTTACAGGTTTTAGCATTACTGGCAAAGAAGCATACGAAGCAGGACTTGTGAGTAAAGTTGTACAAAATGATAAATTTGGTAAGTTGAAATTTCATTTAACAGAATAATTAATTGAAATGCTATTAACTCTAGAATATTTTATCTTGTGTCCTATTTAGAAGAAGAAATTGAAAAGATTACTACATCTATAAATATGAAAAGCCGTTCTATTATTCATGTTGGAAAAACATTTTTGTATGAACAATTGGATCTTGATATGTCAACTGCATATTTCTTAGGAACTGAAAAAATGATTAATAGTTTAAAAATGAAAGATGCTCAAGAAGGAATCAAAAGTTTCATTGAAAAGCGAAAACCTATTTGGAGTCATGATTATGAGAAAAATTAATATGGATTGGTGTATATATATATATATGAAATATCTAATATAAATTCCTAATAATGGAAAAATTTTTATTATTTTTGTAGAAAATGTTATAAATATGATTACTTCTATTGTATTTCTATATTAAACCATCTGACATAATAAAATTTATTATGTTCTTTGTTGGTTTTTCACAGTTAATTATTAAAATTATGTTATTGTAATTAACTTAACTTTCTCCCACCGAAGAATTGGTTCTCCTTGTTGGAACTATTCAAAAGTGTCGTTTTTATAGCGATAAGATGAAGAACGAAACAAAAGGAATTTTTAACCTTACATGACAGTAAAATTCGCTTACAATGTATCATCAATTTATGTTCAAATTTAAAACAAATTTCATGCAAAAATTCATGTAAAAAATACGTGAATATAACTATTCAAATATATTTAAATGGATTTTTATATACTACAAAATATTTCTGCTTTCAACATTGCACTAGAAATTTTGGATGGATGAAAAACCAAACTTATTTTATTGAGATATAAATGATGAACCTTTTATGAAAGAGATTTGTTTTTAACATTTTACAAATCTATGTCAGAAAATGAAATATTTAATTTTCTTCCATTTTCGTTATCAATTGCATAAGTCTTCTTCCTTTTAAGATTAAAAGTTTACATAATAACAGTATAAACTATACAAAATAAATCTAGAAATTGTAAAGATTATAGTAGGATCTCTCTATTTCAGTAATACACATGTAGATTACATATCACAGAATAAAAGTGCGTACTTTAAATACGAGAGGTCTTTGTAAAGATAAGAAAGTCGTGGTGGTCGGCGGCGTCATCAATCTCGAAGAACGCTGATATCTCGACTACTCGTTACAAAAATGCTTTTTTCCCGTGTTCATTTCCCATTTTGTCTCTCGTTAAATCTGTCTCTCCCCACTTGTTTGCGAGGCACGTTCATAAATCGAAACCAATATTGTTATATGAAGTTAGTACGACGTTGGGTCCTAACAAAGTTAGAGCGTCGAATGTTTTGTTTGCAAAATAATAGAAAGTGCGTTCGTTTTCATTGTATATATATCTTTTCTTTTCTTTTCTCTTCTTTTTACAAAAACTTTCTAATTAGTCGATGATTGTTTTGAGAAATTCTCGTCGAGGCTGTATGAAGTTTGAAACATTGAAACAAGGTCGAGAGTTCCTGTGGGTCAAGGAATTTCAACATTTCAAAATCAAGATCCGCGAAGAAAGTGCAACAACGAGAAGTGTTAAAAGGAGTTTAGCGGATTTGCTTTTCGAAATTTGCAAAGGTTCGTTTTTTTTTATATACTTAGTATTATTTTTTAGTGGTGTTGCGATAATTATCCTCAGAAAAGATTAGTAACATCATTTCTGATTAAGAACTAAAAATAGTACTGAATATTATAAGTGGTTTTTTTGCATTCTTTCTTTTATTGTAGATTGCGAGAGAATGGCCGCTATTCCGCAGGGTGCATTTGCAGCGTGCAAAGTCCGCCGCAATTTAGAACGCAATGCTATGATAACACCACCAATAGAGGAGAGGGAAAAAGTGGGTAAAGAAAACACATTCAATATGAGACCCCCTTCGGAAGGTACATATCAAATCCATGAAGTATCAATCATATATTATATTTTAGGTTGCTATGAAAATAACGAATTAAATAATGAATTTAGAATGTTATTAGAATAGTATTTTACGAGAAAGAATATTTTTGTCTTTTCATAGAATCACATTGCCATATATTGTGTTTTTATATACACATATTATATACATATATTAATTAATTTCGACGAAATATTTATAGGCCGAGAGCTTACACCGCTAAAATATAACAGCAAATTAATGAACAGCATCTGGGGACTTTATAACCGTTATTCGGTACATAATTTCAAGAAAAACAATTCTAATGATGGGGTGTTTGGTAAGTTCGCGGCGATTTGGGAGACTATTTCTCACAGCCATGCATATGCCGCGAACTCGGTAATTACAACTGCAGTTACCAACAATAACTCTCAAATTATGCAAAAGAGATGAACAGTATCTGATGATTTGATGATCTGATATGTGTAATATCGATTGTTAATTCAACTGTAATAATTAAAGGAAATTTAAATACTATATACGACTTACGATTATAGAGAATTGCAACAGTATTGCATATTCTTTTTACAACTTTTTTAATTGTACGTAGATAAATAAAATATTTTTCCTGGCAACTATGGTGCAATTTATCAAATTTTAATTTGGTACATAATGGTAAAGATTTCTACATGTAATTTTAAAAAGACTGTTGTAATATTTTGTTTAACTGTTAAAATATAGTGATATATGATAAATACAAAGTAAATAAAATATAGATTTTTATAAAAAATAGAAATATATCTATATATAGATTTTGTATATTACTTAAATATTATATTGTTTGTATATATAGATTTTGTATATTATTACTTAAATATTATATTGTTTTGTATTGTTATCTAATAAATTGCAACACAAACGCGTATGAAACTATATCCTAGTTACAATTAATGTAATGAAGATTTACATATAATTTTACTTATAATTTTGAAACATTAGAATTTAAACAAAGTATAATCCCATGAATAAAAATAAATAACTACGAATACTTCCCTTAATTAAAATGAACATTGTGATTAGAAAAACTATATGAAGAAAGGGTCAAATCGGAAGTATGTTCCACACAAACGACACTCTTCTCAAAATTATTCAACCAGTTATTTCGATTACATTCCTGTGTTGTTTGACGTATTATATAAGTTCTTGGTTTTCTACGTTCTGAAAATTCCTCGATGTTACTGGAATTATTAGAAATATTAATATCTAACTCCAAAGAAAGTAACGAAGACGATAACTCTGGTTCTGTAACAGGCAGTAGATTTTCGAACATGTTTTTTATTTTTTTTATATTTTTTTCGATGGGAAAATTTTGTCCACCCGTGTTTTCACCATTCAATTGGGTAAAATTGTTTCTTTTCTTTCTACACGAACATTGTTCAGAACGATTTTTCTTCAAATTTGGATAATTCTTCGTATTATTGACTTCTCGACGTATCGTAAACGTACGCTCATTCGAATTTCTTATAATTCTTTTTTCAATCACAGCATTCTTTATTTTAGAAAAGCAAAGATTAGGTCGTTTAGAATAAAAATTAAAATTTTTGGACTTTCGTCCCAGTTTTGCTATTCTTGTTTGCGTACATTTTGTTGCAGATTGCTTGTTATTACCATTTGACAAAACTACTTTTGTATTTTCTGGACAATTTTTTAAAGTATACGAATCTGAAAAAATATTCACATTGGATCCAGAGGAAAATATTGAGTTTTCAATTTGGAAATCTAATTCACAACTTATTTCGGAACAATGTGGAACAAGAGTTGTATTTTGTTTTGGAAATATTATTTTATTATATTGTTCATTTCCATGTTTTGTGAATAATGATCCGTGATAGTTTGTATTTTCAGTGTCCATAGATGCTGATGGACGTTTCGTTATATAGTGCCGACTTCCGATATTCTCGTTCGTTTGGTTGCCTTGACTTTTCAAATATTTAATCCTAGCTGGTATTTGTAACATATTTTCTTTTTTTCGGGTACGAATGATGCAGTTTAAAAACATAGGTAATGCAGGGTCCATATTCGTACAGGGATAATAAGACTGGTAACAAGATATATAGAATAAAATTGTAATTTTATAAAAAATAAAAATCATTTATACATAAAAACTACATTAATCTGCAAACTTTCAAGAAATAATCACTTTCGTAGTAATAGTGATGTACATATACATAACTAAACATGAATTCTCTTTACTTTTAACATTTAATAACAAAAACAAATAGCATAAACTAATTGGTAAATATTTCAATATACACATGTTGTAAATAATATACCTCTCGAATTTTATCACGTTTTTGTCTTTTCCTCAATGTGTATATGTTTGTTACTTTCTTCATATATCTTCTTAATTTATGTAAAATATTAATTTCGCTACTCCTATTTCGTTTGAAATCATTTGCATGTGGAAGATCCTCTTCGTTTCGCAAGTAAGTATTTCTTAATGCATTAATTTCAGCACGTAACTCATCCAAATTACTGGCAAGTATTTTCATTTGATCGATCATTTGACCCATTCTTCGTTGATCGCGATAACATGCCGCCATACTGATTATAACTAGCTCGGCTGTTTAAAGTACATATGTAATTTCTAAAGATCAATATAATCTTCATGTATATATCACGTATATCATTATCATGATTTACTGCAAAAATTAAAGGATCCTTAATGATGAAGAAGAAGATATATATAATAGAGTTTTTCCACCATAATTGAATATTAACATAAAGATATATTGAGTTGCATTTTTAAATGGGAACATCAGGTAGTATTGACGTTATCGTTATAAAATATAACCAAGACAGGAAACAAGAATTTGCTGACGCATACATACTGAATAAGAAGAAAAATTGACTACCGGAAGGTTCAGACGTGCTGGAAAGCAATTAAAGGATTATGAGCTCGTATTAAATATCGTTTATTTGATTCGTCGTATGAGTCCTAGATACTTACATTAAATGTCAGTCGGTGTCGTATATCATAGTGGATCGGTTATCGACGCGTGAAGTTTGGTTCAATACAAAATGAAAAAAAAAGAGATGGTATGGGGAAAGACAAAAAATGCCTCCACCTTCTCATATAAATCGACACGTAATACTATACTCGTATTTGATTTTATATGTACAATTGTTTGTTTTTTTTTCTCCTATCTACAACATTGGCTTCTGTTTTAAAATAATTAATATTTTCTGAGGAACAGGACACGACCCTGGCTTTCCTGTATCCTATCCCTCAAAAGCATCTATATCATGACAGCTACCGCGTTAAGATGCAAATGTAACAAGAAAAAAAGGTAAAAATGATTGAAGTTTTCGCGCGTTACATGTACATCTAATTCCGTTTTCAACCGCAAAAAGATCAAATTGGTGGATTCCTGTTCCGTAATTCGTTGTCCGTAAATTGTATCATATTTTTCCCTAAATTCAAGCTGTAAAATGGCATCGTCATCGTACTTCAATAAATTAATCGTACAAAAAGGACTGTTGCATTTTATGTGATTATCACAATATGATTCGTAGTGGTTTCACCCATTCTATATTTATACATACATACATACATACATACATACATACATACATACATACATACATATATACATATATATATATGTATGTATGTATACCTTGTTTTTGTTTTGTTTTGCAAAGGCATGCACACGGACATTTCTGGAATGCTGTTGTCGATCGAATATTTTCATTTCGTATTTCGTTCACCCGTCAATTAAATGAATCGTAGGGTGAACCGTGTGTATTCTTTTGCTCTAGTAAGTTCCTAAAATCGAGGTAATCGGGTTGCGCGTTACGTCGTCCACGAATCTCATTTGAACAATACCTTGTTAGCGAGTCCCCGGACAAGAAGCAAAAACCGATGACTATTTAATTATAATTTTCATGTCTATGGTTTTCCTAAACGTTTTAGAAGTTCTAGTTTCCATTGCTATATTTACGAAAAGTTCTTAATCGATTGACGCAGACTGATAAATTAATAATAAACAGTAACAAGGTTTGCCGATTTTAAATAATATATCATTAGACTGCGGATGTTCATGCATAGAAAACTTAGATATGTACGTAAAAACGTGTAAAATATATATAATACGTAAAAATATACAAAATGTCCAATGTAAAGAACTCTTTATATAACACTTAGAATATTTAAGAGATACATTTAGAAGAAGTCTTTTTAGTTGTGTTCATAACATCCGCAGTCCATGAGGATGAATACATATTTCGATTTCGATTCTTCCCTTTGTTTTATAATACTGATAACCATTAATGAAAGAAAACGAAGTCGCTAACGGGTCTTAAAAGAATAACCGTGTCACTTCTTGCCGGAAGATGCATCTTACACAAGCTAACAATCGTTCCTCCAGCATTCGTCGTGCGCATCCAGCACATCGACGATTCTTTTAATACTTAACAACTAACATGTAATCTAACACGTCTAACGACGTTATAAATAACATAGAAGATGAAATATCAAGAGAGAAAGAAGAAGTAGAAGTGACTAATTGGATCTCTGGCTGTCGACTGATCGCTAATAGTAACAGACTAGTAAACCGTCTTCTTCCCTTACAATGGCTCTCGTCTGTTCATTTCTTGGTCCCTCTTCCTCTTCCGTTTTGTTTTTGTGGCACAGCCTTGTTCCTCCTGCTCCGTTCATCGATCACGTCCCTCCTTTCCGATTTTCTTTACGCGGACGAAAACGATCAACAATTTTTGTGCAACGACATTAACCAAAATTAAAGGAGGACACAGATCTGAAAAGGACGTGCGTTCTGATCCTGGAGGGGATCTCTCACCCGAATTCATCTCATCTATCACCCACTTAAAAATGTTGGGTAACGTCTTCCATCTCTTCGTCCTGAGCTCGTTTTCGTGTCCCGGTCATCGGCTTGTTTCAGAACGAAACTCTTCGAATACTTTCGGGCGTGGATGTGCACAGATGTCGTGTGCTTTCCATGGATTAGCTCAGTTTAATCGGCCGTAGTACGGTCTGTCGGGAATTCGGGGAGGAATATTGGGTACAGGACGCCTATAACACAGACAGTGATTAAGTACTCGGTGCTTCTCACCAAAGTTTTTGAGACGCGACGATTGATTATTACTTTAAACAAGTAAAGCGGTGATGAACGTCGCGCGAACACGAAACATAATTTTGCCCTTCAAATGCGAAGATAATCGTATAATTTGTGAAAAATACTGTGCATTTCTTTTTAAATAAAATTTATTGAATTCTATAGTTTTCATATATTTTTAAATTGTATGTAAAATCAAAAATTTATTTGCATTGTAAGTGCTTGTCACATTTCATTTTTCTCGAAAAATCGAAGACATATTGTCTAACAAAATGATATTTTCTACTCTTTAAATATATTTTAATTCGCATTTGGAGAGATTGAGTAAAGCTATGCAATGACCAATTAAATTTACTTCACCTTAGAAATTATATACGTAACAAATCCAAGTGAATAAATCTAATTGGGCATTGCTAATATTTACTTTATTAAGCTATGATATGAGAATGAGAGTATTTTATATGAGATAGAATATATTTTCCGTTATAAAATTGGGATTAAGAGAAGTAATAATAATTGTCGAATATATAACAGAGAGTAAAGTGCAACAGACATATCGTCTCCTTCAATATGAATGTATGTACTTGTAAGTAATAACGACAAAAATACACTACGAATTTGTTCTGTAAAGCGCACAAAGAAAGAAAGTACTTATAATAATAAACGAATAAATGACGTCATTAAATACAACATGGGATGATGATCTGCAAAAAACAAAAAGGAAAAAAAAAAGAAAAAATCCAATTGCACATGCTCAAGCAGTAGCAAAAACGCATGCAGAAATGAATGTATAAAAAGGACGTTCATTCTACAATTTTTCGCAACCGTTTTTAAATTTACATACCTTTAGACATTTTCAATGAAATCTTAACTTTAATTGCATCTTTTCAAACGTCCTTTGGATACAGATAAATACAATTGAATTGATTCGTATGTAAAATACTTCACGAGGTAAGATCCTGGATGCTTTTATGGGAAAAAATATTAAAAAGGTGGCAGACATTGGACAGTGATTTGATTACAAAAGAAGAGAAAGAAAACAAAAAATAACGCAGAACGCGAATACGCATCTCAGCGTGCGGGAACGATCAGGACAATCTCGCACATACTCTATTAAAAATATTACTTGTTATTTGCACGCAACGGTATATGGAATTAAGCGAGAATCAGAGAAGAATTAATGGAACATGTAAAAAACGTGGTCAACACATTAAACACAAGTGTTACAACACGATAAGAACACTATCCAGCCGCAGTAATCGAACGTTAATCTCATTGGATACTAATTTCCCCAGCGGAAATGCGTTTCCGGTCATCAGATAATAACACACGCTTCTCTCCCAATTTTCATTTTTGCACATATATGAATATATCTATATGTACGTACGTATGTATATATGTAGATATACATTTTGAATTTATAACATGTTATTTTTTTCTATATATACAATTATATTGCAGTAAAACGGTGTATGGAAATATCACGCGACCATCGCGCGATATTACAATATGGTGAATCGTGTAAGGTGCACAATCCACATAGAATAATTTGCTAAGTAACCCCCCTTGTCAATGTTCTCCTTGTTTTGAATTTACGAAATATTTTTTACAACAAATGTTCGCGGATGAATATCGGTGATCGAGTTCAACGAACAATCGCTTTCTCTTGTAGTGAGATGTAGAAAACGATCATTTCTATCAAAAATCAGGGGTATAACAGGTATAAAAATTATGAAAAATTTACTAATGTAATTAAAAACTAGCAGTAAGCTCTATTGACATCTTCAGAAACGTTGAATACTTGTTTTTAATTTTTCGAATCATTTTTATCAAGGATCGATCCATTGATAACACGTGGGTTACTTAGAGATCTGTTGTCTACGATTCGTTCCGACGTCCATCTAAATTTTGACCACGTGAAAATAACGTCGGCGACGAATCCAGCCACGAATAGTATTTCCATCGATTTTTATTAATTACATATTCGTCTTTATCGCTCATTTACCATCATTCATTTCCATCGTTCGCATGTTCTTGTTACGTGAGATTGTATACGTTTACGCTTGGCCCGTGATATACAATAGAATCACGCTTATTACTCGATGATCCGTCTTACGCAAAGTAACCTTTTTAACTAGAATTTCTCTGCATTTAAGGCTTTTCGATGGAAGCATGTAACAATATAATCTGTCGCGTGAATAGGATGCGTGTTGCAGTCATGAAATCTCATTCATCGATCTGCTCTCTTCTGTTTTTCCTGCGCGATTTATTCTCTTCTCTTCCTCTCTCTGGAACGTGGGACGATCTGAACGTACTTATGTCAGCACAGGATGGTATTAAACAATCGAAATATACACGGTAAAGAAATAGTATTTTTAATTCAGACAAATGAATACTATACGTTTGAACCGAGCATTATATAATTATTAGGTTACAAAATTTGCACCTGATTTTGAAAAGTATTCAATTAATTTTATTGTAGATACGTTCAGGATCGCCTTTCGATTGAACGATTAAAAGCTAAAGTGCGGCAACAATATTTGTATTTTATGTTCACAAAGGAGCTTATGATTTCTTTGCTTTTTTTGCATCCACAATCGGTCTCTAAATAGAGTAATCGCTAAACACGGTTAACGCTATTTTCATTGGATCTAGTCACAAAAGCCGAGCTTATTTTCAAAGATCTCATTTTAGGCCCAATACCCAAAAAATGTATTTATCATAGATCGTACAACATGAAGTAAAAGTTAAAATGTACGGAGATTTCTCCTTTTTTCTTCTTTGGAAACAAAGCAATCGATTAATTGTTAATTGACGGTACGAACGTAAAGACGCATCAAGTAGGAAACCGTGAAGATTCTTTCCTTCACGATTCACTGATGGCAACTTCACTTGTCGTTTTTCGTTGTAATACTTGAAATAAAGATTCCACCCAATCGGGTATTCCCATTAGTAATCAAAATTTGTACGAATCACAAATTAAATGTCAATGTAAAAATCTTTTTCATCTAATTTTCACAAATAGTTTCAACGTACCACGTATATTGGTACCAAAGGCCAAAACGCATATTCGACGAACTAGACAAAAATTTTTGTAGTTGCAAAGGTACAAGAAGTGATGTAAAAAACTCGAAATATAATCTCGAAGGGTGGAACCGCAGAATACTGTTGATGAACATATAAGAACCTGCACGTACTGAAGAACAATTTTTCTTCGCACGTTTCTACTACTTGATATACCCAGTGTTATTGAAATGCAACACCACGCACTTACGAGGCTTGTACATCTACTTGTATCTCTATCGTCTTTTTAATACTCATAAGACTTGTCTCTAAAGGAACCATGTTAAAGTATGTAACTTTACGAAAATAAAAATTCACGATCTATCGAGCAAGAAATCTGACACGCTACTGAAACGAATAACGTTATCTTTCTTATCCTGTACAATATACAATATAATGATATCGTTAATAATAACAATAATTATAATAATTATAATTATAATTGTATTCACAATTTGTGAATCGTAATCACAATCACTTCGGTAGTTTCAATGTATGATCTACTTAATTCTGGAATTACGGTGCATAAAATGATCAATAGACATATGTATATATGTATATGTATGTATATATATATATATGTATAAAACAACATAATATATATATATATATATATACACACACACACACACACATATATATATATATCTGTACATTAACATTACAGTAATACCACTTGTGATTGTTCGCTTTTCCGAGTTTCCTGTTCTTTTTGTGTATGTCTGTGTCTATCTTCCCGTAATTCTTTTCATTTCCTTGATAGAAAACAACGTACACGGTACAATTCAATCTATTAGTACTCAGCGAATGATCTAAATTACGGATTAAAGGTTGTGTCCAGTATCAACAGGCGTTAGATAATTCGATTTGCGAATGCGATGTGCTTTCACTCAGACTGTAAGTTTGATCCTCATCTAATCTTGTTTTCCAAAAGCCATTTTCTTTAACGCAAAATATCAATTTATATGTGTAGACATTATCTTTGGAAAAGAGAAGGTGGCGGCTCTTACGTAAATTTGACGTAAATAAATACATCTCTATATGTATGGTGGAACGACATCAATGAATATTATTAGGCCCTTTTAACACTGAAACGAACGAGTTAACAATGGATTTCACTCAATTTAGAATTGTACATCATCGAGATTGCCTCTTCTTTGATTCGATCGATCAGAACAAACACGAAAGATATAGTGACGCGGCAAATGCGAATCATTGTCCTCAACGCTCTTTCATAGTTACTATTTGCCCAAGATAAACCTTCGATATTTTGCTCTAATGGAAAGTAATACATATTCTCTTTTCTTCTTCCCTTCCTTTGTTTTTCTTTTTTCATAGTGGCACTTCGATCATTGTCCTCGATACTTCACGCGTCACTGGTAACAGACTTAATCCTTCTCTTTGCATGGTATCGTTCTTGCAATGACGAATAATTTGCTCATAAAAAAATGTTTATACATACATGTATGCAATATGTAAAAGTCACGTTGAAGTGGGACAAAGTTTACTCTAAGTCGAGTAATTATAACGCAAAATGTGATAGCGTTGTCGGTAAATGTGTCGAGACTTCTTAACAATTAATTACGATAATATTGATAACGAAACTTCTATTATTTATAACAAGTAAAAAAGTAAAAGATAAATTCGTGAAAATAATATATGAAATACATATGCCATTTTTGTAAAAAGTTAATATAATTTTTAATTTAAACATTTCTCTAGTAAACGATTCTGCAGCTATTTAAGAGTTAAGTATCATCAAATGTTTCATCTATTTACCAATAAGTTTCCTTTTTGTATAATCTTATTCAAAAGTTTATACATAAATATTCCGAATATAGTACAGAGAGGAGCATTCTTGATCATCAAACATGTGTACTACATAAATCTGAAAGCACATCGCGCCCCGTGGATTTAATTACAAGAATGTAGTAGAATACATCATATTCCCTTTCCTTATAATATGTACATGTATAATTGATTTAATTTGCTAAACACGGTCGAGGAGCATAAGAAACAACAAATACCTTTTCCAAATATAACGCAGCTCCTGAACGCATGCTGAGTGATATACATTCATTATACATTATAACGACATACGATTAGTATTGTATTGTATATATATAATATATATTTATTATTCTCATTCGGTATCGTTAGTATTAATCTTCTTTTATTAAGACTATTCAGAGGGAGGGAGAGAGTTCGCGACTCAGGATTTTCATGCAAAATCCTTGAAGCACTCTACGCTATATCACATCCTATGTCTGAGCACATTTTTTTCATTAATACTTCATTAGGAATTAGCTATGTATGTATATATGTATAACTCTATATGACAGTTTTAATATTAATGGCTAAGAATGGAATAAAGTGTGGTGACATCTAAAGAGGTAGAGAAACAGTGTGTAATGTGTATCTGTGTGTGTATATATGTGACTGTGTTTGAGTCACGCAATTAATAATTACAGATACTAAAACTTATTTGTAACGCAGTTGTCGCCGATTAGAAATCGATCGAACAGATGCGATAAAACGAACATTCAATAATAATTGTCGACAATTTTTGCCCAACAGCATGACATTTTTTATTTTATTTTATGAAAATTCAGGGAATGAATTTTGACATCGCAATCGGAATCGGACTTTCGCCTAATCGAAACTACCTTTGATCACATCGTAGGGTTCTGGTAGACTTTCCAGGATATAGAGTCACTGGAGATATAAATATATCGGTCTAAAAAATTGAACTCCTTTCTTTAAATATCTCTAAGCAAGAAGATATGTATGTACAAGTATTCAATACTTGATATCAGCATCCAAAGCGAAACAGCAATAAATTATATGTTATATCAGGTCTTACAGCTTTTTATGCTTTCTGGGATTACACAATACACGTCATCATTCTACAGTTCATGAAAGAATATTTATTTCCTTTTAACAATAAACTACTTTACGAAGTAAGAACAACATACATATGGAATGTAACGAAGCGAATTACATGTCTTACAAATATACAGAGATATTCCCTTACACACGTATATTTTTTTCTATAACGTGTGCACAGGGATGTTCACTCTCTTTTTTTTCAATATGTATATATAATGTCTATATCTCGCACACGTATGTATGTCGAATAACGATATATAACGTTGAAGGCAACATCATCGCTATTAATCCAATTTTTCGGATCATGCAAGAGAGAGAGAGAGAGAGAGAGAGAGCGAGGGAGATAAAAAAAAACATAGCTGGTTATAATTCGCAAAAATTGGTTATCGAAACACACTATCGGAAAACAGTGAGACATCAAATTAGTGTTCATTCTCAACCCTGAACAGTCTACCAATCTAGCGCAACTTAAATAAGATTGCCCATAATAATTCATTATCGTGGTTAAAAGAGCAAGATATCTCGCATATAAAAAAAGAGTTATGAGGCAGCAAGAGTATTTACTTGATCTTGAATGCTTCCATCAGCTCGTTCACGGCGGCATTAGCAGCGGCCTGCGTCGCAGCTTGCGTCACCCTCTGCTGAAGACCACCCCCACGACTAAACATACACCACGGACACTAAGCTTTTACTACAAATCTTATTTGTTTTCAATGCCTTATCAATAGTATGCTACTATATAAAGAGAGAATTCGACTAATATATGGAAATTTAAATTAATATCTGCATGATGCACTACATTTTAGACTGATATCGTGCATCCTCGAATGTCCTAAGAAGTATGTGTAATCTCTCGCGTGGTTCTACTAAGCGACAGACGCGGGAATTCGATAACGAGTAGTAGAGCGTTGACGATCAACTGCTTGATATTCGTTCAATAGAAAGAATGTTTTCAATGCAGGCACCGACACATTCATCCCCCATAATGACAAAATAGTTGACAATATTAAAATCAATTTTTCTCGCTTTTTCTGTGATTTTACCAATTGAATCAACGATGGCAAGAAAGCAGTAATATTAAGAGAGTTTCAGAAGCTGCCAAATGCAAATGCAACACGTTATGGCAAAACTTATTCCGTATATATTCATGTATCACATTCTCTCATACAGGTTTTTACATCGATTGAAATATCGCTCTGCGAATCGATTGAAAATGTATTTCATTTACGCGACAATTAAAATGTCATGCTGTTAGTAAAGCGAATGAATACTTATCCACCACCTGTGATAAGAACTCAAGATCATTTATTTTACAATGTTCTTAGTTGTATATACAGATATAATTTACAATTTCATTCAACTAATTTACAATGAAACAAATGTCATTCTACCTCATTTTTCTTTGTTCGTCGCGAATGAATCGTGATCTATTTATACATACTTTTTGTCATTAGTACCGATTAAATATATCGTAGACACTTAGATTGTTAATTAGAGGTGTGCAATTTTGTAACATTACATCGGGATTGTATAAATTTGTTTAGGATGATTACAAAAAGCGAGCAGCATGTTTCTATAATATTTGTTAAATAATATGAAAACGACGAAACAATACGGATAATAATTCCTCGCTCGTTCTTACGAAGTAATTGGACCATGAAATAATTTGATATATTACTGATATAATGCGTAATACGTATAAGATAAATCGCCCGTCAAAGTTCTTGGAAGCTCTTTTTAATCTCTAACTAATACAAATATTCACAAGTTTATTAATTTTTATACAACTTACACACCCCTAATTAACAATAATAATTCATAATACTTGCAGACAAAACATATAGCATTAGGAAATTGTATCTCGTGTAAAATATACACTGACTAGATGCAATTGATATATGTATATATGTATATTAATTAGTAGTGAATAGGCGAGTTAGTGCGATGACTTATTGTCGGCGCCTGCAATAGAAAGTGAAGTTAGCACCAAAGCCCCAATTAGACAAAGCTATGGAGGACAAGCAACTGCAAATTTCTCTTTAAAACATTTCGTGACGTTTAAGAAAAAAAAGGACCTCTACTTTGTAATTAAGACACAAGACTACCTCAACACAAACTAACAGAACATTGTGCAAAATTTGTGAGAAACTCGACAATCGAAAGATACTCGATAGTACAGAGTGTTCCAAACGTTTTGTCTCTTTAAATTCTCTGTACTACTTCACAAGGTACAATTCCGTTAAATTGGATGAAAATTATATTAAATTCTTAGTACTTACGATGGTATAAGAGGAGGAGGTAGGCCAGGTGTGGCACGGGCTGGCGGAGGTCCACCAGGTCCAGGTCGGTTAGGAATAGCCGGTGCTGGTCGACCACCAGACGGAACCGGAGGTGGGGCTCGAGAACTAGAAAGAGGTGGTGGCTGTGTCACTCCGCGTCTTGGCCCACCAGGAGATGGTGGTGATAACCTGTAACACATAAAATGAACAATAGCTGTTATATTTATTGCTCCTATGTAGAAAGCAAAAGATAAAAATAAGAGAACACGAAATATTCATGGTGTGTAGGGCATTAAAAAAAAATTATATAGCCTCTTTTCTGTATGGTTTGTTAACTTATCACAGTTGAAATTTGCAATCAAGAGACAAATGAAATATAAATTTTCACTGATTTATTAAAGACTTTTCTATACATTGAACAGCTTATTTTCCATAAAGGCTGTATATTTATTATACTGTCGTAATTGAGATTAGAACACACAATCTTTTCTTATTTATAATTTACACTGTACTACAATTTAATATTAAAAACATTTTTAAATGCTTTCACTCTAACAGGTATTCAAATATATGTAATTTATGTGCAAATAAAAATATCATAGGAGATTCTTTCTAATTTTATGCAAAACATAAGAAACGTATAAACGATAAAATAATTTTTCAAAGTAAATATCGGTGGACCTACATACTTGAAATAAAACTACAAAGCAGAGAAATAAGTGTACATTTGAAAAAGAGAACAAATTTTAGTTAGTATAATAAATGTACATAGTAACTCTTACCCAAGACTGTTTCAATGGTGTTCAAGTGTATGAGGCAAAAGCAGGCAGTACAAGATTGAAAGATAATAAATTAGTTAAATGCATAAGCGACAATGAAAATAATAACATAATTGTTACCTTGGATTTTCCCCAGATGCTAGCCAATCATTTTTCACAGGTGGTGGTACTGGAGTAGATACTGTCGCCATCGAAACATCTCCAATAATACGAAGTGCCTCCTTACATGCATGATACATGCGTAGCATTTCCTCTCGTTTTTGTGCTTCTTCGGGTGATTCTTCCATCATTGAAGCCTGTAATTCACGTCCACATACTTTTTTCTAAATTTGAAGTATACAATAAATTTGGCAGAAAAGACTAGAATACTGTAAGTATTTAGTGTATGTAATGATTTTACAAAAAATTGTTGTTAATGGAAAAAAATAAAAAGTATTCCTTGAAATATTATTTCATTAGGAAATAAACAGTAAAATTTTAAATAATAAGCTTAGGAGAACATTGGAAATTTATTTGTGGATATAAAATTACAATATACTAAATTCATATGTATTTTACCTGATCACCACTTGCATATAGATGTGCCAGTAACTCTCCATTAATGAAATCCTTTGCATTGTTTATAATCAAATGCATAATTGTCTTTGGAACCAAATCACGAGTTGTTTTTGTGACAATTTTCATGTACGAATCCACCAGATTTCTAATGGTCTCCACTTGACGTTCAAGTTGAGGATCCATTGATGATTGAGCTTCCGATCCACCCTATAAATATGGAAATAATAAATTTCCTGCATTCTTTGTTGAAATGATGAAGTTAAAAGCAATACTTCAGATAACGTCACATACATAGTTAACATAAATAAGAACAAAAAATAATACATCATTTCAATAATTAATAAAGTGTTATTGATCTTGTGCTCAAATGGAAACTTTGCTTGCAGGGAAACATAAAGTATTTTTACAAACAATTCATACATGTTTTAATCGTATTCATTATCAGCAAAAAAGCAAAGCTAAGTGTAGTGGTATTTCATATCCATGTAAGTGTTGTGTGTTCTGTATAACTACAAAATTTCTACATTGTACGAACCTCATATCCTTCCTTTAGTTAATTAGAAGCAAAAAATGTAATAACTATTGTGAATGTAATATTGGAATCTAATTAATTTCTGAATAATATAAAACATATGCAAATTGCGCAATTCATACTTGTATTAAAAAGAAACGCTATTAAATTAAATATATTTTCAAAAGATGCAAAGAATCAATTTCTCTCAATATAATTATTGTATTTAATATAAAATGAAAGTTTATGAACATTGCGATGTTAAAATAGAACTTTAGTCATAAAATCTAATAAATAATTGAAATATTTTTAGAATGTGATATTTAACAATAGTCTTAAGAATAATTTACTATAATAATTTAAAATATTTCCAAACTAATGCATCACATCACCACACAGTTAAAAATATAAAATTCAAACAAAATATTTTAATTACATTTCTCGTACTAACTCACCCGCTGTATATCCTAAAATAAACCAAAATAATCTTTTCTAATAAACATAACAGAATATATTCCAATATAATAATAAATAATTCTTCCTTTAATCAAAACAAATAATTAAATAACTAATTTATAAATAAGAATTACATAATATATCAATATACTTTTATCGAAGTTGCGTTACAATCGGTGCGCACGAGTGACATACGTCATTTTTGCAATTGCGTTTCAGCAATATATATAAATTTATATAAATAAATTTACACGTGATACAATTTGTCATCTTGTTTGTATCTAAAAAAATAAACGCGAGTAGTGATTAGACGAATGGCACTCGAGTGTCCCAGGCCTAAATATGTTATATTTTCCACCATACAATATACTTAATTGTGTACATATATGAAAGAATATAAACAGCATAATCATATAATAAGAAACATACCTCTCCTTCACCATTTGCTTGCTCTGTTGATTTTTCGGGATATACACCAGCCCTGAGGAAAGAAGCTTTCCATGAATCAACATCATCTTGAGTTTCACAGCTCAGTTCAAGCTGTTTGTAATCCTTATAAACATTTCTGCCTTCTGGATTAAATAAAGCAAACAAATGACGTCGGGACATGAATCCTTGTTCCAAGTCACGCAATTTCAATCCATCTAAAGGTAGCATATACTTCTTCTCACGTTCCTAAGCAAGGAAATAATACATAAAACTTACATAATTAACGTGTTATTAACTACATTATAGCAAAAAAATACCTACTTCTTCATCTTTGAACCAAGAAATACTCTCTGACGTTAGGACAAACCAATAATCTCTTGAACCACCTTTCATTATACCGAGATTGTGGATACACATGTATCCTTTGCGTATTACTTGATTTCCTAATGTATGACGACCAGATTTAACAGCATTTTCTGAGGACTGTTGAGCACTGTAACATAACGTATAATTTATAATGAAATGTTAATAAAAAAATACGTTTGAGTACCCATGTACAAAATTCATTGTAATAAATTGCCACAAAAATTTGTTAGTTTACTGTGTAAAAAATCTAGCAGAATAAGACCTAGCAATAATTTTTGTATTAACGTACACAAACGTTTATATTCAAATTTAATCTTACATCGTAAAATATAAGTAATATATTAAATATAAGTAATTAATTTAATTTCTCAAAATATCTGTGTTTATAATACAAAATATTGAAAATGAGACATGATCACAAAATGACAATATAGAGAGGATAATTACATAGCTTCTATATCTTTGATTTATAACTAATTAATAATGAAATCTTTATGTGTTAAACAAAAATTTACCTTTTACATTGTTTTTAGTTACATATAAGAATTATAACAACAGCCACAACAACTCCATGCACATACTCTTTCATACAGCTTTAAATGTTGCAGTTGAATATTTTTGAATATGCAGTCAAACATTATTTGTAACATATAAATACACACAATATTATTTCTACTTAATTAACATTGTAATATCTTTGCAGATCATAACACATGGAAAATTGCAGAAGCAAATATTACATATATTGTGAAATCATGTGAAAAATGATGGAACTAAAATCTAATGCTGCTGTATGAAATATACGATTTGGAGTATTCATGAATGACTGTGGCAATGAATAATCTATTTAACTATATAGTTGAATTGTGCAACCATGTACAAAATATTCAGATCAAATTCTTAAAATTGTGATAGATTATGGCTGTATTCTACAATATATAAAACTAGATAAAAAAATATAGCCAATGAAAACTTAATAATAGCTTACTCATAATGGCATACAATGTTTCATGATGGTTAAGTTTATTTCTTTGTTTTCACAAACCACTCCCATTTTTTGTATATGAATAATTAAAAATGATATTTCAAGTGCTATTCTTATGATCTATAAAGTGTATACATGTACATATATGTATAAATAGTATTAACCTTTTATGATGTTATACACTAAACTAGTAATGAAATACTGAATAATAAAAACACATAAAATTTTATTTCATTCAAAAGAAAAAGACTTTAAAGTACACTAGAAAAATATAGTTTTCAATCTTTTGCTATATGGGAAATGAGTTCAATATTGCTTTTTAAGGATTCCGTTCTTTGTTATAAAACTGAAAGCTAGAAAAAGTTAAATAAAAAATAAGCATAACAAATTAAGAGCGTGATAATAGAAAAGGAAGAAAAATGTAGTGTAAATTTTTGTTCCAATGTACTTTATAATTCTTACCTTGCATTATGGCTACTGGCTGCCGCGCTGCCGATATAATTAAATAATTTTTTTAATTGTGAAATATAAAGTATTAATGAATGGAAAGAAATGTCACGAAATGTGTATATGCCATGTAGTTCAAGGAAAGACATACGTTCGTTAATGCAATAAGTATAAAAAAGGTGAAAAATATGTATACCAGTTGATATTCATAGATAATTTTTTATATTAAGTATGCCTTGCCTTTTAATGACATAAAAAATTGTACAGTAATTACAGTATTCTTATTCCCTAATTCAATTATTGCAAACTATATAATATGAAGGAAACCTATTATGTAAATTTTTCTATAATTTACATAATATGATTTAAAAAGTTAAAAACGGAAATAGAATGTTATTATTGAATGTGAAACAAAAATTGAACTGAAATTGCTAATCATTTTAATATTTCTAATATTTTTTCTTTTTTAAACCCGTTTCTCGCGATATATTTAAGAACTACAATCTTTAAGATGTTAAAGTGTCAAATAAGCAAAATATAAAAATGAATAAAATTCATGTTTGCTATACAGAAAGAGAGAATTAAAATATTAAAAGTATGCGTATTGCAAAGAGAAAAAATGTAAGTGAGATATAATTTAATATGACAATATATATGACACAATGGGTCATATAGATGTACATGAAATAGAGAAAATAACAATAAATTCTACTATTTATTAATGATACTAAAAATGTGTGCCTTAGCTTTAAAGAACAAAGTAAACTAAGAATCGCTATTTTAAAGCTTGCAATGTGAACTGATTTTGGCATAGCATGCATTGATTATAAAATATACCGTATAAGTTTGATTGTGAAAGTCATATGAATATAGTCGAATGTATATTAAATGTCTTATGCTAAATATGTTTCGAAATGTAAATTATTTTGAGTCGTATTAGTTCAGGAACACACGGTATAAAATATATATGTATTATATACATTGATATGTATTTTATATAGAATAAAATACAAATCAATATATATAATTCCTAATTTGCAAAAAAAAGGTTGCAAGCAAACTAATATAACTAACAGTATATGTAATTGGTGAATTTTCTTATCATCTTTTCCTTTATTTCATAAAAAGCTTAAGTTATAACCATAATGAAACTAATGAAACTAGTTTTTACAAGTATTATATTAGTAAAGCACATTGTCATTATGTGAATTATATTATGTGTTGAATTTACATTAGTCATGCAAGATAGATAGAATTCATTACTGCAAATTCGAGTTTCTCAAAAGTATTAATTAAGCATGTACAGTAATCAGAAATAAAACATATTATTATGTGATTCATTGTTAAAGATATAAAGAAATGTTCAAGACATACACTTAATGATTTCATAAGGTTTGTAAGATTTATAAAAAAAACTTAAATTTGTCTATCATGTTTATCATGAATTGATGATTCAAGCATTTTATGGTGTATAGGTAAAAAAAAATTCATATATCAAAAATCTACATGATATAAAATGCATGATGCAAAATTTATTCAATATTAAAAATATAGATTATTATTATTATCATCATTATAAAGAAAGAGGAATTAGCAAAAATTATATTTATTCAAAGATAATATTTAATATTTGTTATGAAAATATTTGTATGTCTTTAATAATAAAAAACATAATTTATGTTATATTTCTAATTGATAATACTGTACAAGTTTAGAAAATTATTTTATTATGTTACGTTAAAATGTTCTATATAAACATGAATAATTTAATAGTAATAAAAATATTTATTATTATATTTATATTAAAATATTTATTTAGGAAATATTTTTAATATTTTGAAGATTTATTATTTAAGCATAGTGTAGTGAATTTTGTAGATATGTATAAGTACACTAAAATCTATAACTGCAGTTATGAATATAATAATAAGAGCAACATATAGCGCTAGATGTGCGATTATCAAAAATTAAATTCTTCTATCATATTATTTACTCTTTTGATTTGGCTGAGTAGCTACAAAAACACATAACAAAATGTAGGTAACTTACTTGGCAAAACCAATAAAATCTTCATGATTTGTGTTCATATATGCAAGTTCACAATCAACCAAAAGTATTAACTGTTCCTTGCACAATTGTTCTCGTTGTCTAACATAAGTGGTTATAATACGTTCCGTTTCTTCTCGCAGTCTAGGATAACGTGACATCTACCATGTAAAATAAAAATTATATTAAAAATATGTTATCGAAAGAGAACAGACCTTACAAATTTAATAAACTGTACCTACCCTGTCAGTGCAAATGCGTACAACATTACTGAGTTCTTGTACAACTAAATCCACGCACTTCAGACTAGGTTCTTTGAGTCTATTTATTTGTTTTTTGACTATTGCCTCAAAGGCCATATCAGGAGTAAACAAACCTACCCTGATACCTATGACATTATACTATTGTTAATAATTTATTTTTGAAGTCACTTACTTATCTCAATATATACATGTAATGAAATTACAGTGATAAACTATTAAAACTGAAATAATCATTTACCATGAATATTCCTAATAGCAAAAGCAATTTCTCTTCTCAGTTCTTTTTCATCAAATTCCATTTTAACTATTTCAAATGGAAAACGTTCATGGAATAATCTGTTTATTTTAGCACCTCCACTGAGCTCATTTGTATTGATTTGTGCAGATCCTGAACCTTCTATAGTTCTTTCAAAATCTGACTGAAGCTGTTGTATCATCCTTAAAAATGTTTTTCTTTCAATCAATATAAAAACAAGCACTAAACCTCAACATTAGTTGTATGGGCAGAGAGTCATGATATTTAGTATTGCAAAGCCAAATAAATTCTACATAATTCATTAATACATCAAAATGTTTAATTTTAATGAAAATTTGTTGTTATTTTTCACTTTCTAGTTGGTTATACAAAGATGTATTAAAATTTACATGCAAATGATACACACGGATGAAAAAAAAGTGTGATACCTACAGAAACATTTGAATTGATCTGAAAAATAAGAATAAAGGCTCTAAAATATCAACACCCTCCACCCATAATGCATTTTAAGGAAAGGAAAAGAGTTTATATAAGTAATACTTATGAATCTATTATAGAATAATATGTTTTATACATTATTTGTTATATATGTATCATTATTTTTTCATTAAGTTTATTTTATTTTCTAATATAATAAAAGTTAGCAAAATTAAAGAAATTATAAATTCACATATAATAGCCTGTATGAAGGAAGAAATACTTACTGTAACATAGCTTTAGTTTTTATGGCAGGATCATCAGGTCTGAAATGTTTGTACTGTTCCACATCCTTTTCTAGTGCAAGCAACTGTTTTTGTAATCTGTCTCTTAATGCTGGTAAAGTATCCCTAATATGATTTGTTAATTGTTGATTTAAAACGCGTTGCAAATATGGTGTCCCTAACCTATCTGCCAAGTGTCGATAAGATGGGTGGCTAAATGTGTACAAAAAGAAATATTTTAGACATTCTGTTAAAAAATTGATTCATGGAAGTATTCTTTATGATTGATCTATACCTCAAGAAAAATTTCCTCTCTGCTGCTAGAGCATTTTTTATATCTTTTCGACCTTCTATGTCTTTTTGACTTCTGTTAACGACACCTATATAACCACGTCTTAGGGGTAATAATTTATTTTCCAAAATATCTCTTGCATCAGTACCATCATCCATAAGATCTAATTTTGTAATAACGCCAATTGTACGAACACCTTAAACAATTTACAATGTAAATAATTCTCTGTATGTATTTGTTAACATTTATATATATATATATATATATATAATACATAATATCTGTTAAGTTTAAAATATTTAAAAACATGTACCTTGAGGATCTACTTCTTTAGCAAGTTTAAGGGCATCACTATTTGCCAAATCAGTATTTGCTGGTGTTACTGCCAATATGAGACAATTTTCTCTTTTGATAAACTGAAAGATCATAGCTTTAATTTGAGATTCTATGTCTACTGGTTGATCTCCAATTGGTACTTTCGTGAGGCCAGGCAAATCAATCAATGTCAAATTTAGAACTAATAATAATAAATATATTAATGAAATTATTAACATAAATCAACATATAATAAAAGACTGTATTTACCATTAGGTGAATATACTCTTAAATTTATTGGTATATTAGAAATACCCTTGTTACTGCCTGTAACTCTGTCTGTTTCTGCTTCGATTTCCTTCCGTACTTCATCAAAATCCACAAATTTTTTACCCTTACAATGCAAGAATTCAGCATTTTCTACAATAGAGAAATAATTTACTTGCTAATATGTAAAGTTTTCTAAGTAATATCTTATTGAAACAGTTTTCATTGCTTCACTTCATACTGAAAGTGATAATATTCTTGATTTCCTGCTTATCAAAAGCTCATTGTTACAGGAAATATGATAATTTTACAGACAACAATTACAGATAAATAGTACTAAATTTTATAAGAAATACCAAGCCATTAAAACTTGTATTAATTTTGTATTTAGTATATCTCAAAAGAAAATAATGAACAATGTATAAACAATTTAAAATATATAATAAAATAAACTGTTATTATATAATTTGACATAGTGTAATTTAAAGGTTTTATGTAATATTAAAACTCTTGAAAGCAATTATAATTTATAATGTATGTCAAACTTTTTTTTTCATTCATAATATAACAAATTTTATAATCTATTTATCTATGATGACTCACCAGTTGTACTATTAATCAGTTGCAAGATAAGTGGTCGTCTGGTTACAATACCAGATCCTCTAGGTAAGAAGTCCCTGAAAACAAAAAAATATTGTTCTTATCTAATAATTACTATAATAATAATATTATAATTATCTCATAAAATTAGGGATATACTAGGATATGTCAAAGTATATATATAATATATTTAAATATAATAATATTCACTTTTTAAAGATTAAAACTTGAAAGATAAAAGAAAAATGTTAGAAATTAACATATCTTATAACTATTATACCTTTATATTTAGCAACATTTATATTTTTTCTTAATTGAATAAGTTAAATGCGGTTACTGATACCATTCTAATAATGATTCTTTCAAAGCAAAATTATGCATAAGATACTTATGAAATTGATGCACTAAACAAATTTGCTAACATTTTTATCACATTAATATACATATTCATAGCTCCCGGAGAAAGCTAAGTTAATAAAATATAACATTAAGCGGTCTAGATCGAGAACAATTAAATTAATAATTTTCCTAGTTACACTTTGAGTAATTTATCAGAAAGTTAAATATTATAGCACGGGGAAAATAACCATTTGACAGGTCGCTGTGTAGGCGGCCTCAAATCATAAAGATATAGTTAATTTTGATGTCACGATCGATAGATTAAAATAGTTAACCTAAAGGGGCATAGAAAAGAGGAATAGTCGAATTTATATAACTAATGATAAATATTAGAATTAAAATGTGACGTAGTTCGCCACGCCTTTTAAACCAAACGTTCGATTATTCTTCTAATTCTTAAAACATATCAGAAAGTATTACACGCTGAATGAAATGAAAAACGCTAAAATGACAGGACATGAGATACTTACTTTCCAACAAAATTTTCAAGAACTGAACTTTTTCCTGCACTTTGACCACCTACCACTGCGATCTGTGGTAGATCAAGTTGCATATGCACCCCGAGTTGAGTGAATGCATCCTGGAGCTTGTTCACGATTGGGATTAATTGTTCCATACCCGTATTTCCTGCCATTTTGTTGAGGCTATTTTCTTACTAGCCCAAGACCACTATCGTTTTCAGTTTTACGGCTGTGTCCTGTGGTCGACTCCGAGCTGCCACCACTTCCACGCACAACCGTTGAAGGTAGCTGCCAGAAACGATCTTATCCGTTTTCGTGAAACACGCACTATCAAAATGGCCGATTTCACGAAGGCACGTTGTTATACATCGAATTTCACCGCATTTTTCCAAAACTCGCGATCGCGCACGGACAACGAACTAGAGATGTCAGCCAACTGGCCTACTGCGAGGAACTCATTCCACGAACATCCACAGTCACTGTATTCACATAAATGAGATCCAACGTACGAACTCAAGAAACGTAACGTTTCAATCGATAATCGAAGCGTGCGCACAGGCGTTTTCGTTGTGACCCACTTTTCGTTGCAAGATAAAATCCATATCGTCCTCCTGCTGCTGACCTTTTTCCACGTCCCACACTGATTTGCTATCGAAGGAACCTGAAATTATACCTTTTGTCCTTTTCTGATCCAGTCATGATAAATTATCATTTTCTTCCTGAATCTAGCTATTCATTTAAAATATTGCGCGGTAAATACTTTTATTGGCGAGGAACATTTATAACCATTAAGAAAATAGACGGTGGCCAATAGGAATACTAGATTCTATTACATATATTGCAAAATCGATAATCAAATATTTAATCCATAAATATTCATTTCAAAAGGTCCAGTAATTATATACAGTTATATGTAATATTAAAACTTTTTAATAGATTGTGTCATATTATCATTGTAATTATTAATTGAAGGCAATAATATATATCATAATTATTAATTTCTGATTATTAGCATTGCTCTGATGCATTGGTTAATTATTTTATGTAATTGTATAAAAAACATTTAAACAAAATCCATTTTTTATTCTGTTAAAATGTATACTTTCAATATTACTGATTATAGTTATTTTTTTGCAAATGTAATTTCATCAAATGTTTCATGACTAATACAATGTTCAGATAGTATATAATTTTGGAAAACATTGGAATGATATAAATTTAAATTTTCTACTGAGTAGTTTTGAGTTTGCGTAGTAAAATTATCAAATAGTCTTCCAAACTTTTTATTAAGCGTACAAGAGAAAAACAAAAATTACTAGGATTTAAATGACATTATTGGAAGATATATCATATATTCCTAAAAGTAACATCTACTTTAAAATCATTAAGTAGCAACTACATATATTGTGATATGACACGATTGTATATATTGGCATTATTAATAACGAGTAGAAAGATATTTCGATATATTTTTATTAAAATGGTTTCAGTTTCAAATATATTTTCTGTTTACAGTACGAAAATTTAGGACCAATAATATGAAAGGATTGAACAGAATGAAAATTGGTCTTTTTTAATCTTACTTCACAGTAGGTTAATTAATTTTGTGTTTAGCACGATGAAAAATAGTCATTTTTTGTTAAATAGAATGTCTAAAGTCTTATGAGTAAAATAAATAAAGATCGAAAGTTTAATTGAAATTAATCCGCTAAAACAATTCTTAAAAATATATAAATTAACTACAAATTCAGTGCACACATATGTAAGTGAGGGCGCGATCAGTATTTTTCTGCGATACGAGTCCAAAATGTCAGACATCGATAAATGGATGGAACTTGCAAAAGAGTGCAAGTATCTTCCTGAAAATGACCTTAAGGTAAATAATATGTGAAAGATATTAATAATAATACTACCAATTTGTTATATTTTGTTAACATATATAACAAGACCTTAAACATACACTCATAGGTTACTTGAATCTCCTATATGTCTCTTAACAATAAAATTAATTTTGTTCAGAAACTTTGTGACATGGTATGTGACATATTATTAGAGGAATCTAATATTCAACCAGTATCTACTCCGGTAACAGTATGTGGAGATATTCACGGCCAGGTAAACTTTACAGTTTTATTCTAACCTCAACATGATATCTTCAGAGATAACGATAACTATTTCAACGATAAAGGTATGATTCTTTTATATAAATCGGTTTTTATGATTGTTTATTTTCTTTTAGTTTTACGATCTAGAAGAATTATTTCGTAATGGAGGCGCTGTGCCAGAAACAAATTATATATTTATGGGAGATTTTGTAGATAGAGGGTATTATAGCGTAGAAACATTTACTCGCCTACTCACACTTAAAGCTAAATGGTCTGATAGAATAACATTACTTCGAGGAAATCACGAATCCAGACAAATCACTCATGTCTATGGTTTTTATGGTTAGTATATATTATGTTATAAAAATGTGATGTATTTATTGTAATATAACATCTAAAAGATTATTTGATAGTAACTCATTACTCTGCATGTTTGATAGTTATGATAATTAGATCTATTATATTCTATGCAGATGAATGTCAAAACAAATATGGCAATGCGAATGCATGGAAATACTGTTGTAAGGTGTTCGACTTACTTGCAGTTGCTGCCGTTAGTATTTGTAAATAATAAATAAATTTAATATTGTGTTATGATGTTTAATAAAAACGTGGATATTTTTATTTAGTTAATTGATGAACAAGTACTTTGTGTACATGGTGGATTGTCTCCAGCCATTAAAACATTAGATCAAATTAGAACGATTGAAAGAAATCAAGAAATTCCGCATAAAGGTATTTTTACTGTTTTTTAATATGTTACGTTATATTATACTTGAATACATTTCGATTTCTGTTTTAGGTGCTTTTTGTGATTTGGTTTGGTCCGATCCAGAAGATGTTGAATCATGGACTATTAGTCCACGTGGAGCAGGTTGGTTATTTGGAAGTAAAGTAACATATGAATTTATGGAAATCAACGATCTTAAACTTATTTGTAGAGCTCATCAATTGGTTCATGAAGGTATATATTGTTACACAAATTATACGTATTTATTTATGCGTAAAATGCACACAAAAGAACTTTATGATTATATTTCATATATTTCTGTCTTATTTACAGGTTATAGGTACATGTTTAATGATAAGCTTGTAACAGTATGGTCAGCTCCAAATTATTGTTATCGTTGTGGTAACGTAGCTAGTATTTTACAGTTTACAACTGTCGATCAAAGAAACCCAGTGCTATTTCAGGCAGTGCCTGATTCTGAAAGAGTAATTCCACCTTTAACTATTACACCATACTTTTTGTGATCTAATCTAGTGTTCCATTTGTTTGGATGCAGAAAGGTGGTATCTGCGTCTAGACGTTACGGAATTACATGACTGTTTCTTCATGTTGACGGACACAGGCTGATACTTTGACGGAGCATCAAATTTTGAAGTATTATTTAGAATTTTAATTAAAAAAATTTTGTTTATGTTTTTATACTTAAATGTTATTTAGAGAACAGGATTGTTGTGTGATTACTTATTCAAGGAATGATTTTACACAGTTTTTAGGAAATTTATCCATTTTTGTATATTAAGAAATTAACTTTTATATATAATTGCGCCTGCCATTGCATCAGCCTGATTCTCCTAGTTTGAAAAATGTTTCGCATTGAAATGTGAACACTATGGTCTAGACGCTTTTGCTGTCTACTGTGGACATTCTAGAGCATTCGTATCTCAGAGCAGTATTGTGAATGTACCGTTCTAAAGGCTAAGAGCTTTAAAATAAGTTATGAACACAAACAACAGCAGGTTCAGTAATGTATGAATGAATAAATGAGAAACCATTTAAACATTCCGAAGTGGGAGAGTCTCTGAGTATAGTGAATGCTTCATTGATATTATGATCGTTGTGCGTAGAATTCAGGTTTATTAAAGCGTGAGCATATATACTACTGTTAAGGTCTTCCTGAGTATGTAATTGATCTGTTTCTGATTTAGACATTGTGTACGCTGTGTGCAATTCTTTTTATTCTAGATGCGCAATCAGTGTTCTTAGCAACATAAAGTCGGCGATTCTGCCGAGGTACAAATAGTATGTAGCAGTAGCCAAAGATTTCCTGCCCAGGTAAGGAAATTGAGTAGAAAAATTGTATTATATAATAGAAGTTTTCTTATTATTTTTATGCACATGACAATTTTATATTTCATTCCCTTTTTTCCTTTTACGGGTTCAAAATACTATTTGCAAAATATCTTAAAAAGTACTGAAATTTTTTCATAATATCGGCCTTTTTAACTATGTTCTACTTTTATGTGTACAGAGCAATAGTTTGAATATTATTATATTCTCAGAATCTTTGTACAGTTTTCACATTATATGCCAAATCGCTGTCGTACTGAATAATTATAATAGCTAGACTGTCATAAGTTCATTAATGTAGGGAGCAACTTTTAAGAACCAAGACCCTTAGCAATGTGCCTCTAAATTAATAAGCGTTTGTGTAATATAATGATACGATATTGATACATAATCAATGGAACGCACCGGCCATTGCGTATCATAAGCCTGAATTCTGACCATCGATTTACTAGCTCATGATATTCCCTAACCGATCACAGACCCGACAATTATGGCATTGGCATTGGCACTGGTTGTCAAGTTGAAACTACTCTATTTTGAGTTTTGTGATATAGTTCAAGCGAGGCATGTGAAAATTGCATCGATGTTTGTAACGATTTTCCATGTCGGATCGTTTGAAAATGTTTTGAAGACTTGTTATTTCAAAAAAAAAATGAAAAAAAAAATAAAAATAGTCAACTTTTGAACAGTGCCTTCAGAACTATAACACGACGGTCTACTAGAAGTAAATACTGACGGATAATCATAGACGAACTAGGACGGATCATATAAATAACAGAGAGCTTAACAAAGGCGTGTGTAAGGAATTCTCTTCACTTTTTTATATTCCAGAAAATATCATTAACAATTACTTTATCATATTTCGATCTTTATTATTATCTCGTAAGATATTTCGGCGTCCAATTCGATGATTGCTTTACACGATACTTTTTACATTTTACAATATTATCGATAAAAAATACGATTTATATATATATATATAATATATCCAGATTGTTACAATATGCAATTATACGATTTTACATTAATCACTGCTTTGTATTTACATTATTGATATTATATTAGATAGATCATTACACAAGGCAAGACACGGAGTTTACGTTACAAACTCGATCTGTCGGTTTTGCAGCCTCTATTATTATCGTAAAACGGTGGTGATGCGTGAGAATGCCTACGTAGTACGGGGATATCCTAGGAATCATAAAAGTATTAGCTTCTGTGTCTACTTAGGTATTCACAGCAGTCACCTTTGAAATGCCTCTGTCTGTGATCGCTTTAATCTTATCGAAGTGTCCAAGCGCTTGCGGCGATTTACATCGGTAAGCTCACAGGAATAAAGACAATGACATTAAATGATGAGACTACTTTAGCTTAATAAACGTTTTGTGCAGGAGCTTGAACACTGCGCATAATTCTTAAAGATCTCACAGGTAGACAACATTTTAACGATCATGTACCTTGAAAGTATAGATTTTGTTATGTTAATGTAATGAAACGTCTGTAATAAAAATGCGCAAAAATTGCAACTGACATTATCAATAATACTCCCGTTATTATTGTGATAAGTAAAGTACAAATATATACATATAACACGCATACACATATACGTATACATACATATATATACCGTGAAATGATAAAGGGAGAAACTATCGTATGTAGGTATGGGTATAGAATAATAAAGATATCACCAAATTTGTTCATCTTTAATTAGTTTATTTACTTGTAATAATATTATTTTCATCGTATATATAATAATTCTATTTATTCCTTACTATTTATATATAATAATATAGTGTATTTATGTTCATTATGTATAATATATTATCTACATTTATATAATCCCTATGAAAGGCATCTCCAAACAGACTTCAGATTTACTTTTTTTTTTAAAATATCTTATTTATTCATAAAAATACAGGGGGTTTACGCGTCACCTGTGAAGTCTAGCCTGTTTTGCCCAGAACCGATAGCTTCCGATTTATTGGTCGGATGAACATCATTATATTATATCTTACAATACTTAATCCTTGCGGTAACAATGAATTTATTCTTATGATTATCAACTTCATCTATATACACATCTTTATGAAAACAAATGTGATAATTTTTTTGCCCGACTATAAATCTGCAAGCGCGTCCGTGTTATACTTCTCGTTGTACTTCGTCGTATTTCGTGTATAATCGCATTATTAATAATCATCATTTATCATTTGTTACTCATTAAAATGATAACAGTTTGAACGAATTTTAGAGCTCATTGCACGAAGGACGCAATGTAGTAAAAAAATGCAACGAATAAGCTAAGTTGGTATTTAATGAAATTGTTTGCTAACGGTAAAAAATAAAATATGTAAATTTTTGTATTAAACTTATTATACAAACATATTCTCTTTTACATCGACTAGAGTATTTAATTAAGTATTTGATTTTGACAAAAGATTATATGTAGATTTTCAGTCTGTTTAATTATGCATTATTCTTTAAGTATTTGCTTTTAAAAAGAAAAATTCCAACTACACATATAAATTCTATATTTGAGACAATAAGTAAAGTTCTTACCAAATTGTTAAATTGCATAATATAATAAAATGTCGATGTGCAACTATTTTGAACAATTCGTGCAAAAAATTGTAAAATGTAATGTGCATATAAAATACAAGAAATGCGTGAATGATATTTGAATCGTTCCTAATAAAATAATATTCATTAAAAAAATACATTCATGCGCGATATAAAGCTCGAAATCGTTATCAAATCAGGTGTAAAAATTCGAAAAATGCTAGATGGAGCAATTTCGCGAATGTTTACGTTCATCAACGAGAAATTGTATTTCGCGCGCGAAAGTTGGTAAAAAAATGATTAGCAGCAGTATAGCATCCGGTTCCTGGCAAAGCAGCAATTCACACGGTGCCCAAATCTCAGTTACAAAAGGAATAGTCGAAGGTAAACGAGATGATAAAAATGTACTTCCTAAACGTAGGTAGAAATTGGTAACTTTGACTCACTCATTGAAAAAGTATTTCCTCTTGCCAGTCTGGCATTCGTGTTTTCTTTTTGCCCGTCGTTTTTGGGTTAACGTTTGCATTTCGCGCTTCTTTGCTTATACCGTGACAAGCAGCATACTTCAGTGTTAACCAATCCGTTCGAAGTAATGATGCAGGTTTGAAAGTTTCGTCGTTTTAACAAGAAAATAACAAACTGACATTTTTAGGAGATCCAGAGATCAGTAAATTGAGGGCCAAGGGAAATATTTCGATGAATGAAATATATAAGAACGTCTTAATCTGACAATATAAATATGAACGTTGTTTCAATATCACATCAATGCTTAACGATTTTGATGCCGTGGTTTGTAGCTCAAATGTACATTGTACATAGGCAAATTGTATCAGATGTTATATATATTTCCCCATACATATATATATAGCAATATATATATAATGTAATTATCATATGTATATATTACATTATATATATATGGGACAATATATGTAACATCTGAAATAATTTGCCTATGACGATAATATATCGTAATATATATATTTTTATATATTTATATATATATATTTTATATATTTATATATATATTTATATATATATATATATATTAGGGCGATGAATTATGACGATAATATATATTAATAATATATATATATATATTAGCGTCATGATTCATCGCCCCAAAAGAAATACAAGTTTTTATTACCATCCCGACATTTGTGAACAGAGCATAGACAACTCGGCAAAATTCGGTGTCGCATACATATCCTGCATAGCATAATTTTAATCAGGCTCAATCGTACGGCTGGCACAGGATTAGAAACGCTGTTGCACCGCTTGACACTATATAAGAGCAGGTATAACACGGAATTATACAAAGAGACAGGACTAGTACTTTCAACGTAGTTATTATTAAACCTTTCGTACAATATGTACAAAGTTAAACCCACAAACGAGAGGCATATGTATTTTTTATATTTTTAAATTTCATCTTTTTTTCTTTTACTTTTGCTCAATAGACTCTCACTCGCACTTAAATATTAAAGGTTGGGCATGATAATACTCGTGGGTAGTATAATGCCCTAAGTCTTGCTGATCCAACGTATAGCTCTCCCGTAAGCAGCTGCTGTACTCCCAGACATCGGTGCACATTTCTTTTTATACAATATACATATTTATATTTATATTTATATTCATATTATTTATATTTATAATTTATATTTATATTTATATTTATATACTTATATTTATATTTATATACTTATATTTATATTTATATACTTATATATAATGTAATATAATAGACAGTCCAACTCGGTGCTTTTTTCTCTTAACGCGGCGTTCTTTTTTCCTCGCCGTTCTTTAACATCTGTTTCGATGCTGTATGTACATGCTAACAATAAATAGGAGGCGACAAGAAAAGAGTTCTCCGCGGGAAGTACATTATCTTTACTAGCTAACGGGAATAAAAAAAGGAAACAGAATTGGTTGATGGGCAGGGTTATAGGAACATAAGGGTGAACAGTCGCGGTTTGGTGGATCAACTCGAGGGAACGGGCAGGGAAGAGGAAGGAACGAGGAGCGTAAAAAATGTCTACGAAGGTAGGAGACAAAAGAAAGAGAGCAAAAGGAACAAATGTATCGGTCTAAATGCTAACACGATTGCTTCCTTTCTTCGTATTGCACTATACTAAACGGTAACTTCAAAGTAAATTTTCGCGTGTAAACGTGAGGAAATTACGAGCGATTTATGTTTTCGAAGAAAAAGTAAAAGAAAAAAGAAATACGCGTTAGCCAATATCATGTCAAATATTCTCTTAACGTAATTTAGCGAGCTTGTTTTCTTTTTCTCTTCGTTCTTCTATCTTGCTTGTTTTTTTCTTTCTATTACTCGCGGTTGCGACCTTATCGACCGTCCAATTGAACACAGAACAAGTGTACGATGATGTCCGGGGAATACAGGAACCGTTACCCCCAGTTCCTTAACCGCAAATAATATACATTGTTTACCGTATGAAGTATCCCATCATTAGTTAAGTCTTATAGTATGGACAAGTATCCCTAGGCTAGTAGGCCCAAGGTCTGTGTGTATAGTTCTCGTGTTGATTTTTTTTTTCGTACATGCGCTCGCGATCACGAGTCCGGCGAAATTGTCTCAAGATGTGGAAAAGGCATCAAGGTTGACGAAAGTAGAGAAAGTTCCCCGCGAAAACTTCGGTGGAATTTGCTTTGAGCAGAATATTCGCTTTGTAATTTGTAGTGTAGGAAAATAAGAGGAAGAGAAAATTAAGGATCAGGGAATGAAGATAAATGCAACACGACCGAAGGCATCCAAAGACACGACAACGGACCTTCGGGATCAAAGAAAGGGGAATTCGATTTCATCGTACTCGTGATCGTGTGCGTAGCGGTAATTAGCGCGTGTTTACAATAACTTCTATGGAGGCAAGATGAAACAATCACGTTGTGATAGAACATGCGCTAATTAATCATTACATGCGTATACAAGGAGCATTATTCATCATTTTTTCTTTTTCTTTTCCAAGACACGAACAAGACGTTTCGACTGGCGTCAGCCACCGGTTTGTTTCCTACCGTTATTTCCATTTTCTACAACTGGTTTTGCTATCTTAAATAATTGAGCCAATCTGAAGAACCAGGTATTTCTGAGTCACAAGGAAACCGAATATCACACGTGTCCGCGACACATAAATATGTATTATACATATGTATATGCATATGTATATCTACATTTGCCAAAGTGGGGAACAATTTTCCATAAATCCGATAAAAGCTCACGCGAGAAGAAAAAGGTATACTCGAACTTTTATTACTCTATTACCTTTTTTTGTTCGCTACGAATATAAGCTTCCTCGTAATAAAGAAATACCAAGTCTTTTGCTAGTCACATTTTCCATTCGTTTATGCATTTTACCTTCTCTTTTTCTCCTTTTTCTTTCTTGTATATAATACTATGAAATTATCGCAGTCATTTTAACGAGGAATTATAAAAAACAATCTTTTGTCACGAATCAATGGGGAACGCTTGGTAACAAGAAACGAAGCGCGCGCGCTCACGCGCACAGGTTCGAACGATCAGATCCTTGCAAGGATTTTCAATAGAAAAAATATCACTTCGATATACGGCAGGCTACGAATTCATTAGAACTATATAAAAAACGTTTAAAAAGTTTGTCTTACGTATCGAAAATCAGTATCAGTTCGAAGAACATCCGTTACAAAAATTTTGTAAAATATTTGCAAGTCATCGAATCGAACTTTATTTAAAAGTCGTCGAGAATCTCGCGGAAGCGTCTCGTTTGTGAGAAGAATTTCGTCTACGCGACACTTCCCTCTTTTCGTAAGCTCTAGAATCGCGTGATCTCGTGATCCGAGAAAAGTGGAGGATCGGATCGTTCGAAGGACGAGTCAAAAATCGACCGGTGAATGATGCACGATATTACACGCGTAAAGATTTACGTCGATGACGATAAAATGTAAATTAACAAAACTGTGAATATATATATATATATGTATATATGTATATATAATATAGTCTTCTGTGTTGCGCGCTTGGACCATGATTCGGAGCGGTGAATGACGACAAGAACGACAATAACAACGAGGACGATTTACGAGTCAATAAGTCTGTAGTCTAGAGTCTAGCCAGATTTCCATCCAAATGTGTTCAACGTCGGGAATATTTTCCTTCGTATAATTGAAGGGTACCATTGAGTAGACGTCAAATTGGTCTCTGCATCACTTTATGCAAATAACATCAGTTTTTCTGTTTTTCGATTCAACAGTTACGAAAAAATCGTCATCGTTTTTACAAACATCCATTCAGCCAGTCCTTCTAGTAATGACGACGGCCGTGTTTCCTGTATCTTCTCTTAATTAGAATGATAATTGAAATATCACACTTACGTCTGCAACGTCGTTTAGTTTAAGGGTAGGATCACATGGATACATAGACGAGAGTATTTAAGTATTTATAGGCGTTTAGAGTTATTTTGTTATCGAGAATGCGTACTCGTTTGGCTGTGATATTGTAATTATTATGCTCGCGTGTAAAGATACATAGATACGCGGCGATCGATTCGTTCACTGATCGATTGTTTTGCGTTTGTGCTGTTGCTGGTGACTTGTCGTCGATTATCATCATCACCATTATCATCGTCATCATCATCATCGTTATTATTATGATCACCATTATCATCAACATCGGTCGATTGATCTTTCGGTCGTTTTAATGGTAGTCTGCTATTTAGTTTGATAGTGGTGGAGAGTAATAGTAACAGTAGCAGTAGTAGTAGCAGCAATAGTAGTAGGTGGTAGTAGGTGGCCTACAGTGAGCGTACGTAACGAGAGTTTTATTATCGATCGGATTATGCAACGTGAACACACAATGACGTAGTTGCGCGGTACTGCGTACAGAAATATATTATTATAGTCTTTCAGTTTCGATAAAAAAGTTCAGTTCCCTCCTCGATTGATTTCCCATCTCGAGGTGGCGCGCTTCCTCACTCTCCCTCTCTTTCTCTCCCGCTCTTTCGCTCTCTTTCGAACTCATTTTATTCTTTCATTAATTTGCTTTTTTATTTCTTATCTAAAACACTCTCTCTCTCTCTCTCCTCCTCCGTGTCCTTTGCGTCTCTTTTTTTTCAAATCTTCTCGTTTTTCTATAGTTTTTGTTCTTTCTTGTTTTTTTCCTTCTAACGCTTTTGTCTGTTTTATCACGCTTTTCGCAGGTTCCTCGTTCTCTTCTCGACTTTCTTCGTTTTGTACAACGCAACGAACACACAGATTTATATTATTTATATTATTTATATATATACTTTTTTTATATAATTATTATACACACGCAAACAAAGCCTTTCCCTTTTCCCTTTTCCTATAAGTCTCTCCCGTTTGCTTTTGTTTGTTTGTTCGATTCTATTTTCATATATATACATATATACATACAATATAATCTTTCGCGTGTATATATATGTATATATTTATATGTATAGTATGTATATAGGTATTCAGCTTCGTTTATCGTCAGTTTGTTTTTTATTTACTATCTTTGAATTGTTGAGTTCAATAGGAAAGGAACGTAGAACATTTTACTCTCAAGTAGAAGAGCTGCCGCTGATTGTACCTGGAATGCAGGAAGAAAACAGGATCGACTTAGATTGTAGGTACTGTTTTAACTCGTCTCTCACGAAAACATTTATAAATACGGTCGTACTATCATGGATACTCTATTGCTTGAATCTTTCTCTACCATCGATCATAAAAATTGTGCATATTTTCATATTTCTATTTATTTACTTCTTTTATCTACTTTATTCTATTTTTTTTGTTCTTCTGTACTTTACGCTACACACCCATCTGGTCAAGTGAAAATCTAAACGATTCTAGGGGAAATTTTTTTATGGCTGACTTACTTCGGGCAATCTGACGAGAAGATCATGAAATCGATTCGGCTGTTGAGGCGCGCTGTGTTCGACAAAACTCCGTAGACAGCTCATGTACCGTTCTTGTAGATGTTCTAATTCCATAGTACCTCCACGTGCTAAGAGAGGACAAATACAAGAGAAACAATCGTGAACATGTGCTGATAGCGATTTATACAGGGTGATAAAAACAAAGGTTCAGAAGTCTAAGGATGGATAGATTTACTAAACGTAAGGAAAGTTTTCGAAAGATTCTCAAAGATTGTATATTCACTTTTCGATTCGTTTGTTAAGATTTTCTTTCTTCATTTGCTGAGCACTATTATATTTTTATCTTTGAAGTCCTGAATTTTATTTTTCACTATAATTATAACTATTCGATCGTTAGTAAATTTTAATTCCTTCAGTAATTCGCGATGTCTTTCTAAAATTTATTCGACGATTATCAATCCTTCCTTGAGTATCATTTTGCTTTCAAATTTGTTGAGAATATATCAAGTAATATAAAGAATATAAATATATCGTTACTTATGTTCAGATGGTTGGTAAATGTATTCCGTATGGAGAATGCAGGTACTTTTCTTTCGATTTGAAACTGTTCGAATAATTACGAGCTGTACTCTATACATATGGCATGTAAAGCAAATGAAAAATATGCAAAAATTAGCATCCTATACCGTGTTTACACGCAAACTTACATTTTGCTTCGCCAATTGCAGCATTAGCAAAAAGGATGCATTTCTTTATATCTTAAGTATCTCGATAAAATAAAAAAGAAAAGAAGAAAAGAAAAAACAGGCATGTACGGTATTTGTGCATTTTTAAATGATTTATCTGATGAGAATACTTACCTTGCGAGAGCATGGTGATTACTTTCAGGCAGACGTATTCTTCCATTCGTAATCTCACCCTCCTGAACATTAATGTGACGTATGTAATTTTTTCCACCATGAGCCCTACGTCTTGCTGTAATTGGTCCATGGTTATCGGTCGGCCCATCATGTTCGTTAGGCACGTTTGCAACGTATACATATTGTTTGAAACCTGTGCACGAATACATTTATTTAATCTAATTCAGACGATACACGTTTGATTAATACAGTGTCACAATTCCTTTTTATATTTTTCAAAGTAGAAAGTTTCTTCGTTTCTCAAATAAATCTTCCTATGATCTCCTCGTGTTTAAATATAGAAAGTACTGCTTGAATTCACGAATGTCCGTACAGAACCATATCTGTCTGGTTAAGATTTATGCAACCAATTACGATTCTATTAAGGATCGTATTTATCCGATACTATTTGCAATAAAAAGCGTACTCTACATTACTCTTTGAACAGAAATGCCCGACCTGTGGGCTACAGGTGTGTACTATCGGTTCACGTCATGAAATAAATCTGCTGTACTGTATTCGTTGGTTAAAGTGAAAGTTCTTTATCTGTGGATCTCTGCTAAATCGAGGAGTAGTAGATTTAAATGCAACGAAGGATAGAAAAGTAATTACTTCTTGCATAAAATCCGCTCCCATCACGTCGCTTCCGACGTTGGAGAACTTGTGCTGACCATGTATCGCTTGATAAGCGGAAGTGGTCAGCACCAGGATCTCATGCCACTTGTGGGTGAGCAACGTCGTGTGAACTTCGACCGGTAGCTCAAGGTAAAACGGTAACCTTTTGGTCCACTGCACCAACTTGTACACTATGCTGTCCCCTATCTGACACAGCTTGTCGCTTAAGTTTGATTTATGGTCCAGTAGCTCGTCCAAGTTCTGGAATATAAAAAAGGAGGTACACGTGCGAACAGAGACACACCGTTTGTGTTGAAATTTTATTCGTTCGAATAGGAAAAGTATAGAACCCTAGAGAATGTGCAGCACGAATGGTAATGGAACAGTTTAAAAACTATGAATTAGATAAACGCACCCTTAACGTGGCAATGTCTTGGAACTCGTCGCAATCTATTAGAGACTGGATCATAGCAACGGTTGCATCGAAAGGAAAAGACCGATCCCTCGAACTGCTTACTGTGTTGTCTAACCTCTGCCTTAAGTGTACCACCTTAAACACAAAAAATTTTTCTCTTAAACTATTTGAATTTGTTAAAATTTATCGTTTCTGAGTGTTATACTGCTACTACTCCGGCATGACGATTTATGGGAGGATTAAGGAATGTAGGATTATGTAGGACTTATCACATAATTTGAAAACTAATTATATATGTACAAATCTGAAGATTATTAGATAGATGAAATTTAAAAAATACGATTAATTTTCAATTTCTTAATGGAGTTTGTTAATCATTTATTTCGATGCTCGTACAAAAGATGCTAACGTTTGAAGCACTCTCGTATAAAAATTACAATTATTTTTACGCTGATTGCAAGAAATATATTTGTTACTGCGAGAAATTGAGCGAATGACTTAAAATTTTAGGAACTCCAATCATTAATGGATTGTTAATTGAACTAACGACAAAAAATAATATAAAAAACCAAAAACAGATTTAGATATGAAATGTGCCGCTTTTGTATTGAATTTTTCAATTCCATATACATATGTATGTACTATCTTACATCGTACACATACTTTATTCCGAGCGTATCGGTTGGAACCAGTGGAAATAAAGTTGCTGAATATTCCGATATATCCAGTGTCGAGATGGCAGGATCTACGATGGTCGCACTTTGATAATTTCAATCTGTCAGTGGACGAATCGTGGGGCCGTGCTTTCTACGTAAATCTGATCTGGCCTTTCATTGACCTTTCGATTCTCGAGATCGGTATTTCTGAAGTATATACGGTTAGGGAGAGCAGTCTGAGGTCCCCGGTGACACTTTCGGAGAAAGCTGCGATCCCCGTTTTTGCTCGGCTTTATCTTTAAGTTACGTGCATATTGACGAACGTCACGCAGCCGTGGGACACGCGTTCTCGTTGCTGACGGCGATCTCGCGGCGGAGATGGAGGGACGAAGGTGTTGGAGGAGGAAGAGAAGGAGGTAGGGTGAGGTCAGTGTCCCTTGTGCAGACTTTCACGAGTTACGAAACCGGCGCGCGGCGGAGAACTGCCCGTCCTTGGCACCGGCTGTCGCTGATTTTCTATTGTCCCTACCTCCGAGTCGTCGTCATCTTGATGCGATGTCGATAACGACTGACGCCTCTCCTTCGATGTATACATATTATATACGCGCAATCCTTACCAAACATCGTGAATTCCGTTTTTTATTCGTTTCGCGACTATTTCGCAATCGCGCGTTAGCGATCTAACACGATCAAATAATTCCATCATTTGTTTATAGGTAAGTTTTATACATAAGTTTATAGGTAAGAGACTAATCAACTGTAACTGGTGATATTAAGGTGGGATTCTGTTGCAATTAAGGAACATGAATATTCGTCCGTTGACCATTTCAAAGTCAGAAGATATCCACCGTATCGCACAAATGATCATGACAGTATGTAGTGGCAATTTTCTAGGACGGTGAATTCATCCTTCTTACAAATTCTACTTCTCGCAATCAGAAGCTTCTAGAAAAAGCTCTGGTAAACTCCATGGACAATATCGTTCTCGCACTGTCGCATTTCTTGGCAAAGATCTGGAATCTTGTTTCTGGAGAAACACGTTAATCCGAATCTTTATGCATCTCGAAACTCTCCATTCTTCCAACGCGGGAGGAGAACTTTTGAAATTCATGAGAATCCATACGCTGCATCGTGGCGAGTGTGCAACGATTCGCCTGGAGATGGAAAGTGACCTCCTTAATCGTATTCCATCCACAAGGCAATATTTATCCGGTTCGGGAGTCATCGATTTCACTTTTGGCAATGGCCTCTACCGGACTTACTGTTCCCGGTAATTCTTCTCGTTGTTTGCATACCTCACCTGGTCTGTAAACGTAACACAGCGTCATTCGAATATTCTCGATAGTTGATTGCGCACCAAGCTACGTTACGTATGTATGTATTATACTCTTGTCGCATAAATGGTCCCCGATAACGTTCGTCAACGCGTGAGCTTTCACGCGACGAATTAAAACGATCTGATTATCACGGTTCGTTTCGATGCTGTATATTACGCGAACGGCACAGAATATTGATAAGCATCCACGATCCACCGTTACAATCGCGTCATTTCAATGAAGTTCGATCATTACTGACCAACGATGAGTCGCGCAGTTCTACTTCGAACGAGCGTTCATCATCTAGAGGATTAATTTCGGTTGCGAAGGTTTAGCTCGTCGAACCACGCGAAATGGTTGGTGCAGCTCGAACCTCTAATAGGAAACACTTTCACGACGTAAAAGATAGTACTATGTTTAGACGAGCACGAAAAGGCATGTGAGACGGCGACGACCAACCAAGTACTCGGCTTGCTGGTATCTATCGGCTTTCGTAATGTGGGAAACCTTGAGGCTTGCGCAAGCAAAGTCGTAAGAAAGTGAAATTGCAATATGGAGTTCATTCATTTCAGGATCGTTCTCGAAAAAATGGTCGAAATCCGTCGAAATCCGTCGAATTGATTAATTTTTCCCACTTACTTGTTCCTCTGCTTATTTTATTATTCGTGCTTTCCAGCGTTCTTTTTTACATTTTTTCATATCTTTTATCGTTAACTTGACGTATCGAGATGTCAGCTCTTGATTATTTCATATGTTTAAGGTTTCTTAACCAGATACATTTTTATAAGATTGATCATTTTTAATCAATTCCCGACAATTTCAAAGATCAGGAAAATAGAATGATCGTCACGCAAACGTAAAACATGCAACATAATCTATATTTTTTAGCGTTTCTTTGTAACTTGTTACTATTTTCTCAATTTTTTCTTCGAAACAGCAAAACAGTATTTCAATTTCTCGCAATAATAAATATATTTCTTTGCGTAAAATTGATCAATTGATCAATTGTGTCCATTTGGACACACCTCACGTATATTATACACCGATTTCTGGGTTTTTGTATTATTAACTAGCTCACTTGTTCTAACGTCTTCCCATTACCTTTTAGACTGTATCATATAGTCTTGTAAACAGAAAAATTGTAAATGGCGCATATCATACCTATTTAATTTCCTTTGAAAATTTGTTACATTTGATTGTTAATGGTTTTTTCGATCATTGAAATGTGGTGAAAGCGAAGAGGAACAAATATTTAACCATACTATTCGCGATAATTCTGTAATCGTTCACATATTTATTTCCTGTATGACTTCAGCCTCAATCCAGGAGCCGTGTAGTCATTGCGCAGAATTCATCGACTGACTAACGTTCCTCAAATGATTGTTTTAAACGCGCACATAGCCGCCTCCTCACGATCTCGAAACCAAAGTTACTGATGCCATAACCTAGCCAATACCATTTTTGCGCGATCTCGTGATTCATTCCTGGATTCATTTCTGGAGGAAAATATGTTTCCGATATGTGGAAGATCGAGTTGATCCGATTAATACGATATCATCGTGTTTTCCTGGTGTTTAATCGCGTTGAAACCAATCGAGAACGTGCTGAATTGGATGAAAGAAATCTCCATGAGCGAGAAAGATCGCGTTGGTGCATGTGATCCGATCGCGTGCAGCTGCTTCGAAAGTGAAAGTGAAGATACCTTCAGGACGTTCTCATCAACGGTGCATTCTCTCGACGAAGATCAACTTTTGTCGACCCGTGCTCGATTTCTAACGAGCCGTCTCGAATAAATCATTCGAAATCGTGTTACGGTTGCACGGACGACGTTGATCTATACGCGTTCGCGGAGTGTTCGTTAAGACGCGAACAGAGGAAAAAACATTTCACACGTATATGTTGGTTGGTTTGTTAGATAATCGATCTAATGGAGAGCTGATAGAGAAATCCCATGGAATCTTTCTTAGACGTTATACCTAGCGCGCTTCCACGAGTTATCATGCAGAAAGATCGCGTGGAATCGAATACGTTGCGTCACGTTGCTTACGAAGAGATGTTCAAAGGAACAGGGAAAGAAGTGGAAGTTACCGTGCTGGGTGGACGCTTAACCTTCTTCGCTGCCTTCCTGTTATTAACAAATTTCTCAGCTTTGGTGAAAACACGAGAGAGTGAAAAAGAAGAACATTATGCTTATGTATTAATCAATATTTCTCAATATTTTTCAATTTCATAAGATTAATAGATAACTTTTAAGTTGAATTTTACGACAGAGCTTTTCTTAAAACATTAATAGCCTTCTGATTTATTAAAACGAGAGCAGTTGGGTCATAAAAATTCAAATATTACAGTAGAGAATTCTGTTTTCTCGTGCTTTCGCTCATTGTTGCCGATTTAATCCTACCGTATCTAGAGTCTACAAAACATTATCTGCCAATGGAATGTCGTTCATGCGTCATTGGACAAGATAGCTACTACATATCTCTTCGCTAGATCGTGAGGACCTTCGTTTAAAAGTTAGGGATTATAGTAAAAAATCAAGGCAGAAGAAGAACGGTGTAAAAGTGCAGAACATGACGTGAACTCACTTCGGAGGGGTTGGTGAGCGCTGTCTTCAGGATCGTCCCATTAACAAGGTGTCCCGAATGCGCGGGGTGACTTGAGTGACTGGTGGTAGATTGCGAGTTGAGCGGGTCGCCCGACGAAATCTTGTGATGATGAAGAAAACCACCAGCTAGCTGGACATGTTGCTGTTGGCTGTGGTGAGCGACTGCGGCTACAGCCATGTGTTTGTCAAGCATCGTCGAACCCATGGTGCTTTTGCTACCACCAAGGGATCCCGACCCGTTAACACCGCCAACATTACCGCCGCTACTTATGCCACCCATGCTTCCGCCCACTCCACTTGTTTTGTTACTTTTCTTGTGCTTTTTGTACTTCACCTATGGAAGGAAAGAGGGCGGAATAAAATTAATCATTTACCTTGGAAAACAATACAACGATCGACATGTAGTTGTTGAGTGCGTGAATATATCTTAGATTAAGGATCAGTTTCTCATTCTTGTATTCACATGTACATCGTCAACAAAAAGTTAGGGAGCATTAATGTTTTTAAAAACTTTTCGTATGTTTTTCGCTCTTGAAAAGATAATTTTATTGAATAATGTTTTAATTATTTGATATCTTTATTTTATGGTGTTAATAATTATCGAAGATATCAAGTTAATACTAACCTTGTAAAGGTTATATACAGCACCAGAATTTCTTCCTCCAGGCATTCGATCTTCTCGAACGGCCTGAAGGACCATACCCTGTTCAATGCACTTTTTGAAACGACAGTACTGACACCTGTTTCTTTGGGCCTTCGTAATTTCGCAACCACCTTCTGCCACGCACGTGTACACTCGCCTATTTTGTACAGTTCTTTTGAAGAAACCCTTACACCTGCACACACATAATTTCATGCTCTTTCACATTGCACATTCATAAGAAGATTTCATAAGAACTTTCCAGAGATTTCAGTATAAGAACTTATGTTTACTATAACAAATTATTGTTATCGTGTGGTTTGTGGTTGTATAACAACCATAATTGTGGTTCAGTACATTGTAAACGAATTAGACGATAGAAATCTGCTCTATTTTCAAGATGTAGATTATATCGTGATTATCTCCAGTGAAACATTATGTACAACTTCATAAAACAAGGCTGACATTACAGTATTGAATTCATTTTTGGCGATACAGGTTCGTTTATTTAAAATCTTTTTACGTAGCTTATTATTAAAAATAAATACTTGTCCTGTTCCAAACAGTCATATTCTTTTTTGAAACACGGATCTTATAGTTAGCGTGAAGTGTAGAGCAGACAGAGTGGAGGGCATTTTACAATTAGTCATCAAGGATTTTCTATCCAACGAATAAAGTTTCAAAGTTTTCCTTGCTCCTCAGGGGAGGATCTCGGTTCTAGAAACCGATTAAAGATTCATACTTGGAGAATTATAGCTACACTGGGATGCGCAGAGAAATTGGTCGTCGACTTTTCTCAACTAATTTGTCGGATTTGTCGGATATGGCGATAGACATTGAATGCACAGGCATGAAAGCAAGTAACGGTACCCTGTACTACCTTAGGGATTAATCAACCGTGTTGCAGGATATATTAGAATGGGTAGTACCTTGAAGCCTTGAGGTGCACTTGAAGAGACCGAGTGTCGTCGTATCACGAAAGGGGAAATAATGAAAAACTTGGTGATATAATATCTACAGGAGGATATCTATCTATATACATTATTGAAGCGTAACATGGTAACCTCGCAGATTCTGGAAACAATATATTTCTCTGTTCTCAACGTTGAAACATAGGTAGTATTTAGCACCATCTAAAGGTTAGAGTTCGCCGCGAGGTATCGTGACTAGTGTAGTCTTAACTTTCCGTATATAGCTTCGTTTGATTATCTGTAATTAAGCGGATCGTCCGAATCTTTGACTCGTAACGCGTCGCCGCTATGGCATTCCAGACCAAGCTGTTCGAGATATACAACGGGATCAGTTTTGCAGATGACTAATTTGATTATCACACTTCGACCTCATCGTGCTTGAGTGCATCGCCAGCGATATCTCGAAGAATTTACTCGTTGTTTCTAGTCTCTTTCACGAGACTATCTTTGTTCTCTATTTACGAAATAGCGAAACAAAGATATTTTTGGAACTTTTTGGTATTAATACATGTACAAGTAATACAAGTTGTTCTTAATATTTTTAACAACGAGAGAAGATATATTTGCATTTTAAATTCTGTTTTATCATTTACTGTTCGTTGATGCATTTGACAGATTTTATAAGCAACTTTTTTTCAATTAATAACTTATTCGAGTTTCCAATAAATTGAACGAGTAAAAGAACTTTATCTCTGTACATCATCTCCACATACTATGAATACAATTCTACTGAATTTGATTTCATTCCTCGTATTTGCAAGTTGATTTATTTTCCATTAAGATAACCATGTTTAGATAATTGCTACTTGTCAAAAGATTCTCTAAGTCGTAACTAATCAATTTCCATCGATATTTTCAAATCGATTCGAGTTTTCTAAATGATTTCGAAAAAAAATTAACATGTGTCAAGCAAACAAGTATCATCGTCCAGAAACCATTAAACGCTAATTGTCTGCTACAAATAGTTGTTACTCTATTATCTAATGCATCGTTGAAAGAGAGAAGAACGTTACACTCACCCTTCACACGTGATGATGCCGTAGTGCAAACCAGTAGCCTTGTCCTCGCAAATCATACATATCATAGGTGTTTCGTCTTCCTCGTGTTCTTGAGGTGGCATCGGTGGTGCAGGTGGAGCGACTGATATCGACTGCGATGCCGTCTCGGACTTGACGACTCCTCCGTTTCTCTCCCACGTTTGACCGGACCCGGAAGCCGTCAAGTTGAGCGCTTGCATCTGTTGCGCGGCCGGTAATTGTGTCATATCGCCAGCCCATAACCTCTCCATATTGAGTGGTGGACCGGAAGAATAGGAAACGGAGGATGGTTTGCCCCTGGACTCCTGTCCGAGATTTAAAAGTAGCTGGGCAGCCGACTCTTCCGAGGAGGAACAGGATGCCGCCGCGGCCGTTGCCGTCCACGAAGCCGCTGGCGGTGGTACGGGGTCCAATGGTGGCGCGGACCATATCATCGTCCGAACGCCACCGATTTCACCCATGATCACAGTGGGAGGTGGTCTTGGGGGCGCTGGCGTGGGCCTTTGTGCCGGTGGTTTCATCGTTTCGCCTGAAATAAAATATGTCGTATTACGATTAAAATCTTATTCTGAATTTCTACTCCATCAACTGAGCAAGATTGAATGAGGTGCTACGTTAATAGAACGTGCTTAATGTATTAGACTCGGATTAAATGACAAGTAAGAATATCTATCGTTATGACTGACTTCTGACTTACACGAGGAAGCTGTACTAGTTGCCCCCGTGCTCGTGGAAGTTGCCCCATTCCCGCTACTCCCAGTACTGCTGCTCAAACTTGTACTGCTACTAGTGGATGCAACTGCAGCGTTCTGTCCATAGTTAACAGCGCTACTGATGACCCCGTTCAATAGCCTTTGCGTAGCGAACCCCTGTATACCGTTGTTTTGTGACCAAAATTGATGGTGAGCTAGAAGGTGAGGTGGCACCGAGGGCACTCGGGGTCTCAGCGGTGTTGGCTGTGTTTGCGGTTGCTGTTGTTGAGTAGCGTGTGTCGCGCTCGCGCTAGGACTCATACTCTGGCTAGGGCTGTATTGAGAAGACGGGCTGCTCCGGTGACTAGGTTGACTGGAAGTCTCCGAACGACCACCACCGCCGCTACCACCGCCACCTCCTCCGTCAAAAACCGAGTTATCGGACTCCTCCTTGGTCTGCGCCGACGATAAGTCACCCTTGTCGGGGCTGTCGCTCCTTGAAGTCGCTTCTTGAGGCATGGGAGTCGTGGAGACCGCTTGCATCGGCGAATAAGGCGACAACCTGGTTGGTACGGGTGTACCGGAACGTTGTTGTTGATGCTGTTGCTGTTGTTGTTGCTGTTGTTGCTGCTGTTGCTGGTGATAGTGCTGCTGCTGCTGTTGCTGCTGTTCCTCGACGACTCTGTAGCCCACCATCGAAGTGGCATCAGGGAAGACTGAATCGGGTGACGCACGGTCCGAACAGGTTGTATCACGAGCTTCCAAGCCAGTTGCCGCCCCGCTTCCACGAAGAGGATCTCGCGGTGTCCCCGGACTCGGGATGCCTAGCAGATACTCGCTTTTGACTTTGACCACGGGGCAGCCCGGCGAGCTCGGCATGTTAGCCTCCGGCGACAGGGTCGAGGTGTCTGCCATGCTCTCCCCTGGAGCAGGAAAGTTTATGGGTGAAGGAGCGTCCGCCGGCTGGATCCCGAGCGGCGAGCCTGCTGATCCAAGGGATACCGGGGAGTCTGAGAAATAAGGCGTTGGTCTCACGTTTATACTCGATGGAACATTTGGCACACGTTTACCTTGGGAAGGCCGCGATTACGGACGTGGATGAAGCGTGATTAGTCTTGACACGTGTACGCATGATTATGGACTGCCATTTCGGTCGTGATGATCATGGCGATGATGGCGATGAAGGACGATGTTCTGACCGAAATTTCATTAACGAACGAATTTTACGACCTTTGAACGAATTAATTGGAAGCGCATCAATGACGGCGATGCAATTTAAGAAAATCGAAATTGAACATTGAGATTCTTGGATGGAGTTATATTAACGGTAATCGTGCGAAATATTTTGCGATAATGTGAAAAAAAATATTTGCCTGTTAACAGGATGAAAATCGACGATGCTTCGCTATGCAAACTTAATTTGCAAATGTTCTAAGCGCAAATCGTTGAACGAGAGATTCAGCTCCATCGCTGCAAGTAATCTCTATATCTATCTGATGTTGGCCTAATAGAGATGAACACGTTGCTGCATTCTGTTTTGACACTTCGTAACGTAACGCGTAACGTATTGATCATTACTATTCTTGCATGGTTAAGCAACCGCGTTTCACCGAGCATTAATAACAATTATTGCAGTTAGACGATTCCATCGCTTTCACGCGCGATTCGCACGAGATTATAAAAGTTATGCGAGACGCGGTTCTTCTTTGTTCATTGGTTAAACTATGTGGTTCAACGATCGCGTAACCGTCTCGAACTCCGATGTTTCGCGTTAATAGGTTTGGTTTTGGTGTTCTAGGAGATATGAAAATGTTATTAATCATCGCGCATAAGCATGCCTGGTGGTCTATTACGAAGATTAATAGCACTTATCACGATAGCCTGCCAATCCGAGGTTTTATAACGTTGACAGACGAGTTTCAAAAGAACCATGTCATAGTTTGTTGCTCGTACCCATCTGTTTAAAAATCAAACCGAACACCTTCAACTTTTATCGTATTGCTCTTTCCGATGTCGATGTTTGACATATTAACTGACCGAATTACGGTCGAATGACGGAATTACAGTATTATATTGGCAGAAAAGGAATACCATGCTTTACAATGAAACAAATATTTGTATTTTACTATTGTAGGGGCACATGAGCGTAGTAAAAGTCAAGTTGAAATGGAAAATTCAAATTTGGGAGAGACTCATATTATCGTACCTTTGAATGCTAACGTTGTTTTGGTTTACAAGGTCTAGAGGCCAATGAACTCTGAACAAATTGTTATCGCCGTTTCTTGTAATTTTCAGCCAGAGTTACATAAAAAGGTTAACTTTTTGTGGTATCGTCCGTTGATACAAACGTATAAACGTGCTTCCTAAGACAGAGTATTACTATCCTTTCTTCGATCGGCATAGGAGTATGGAGTGACCGACGATTACAACCGGCATACACTATCTCAGTACTTCCCATGGCAGCTTTGCATTTATTAAAAATTATTAGAATCTAATTTAAATTTTGATAGCAGAATGAATACTACAAAACTATCGATTAACGATGAAAAAAGTAAACTTTTCACATAAAATAATTTCCATTTTAAAACTGCTAATAGATTAAGATTAAGACTAATAGAATAAAAGGTTTCTTTTTGAATATTATATATATATATATATATTATATTATATATATTATATTATATATATTATATATATTATATATATATTATATATATTATATATATATTATATATATAATATAATATATATATATATATATATATATACATATATAATAAAAACTTTTACTTTCATTCTAATTATATTTGTATTAAAATAGGAAAATGTGGCTATCTTAAAATCAACTTGAATATTCATAAACGGAATGATCAAAATATATCCGTCGTTTTAATTCTATGAGAAACTTAGCGAGAGCAGTAACATTGTGGCATGTAGTACTAGTTTGAAATTGTTCAGTCGTGGAATGGTTTTCCCTTTATACCGTGCCCTAGGGTGCGGGAAGTGTTCGAGATTGCACGTGCAGCTGCAAGGATATTTTGCAGCGAGAGCAATTTACGCGACCAACACGAAAGTGTAATACCCGTTCGGAGTGCTTAGATCGTGAAAAGGATGTGGGGACTACGGTTGTTCGTGTAGGTCAAGGAAGGAATGCAGTTGACAAGGTCGGGTTGTGATTGTAGGTACCTAGGTACTAGTTCTCACAGCTATTAATAGACCGATCAGCGTGAAAATCGGTTCCCGTGGATTATTCATTTACCGCCTTTCATTGTCTTCCTCTCGTTTAGATATCCCCCCTCTCCCTTAGGAACGGTTGGAATCGATTCCTTCCGCCGGTTATTCAATCCTGCTTTCAAACCTTTCGATTCTGATCACGTGTCGCGTAACTGTAGGAGACGACGAGAACTTCATTCATCATCAGCGAATGAGTCGATGATCAACGCGACAATCACAGTGAACAATTAATAATGTCGATGTTACGAAGATGATCGTATGTCTGTCCTTGCATGATTAATACTTAGCGCTCAGAGTACCGACGTGCTATGGTTTGGCGTTATTGTGGGGGCCCGTAATGGATCAGTATAAACTCACGTTTGCGTCCTTTATTCTTCTTTGTCATTTAAAAATGTGCTGGTTTACTTATAAGAACTGATATAATTGTAAATATAATTCCGGCTGTAAAAATTGAATTGTCGAAAAATATAAATAAACAACAAAATATTTAGCTAAAATAGTTCGCAGAACTAGTTTTCCACTGCTGTTTGAACAGCGCGGAATAAAAATCATATGGATAAAAAAAGAAGATAGAAACTGAAGTTTGTTTTAGGTATATGTAATAAAATAGAAATTAAGTCTAAATTTGTACTATGAGCGAGAGTATGCTTTTTCCTCGAGGTACAGAATTGAAAACCGACAAAAAATTTACATAAACTGAACGATCTAACAAAGTTCTTAAGAACGTGGGTTTAAGCTGTTCCAGGCACGAATCTCCGAAACTTAAAATAGTTTGTTTACCGAATATCGATGAACAACGGTTGTTTGAACCGTAGCAGCAGTATCGATGATCTAGCATCGTATACGGTGCCATTATCAGGTGAGATCTGAAGTAACGACGGAAGTCGAAATGATTTTGATAGGGTAACATTGAGAAAGCGTTGTACGGATGATACAAATAGGAATATGATGGAAAATTATTCAACGGTGTTCTTAGCGGTTGAAGTGTTCTTAGATTTATGTTCAATGAGTTCCAGTTCTCCATACGGTGAAGATCAGACGTGAAAAACAAACTATTTTTCAATGTAAAGTCCATTGTTTCGTCATCGTAGATATTCAACTTCTCCATTACGTTTTCTATGTATGTATCGTTGATATTGAACGATTGCTCAAGCTTCGTAGAATGTACATATGTAAGTACTTGTTGCATAGGGTATCACAGTTCTTTGTTAAACTCAATTCTCTTCATCGATTGTCTCCGGTAACTTTGATATCCTTGCACCTCTTCAAAATGATCATGTTTGATTGGTATATGGCCCGTACGTTATTACGGGCTTATTACTTTTAGTATTCTTGTTAAAAAATATCCTTCCATGTTGGCACGTATTATGGATAAATATTAGATTTAATTTTAATGCAAAATTTTTGTGTACTTCGGTTGATACAAAAGCGTGCTATTAATCTCACTTATTTGCTTGTCACGAATAAAAACCTTGTATCAAATTAAATATGTAAATCTTTAATATATATTAAATAGTATATAGATATATTATTTTGATAACAACGATCACGTACTTTTTAAAAGTTTATAAAAAATTATATTTACGTAAGATTTATGCAAGAAGCAGTTTTCAGTAGAATAGCATATCATGGGTCAGACGCACCGAAAAGCATCGATCCCCTCCTTCATACGATACCAGTCGACTAATATCATCGGCTCTAAACTAGAGTTTCAATAAGCATCCAGTAATTGATGTCGCCGTTTGTCTTCTATTCTCTTTATCATATATTTTTCATTTTCAATCATAATGCGAAGCAAAGTAGAAAATAATAAATTTAATAAAAAATAGAATCAATACGGAATGAAACAGAACGAAAAGGAATAGGAACAACACGTCGTGTTAACATTATTTAACCAGATCGTAACAAGTTAGCCGCAGCACATTCACGAACATGATGAGAAACTAATCAACTAACGTATCCTATTGTGACGTTAAACACGATCCGATCGATCTTTTATTTCCAGAATACGAAGAAAATATCACTTTCCTCGGTTACTATGTTGAGATACCAAGAGCGATTGGTACTCGTCCAAGTATTTTTCCATATTGTTACATTCATAAAACACTATACCGTTCCGGCCGGCACACGTCACCGTGTAATTGCGTCGCACGTTCCTCCGCATATGACGTTGCTCGCGCGTGGCCCCGGAGCGAAAGATCAATGATTCTCCAAGATGTGGCTCGCTTGGAATACTCGTCCCTCGGAGAACTGGCTCATTCATGTGCCATCTCGCGAACGAACCGTCCGTCTTCGGTAAAGGAAGAAAAAGAACCGTCAACTTTATCGTATGAAACTCGATCCCGCATACGCCCTTCCAAATCGACGTTATTTCTGGCATAACAAAATTCCAGGTTCACCGTCGTTACCATCGATTCGGCTTCCGGCCAACGACAGTCTCTGACCTCTAATCGCCGGTAGATCGAGGGTCATTGGTATCGGTTACATTTGCGAATGATGTTCGAGCAATCAATGCAGCTTAATTAACGCACAGTTGGTCATAGATTTCTTTCACCACAGATAATTAGCTCCTCTGTTTTGTTCGTCCAGTGGTTAATTATATTCGTTAGATTTTCGATAGCTTGTGCGTGGAGGGCACGATGGAAAGTGGTTTATCGCGTGCTGGCGCGAGTTCAGACGAAGCCGAACTAGCACCGGTGCACGTCCGGGAAACCGCGTGGGTTGATATTCAACCCTGCAGCACCGCTAGCAACCAGCACCCCCTCCCTTTCTGAACTTACTACCTTCCCTCTTCGCGCTACTCACTACACAGACGCGATCGCGATGCCTCAACTAGCCCCACGGCAACCAGTCCTTCATAACCGACCACTCGAAACCGTGTTTAGGAGACACAATAATAGAGGCGTTTATAGCGTTTCTCTGAAGTCACCGATGACTGAATCTGGTCGAGCATAAAGATTTTCAAGAAAAGGAACTGCGTAAAACATACAATTTTATAGTGACGGACGTTATAGGTGTTAAAGATTGAGAGTGTCAATGATTGGAGGGGGATAAGAAGTTGACACTCTTGGCACGATATTAGAGCAGCTTATTATCTCACGCCTGTCTATCATTTTGTTAAGTTATTAATTTTTTGTCGTTGCTTACTTTAGATGATAGATATCTAGGTACATATCAGGTCAGTCTATAAGCTCATGTGTATTTTTGTCCTATTATTAATGTAACGTAATGTAAATAAAAAATAATGTAGTTTATTATTTCTTGCCTTTAGTAGATCCATGAGGGCTTTCTCATTGCATCGTCACATTTGTCTCCCTTTGCAAATAGTAACGTTTTATTGCCTTTTGTGCAATTTATTATCTCGAGTAACTTCGCGGATTTTACGATTCCCCGATTTGAGATTATTTTATTAAATTAGTCATTTTAGTGGATTCAATTGTATTTGGAAACGAATATGCACGTATTTCTTCAACGTTCTTCAAATAAAAGATGCATGGTAAAATTATGTAGCTCGACCGATGCACGATGACAATACGACTACTTTCGACTACGAGTCAACTTTGTTGACACCATTACTTGAATAACTCGCGTTTATATTGTTGCAAAACCACTAGGCAGCATTGGAGGTGATCCAGAAACTTTATTTCGATAAATGTTCGCTGAGTGGAAAGATATAATAAATTCGTAGCGCAGACCACCAGTCTAGGTTCTAGAAGTTTGTACTCTCGTATGTAATGTAATGTAATGATACAGTTACTCGTTTATGGTTTTCAAAGCGGAACAGATGAAGCATGATTGATGTTACACACGCGTTTTATACGACATATGTAGTGTAATGTACGCATGTTATGAAAATCGGAGCAATAAGGGTATCAAATATGGCATTATGGGCGGCAACTAATCATTACAGTTGCGCTGATCACTTTCATGGCTCGTTCTAGGTATTCTCAACAAGAAAAGATTGTTCGCTCGCTAAGCTTTGGTCGGACAATGATATACGATTCCTCTCAAAGACACGATTACGACAGCTGTTGAAATCTCGATACGATATTGTTTTGCTCGTTTTACAATTAACGATTACTGCTCAACAATTAGAGATTTACGAGTGTTCCAACTTCTCTAGTTCTGACAACGTCATTCAGCTCGGTAATCACACGTTTTACCATTGTTGAACGCAGAGTTGAATTATACCTTGTCACCCATGTAATTCCCTTCACAAGCAAAGATACCTAGTGCAACGCGCGATAATGCGCCGATAACAATTCAGGAAAACTTGAACTCTCATGATAACGATTTCCTGACAAGGATGAACGATCGCTGAGCGAGATGTGAGTGTTCTATTCTATCGTTCGTCGTGTGACTTATCGATGAAACTATTTGATGCTATATATAATTAAAATGGAACTAAACCGAAGTTTTCGTATATTAATCGTTGAAAAATGAAAGGGGAATGTTACTAAGATTAAGTCGATAAAATATAAAGAGACGTTTTGTGATCCGTCGATGAGGGGTAACATTTTTTACACACGATGTATGTTCGAAATAGACGTCATTAAACGAAAAGGAAAGAGAAAATGATTTCTTACCGTCGCTACTACATCGGGAGTCGACCTTCCTCCTTTTCAACTTGAGGTCTTGAAACAAGCTCATGTTGTCTAGCTCACACGGGCTGCTCGTAAGGGTCATAATTCCTGCAAATAAAACGATAGGAAAAGGATTAGGTTTATCGGCTGATCGTTGGTACACCAGTTTGACACGTATTATCTTGTTATAGTAAATATATAAATGTAATATATGAAGGTAGGTTCAAAGGATCGTACAAATTAAAGTCGCGATAGATGCCTCGGCAGCGTCTGTCACGAAAAACATCTTCATTAATCATGAACCGTCTAGTCACGTTCCTCTTTCATTATACAGCAGTGATATATAAATGAATGGCACGGTGAAGCTTTCGCGTGGATCAAGTTTCAGCACAGAATTCATGAATAAAGAGCAATTCACACGGCAGTGATTGCTCGGACATTCTACGTATTGTTACGTAAATCATTATATTGTTAAAATATAAAGCACATTTAGTACATCTTTTACGAACTCTGTTGAAAAGCAGAATGTTGTTTTTGTTATTTTTATGTTAAAAATAATACTGGCTAACAAAAGTTGCATATTTAAAAAACTATCTAAAGCTTGAATTTCCAAGCTGTGGTTCGCGATGTCTAAGAGGTTCGTAAAGTGTTTTTCGGAGGATCACGACCAGAATTTATTCTGAAATTAATAATAGCTGTTAAAACTAGCTTCGTTTCACTACTAAAAATTCTTTTTTATGGATCTACACTAGGGATAGACTCGCCAGTTATTTGACTACTATGAACAAAGGTTATGAGTCGGAAAATTTTGGGAATGTTGTTTTAAATAAACTTGCATCTGCTTCTGTAAATTTCTATTGATAAAGATACCAAAAACGACGATAAAGGTTATGTCACGCGTGACTCATTACTAAAGAGCAACTTTCTCACAAGTCGTTTCACGCTTCTCAATACGAGATTACGGCTTTCCCTTCCTGTGGTTCGTTCGAGAGCGCAGGTTGGTGGGTCCACAACATAAGACGCTTCTTGACTATTAGTGATGGAAACCATCTCGCTTGGCCGAGGATATCGGCTATCGCAAAGAGAACGGATTGAATGTGAAAGTAGATACGTGTGTCGGACGCACGCGTTTGCGATTACGGCGAACACATAGCGTTCGCCATTAACCCCTCTTTAGCCAATAGCATACAATTGGATCGTTGGATGGGAGTATCTTTGAGCGGCACTACACGCAACGATATGATTTGATGCCGATCCATCGTAGAATCGACAAATGAATCATAGAATCGCGATAAGCTTATAAAAATTTCACGAAATCGTATAACTTCAACCAATAATGAACAATAGAAGTTGTAGAGTTTTACTGATAAACGATGTAGGTAAGTATCAGGAAATTAAGGAGTTACTCTTTTGGCGGGAAATGATATAAATTTCATACTGTAAAATTTGGAATAATTTACTTTAGCTTCTCGGCCTATTTAATTAACAATAGTCGACAATCTAAAAAAGAAATCGAATTTTACCTAGTTTGCTCTTGAATAATCTCGAATAATAAGTATTTGAAATCGATATTCAAAATACATATACATATGTATATTTCAGCGTCATCGCTCAGATATCATAGATAAACGAATAAGTTGATGAATAAGTGTCGATTTGTGCACCAGGTCAGTTTAACAATGCTCGTTCACTCGTACAAAGTGTTCTGATAATGATGAATCGCGTCTTATCGTTGTTTGCCTGCTGTTTGTAATTAATGGTCTACAGAGACGAGAGGCAGTTTTACGGTTGTACGCGAGAGAAATGGTCTATGACACACCATGGGTCGTTTTAATAAACGCGATGTTGCGGATAATACGGGCCAATCGTATGCGAACGCTCGATTCATGCAACCACGTTCGCGTGTAGTGCGTTTGGTGTGGTTCTGGCGGCCGTTTCGAATCACCTATCGTATAGAGCGATACTGGATAATTGATGTTGGCCGATATTAACGTTGGCAGGTGATTTTTCTTGGGAAGGGAGAAGGAAAGCATTAATTCATAAAAAAATGTTTAATCTCATTGATGTAGGTACTCGTATTTAGAGCTGCAATCCATTTTTACGAACATCTCTGACATTTGGAATAGGAGATCTGCCAGATAGGAATTAGAAATTAGTGTAAATACGTATACCAACTGAAGAGAAGATTGCACAACAGTCTTGTTAAAAATTTTTATTACGTTGCTCTAATGACGTCCACTAGACGCAAGTATATCATTTAAGAAATACGTTTATCCTGCATATGTCTTGTCTGTGGAGTCTTGAATTTTCATTTATCTTTAACAGTGTTTATTTCATCTTCAACTTTGTGGAAGTTTAAATTTACAAACATTTGATAACGATCATCCACGCCCCCTGGCTTGCAACCAAGTCAAGTTTTCTACGCTCAGGCTTAAGCAAATAATCGCGTATCGTAAAATCACGGAACAACTTTCTCTCTCATGTCAAGTACTCTTACAGATCGAACAATTTCTCTTACATACGACTGCTCCATGTTAAGCAACAGTCTTTTTCTGTACGATCTTGTCGGAAGTTTTATACAGGGTGGCGTACGCAATTCGAACAAACTGTATTTTTAAAATAGTTGGAGATACGTAAAATGGCACAAAATTAATTCCATACTAAATATAATTCTACAACATTCCATTTTGCCTTGTGTTACTCTTTTCCATGTCTAACTACATCTTCCATTTTTAGTTGCATAGATCGCCTGTATTTAAAAATATTTCCCCTTCGCGTTCTGTCTCGTATGTCTACGCGTTTCGCTGCCCACATGATCGATGGGACGATGTATTCGAATTCATTGGAAGAAAACAAAAAGAATGAAACAATTCGATTATGAGCAAACATGCGAAGACGTGCAAGTGCACCTAATTGCGTTTCGCGCGGATAGAGCGGTCCATGTTCAAGAGCGCGGTAATTTAACGCAAACTATCGATTCCCCCATACATTCTATCTTATATTTATCTCTGAAACACCGCTTTCCGTTTCGCAGTATCCAACTCGATTACAAGCAATACACCAAGTATTTCTGATAAACACGACGCCACTCGAACGCGTAGCCGTTGGAGCGTCACGTACTGTGATTGTGCGCGAGCAAAGGCTAACAGCTCTAGCAGGAAGCTGAGAGAACGAGCCCCTTGGCCGCAATCGAAAATACCAGTAGCATCGGAAAACCAATGGATTCGTCGCGAAACGTTGCAATGTACCAATACCCGGTCAAGTGCAGCATAAGTGTAGCGAAGTTACAGAAACGAGCTAAGTGCCACAGATGTAAACTGTGGAGTAGCTTAAGCTAACTCCAGAGCCACGTGGGCGGGTATATGCGTAGTAGGTTTGTGCGGCACCAGATGGCGTTTACGTGTACCATTACATGGACGAAGCGCATCCACGATCCACGGCCACAGCAACGCTGGTGCGCCTGCGCGCTCACATACGGCAAGCGGCACTAAACGGGTGTGCGTGGTGGTGCAGCGGGGTCCTTGCTCCCTGGCGTATGTGGGTCAGCAGTCTCACACACGCTACTATTCTTGCGTAACCAATGCATGCATACGACCGACAGCTGCCGCCACTGCGGTGTGCACATGCACACACCGAGACGGAAAGTGCAGCCAATGCACTAACCTACGGTCTCTTCTTGCGAGGCCGCTGGCGCGGCGCAGCGATCTTGTTGTGTATACGCGAGTATGTGCATGTGCACGCGCCTCTGTGTCGGGCTCAAAGCCACGCAAGCTCTCGCTATCTCGGCCAAGCTTTTTCGAGGTTCGCGCTTTACCCCGATACTCTTGGTATTTGCTTCATTAAACGTGGCGCTGTCGCAAAGAAGGAGGGAGACCGCTAGGGCTTTTCAGATATATCGTGCCCTTTCTCTTCTTTTTATCTCGGTGCTCTTCGTCGACCGCTTCGCCGAGGCTTTTAATTGAACATCGGAAGTCGCTCGATAATTGGAAAGTTGTGTAACACGTTATTATCACATGTTAGGCGTATTCCTCTGTTGAATGGGGTTTTCGCGAGACTTGGAATCGATTGCTCAATTTTGTACGCTTATTCCTGTAACTACATACATTGGACTTGAAGTCGAGCGTGTTATATTTCCTTTATCAAAATATTTAAAAAATGTGTTCGGTTCGGTAATAGTTCTTGACAAAATTGTTTACTTTATATCTTATACATTTATATTTTACTTAAATGTTGCATCTTTTTCAAAATATTATATTTACGTAAGTTGTCAGACATCTTCCTTCTTGTGTTCTTTTTGTTCAGTGTTTATCTTGTTTAAAATGTTTCTCTTTTGATTAGAATATAAAGGATCGTATACAACAATATTTATGCTTGCAACGTTTAGTATACCCATGGTTTAGCAACGCTTATGTAATCGAATGAAAGGTTAGAGATTTTGTTTTACATAACAGGAAAGTAAAAATATTTTTTAATCGATCGCGACTTCGAGGTAATCGCATGTTACATTTTCCTTCGTATCGATATTTTCTCCTGTGTCGTGTAAACCGGTATAATTATTTTCGTAAATCCATTTCCTGGCGGTCGTAATAGGAACGTAACCGTAACAGGAAGTACCTAAGCTGCATAATCCATCGCGTGATGATTGAATGAAAAGCATTAATATTAAAGAGTAGATTTAAACATTCAAAATCATTCTGTCTACATAAATGTTTCATTGTAAAAGATTCTTTTTCACACCTATAGCCTCTGTTATTTTATTTCTGTTTTTCAATTAACTGTTACTCCGAAACTGATCGTAACAACGGTTTCACCGTAAAGATAAGAATGCCGTCAAACTGTTTTCTATATACAAATAAAAAACCTTAGGATTCTTCTATACCATATTTCTATCCAGTTAACAACATCACGAATCTAATGAAATAGTGCCGCGTAATTTTATGTACCACGGGTAGATTTTAACGCTATAGGGGCCACTGATGGTGAAAGTGACTCTCCCACGCCATGACATCCTAGATCTACAACTCCCCACTCGAATCTGTCCGACTCTAGGCTCTCTGTTTCTCGTGTTTGGAGGCTCTGCTAATCATTTTTTTCTCGGCTAACTCCCGTTCAAGTATCCTGGCCACGCGATTGGCTCTCGCGTCATGCTACAAGCAAACGAATTCCTGACAATGGTAATGAGTCGCGGATAAAATAATGCCGCTTTGAACGATCAGGAAATCTCTCGGGGCGTGATTTAGGACGTATCGTGGGATTGATTACTTCGTGTGGAAAACACTGCTTTTCCAGAATCAAAATTCTAAAGCTTGTAGGAAGTTCAATGGACAAGATCGACCCATCGCTTAGAATCTTTACTATTATTCGAAGTAATCTGCTCAGAATACAGATAGAATCTGTTTTCTAAAAATCATAGTATTTTCGATGCATCAATGTGCAGGAATATTTATAGAATCGCTTAAGGCTTATACACATATAAAGTAGTCGGTGGTCGACCACAAGAGAAATCGAACGTGTGAAAAGTCGAATGCCAAGCTTTGCGCGTACTTTATCGCCATGTGTAGTACCGTTATTTGAAAAAGCGAGTTATCGCTTATCAGGCCAGGTCCTCACGGATGTGAAACCTCGTTTTCAACCGTGTCCACCTTTCAACCGACTTATCGGAGGAAGGAAAACGACGCTGCTAGCGTAACGATACACCGTGCGGGAATACCAATTCAACCTTTAAATCAGTTAGAAAAAAGCGCTATAGTTTTTACACCGATGAAATTTTCATTCTGAAAACGTATCTCCGTAGAATGTCAAAAAATGAATCCCGGTCTCGCTTCGAAGCAGTTGGATCGAGTCTGCGTTCCTTCCTAGTGGCGCAAAAAGAGGATTCTCGATTGAACTACGTTCACCGAACTTTCTTTTTCACATGGAGAGACGAAGGAAGACAGGAAAGAGAACAAATAGGGACACACGAGGAACTCTGCTTCCTCGTGTGTATTTCGTGTTATCTCAGACAGGTTGGATCGCTCGCGCGACTAAGGAAACGGCATTGTCGTGTAAAAAAGTTCTTCGTACACGTATCACCGACAATAGGTCTGCAATGATGTCCGCCACAAACGTTCTTCCAAAGCATTGTTTCAAAGATTTGTCGTTTATTCATACACTGAGATCCATCGGGGAATGTCCTTCGGCGCTCGTACGACAATGGAGCGACATTATAAATATTCCGTTTTAATTTTTCTTACGAGGGAGAAGAAGGAAAGGGGAAGCGTTGAGGCAGGAGGCACAGGAATCGTGTCTCTCGGATACTCGTGAGTCGGGCAATCAGTGAGAACGGCCAGTGAGAGTCAGAGCTCCGTACGTTGAACCTCCGCAGTGAAAGTTTCTATTATACCACTGGCCTTACCTTACTTTTCCTACGGCAAGTTCTGCCGTGTTGTGTCATAAGGCGACGAGCGGCGTGGAAACGTCGAAATTCGTTCCATCGCCTCCGTCGTGTTCCATTACTTTCAGACCGAGCCAGAATTTTTACACGTAAGCTAGACTACTAATGATACGGTTCCTCGGAACGTTGTCGAATCGTCGGAAGCAATCCTCGTGATCTAACAATTTTGTTGTTCCGCAGAGAAAACGAGAAGTCTGGTTTCGTTGAACTTTAATCGACGTTCGATCATTTCAGAAGGAAAGAATAATTTACTGCGTGATCAATTTTCGTTTCATATAATTTCATGAGTATTTCTCCGCTCTTCGCGCGGAATCAACAAACATGCTACCTTAACGAGATTCTTATGGATCGTTAGATTATTTATGAAGCATAACATGTTCTTCGTTGCTCTTGATCGATTTTTTGAACGTACGAATCGTCGGATCAGCGCATAATTGCTTTTAAACATTGCAACACATTGGCACAACGGTGTTTCGAAACAGCAGGAAGCCCGTAGAAATATTTCGTTCACGAAAAATCCTGATAGCTCGGTGTAAGGCAATGCGAGTGAAGTTCACTTGTTACGCCACGACAGTGCAACGAAGTTTACCGATGGAGGCTCGAACTGTTGCAATCTGGAGCAAAAGTCGGTGTTGCGAAGCTACAAAGAACCCCGTGGTTCCAGGTTTCTATCGTTTACGCAATCGATCGTACTAGAACTCTGACTATCGCTTAGGACTTTGCGGTAAGCAAAATATTCTATTCGTAGCTTCCGCTCTCCAATAGCGACAAATTTGAAATCTTTCAAAGAATTTCCAATCGAAAAATTGTAATATGTGGAGTTGTATATGTGTGTATAATCAAAGAATCACATATAGAGATATATAACAAATAAAAAAAAGTAATTTAAAATCTTGCAATAATTTCCCAATTTAAAAATTATAAATAAGCTATATAACCCGAGATTAAATCGTGTATTGCTGAGAAAGAGGATCAACTTTGATTTCTACAAACGATTCGTGTTTCGTGTTTCGTGTTTCGTGTTTCCAATGACGGTCGAGAAGAGAATAAATCTGGTAGCATTCTGTATCGTTGGTATACATATGGTCGGAACTGTGATTCAAAATTAGCGAAACGTACAATTGTGAAATTGCGTTGCAGTGTTATTGACCTGGAGGACGCTGACAAACTGACACCTCGTTGTACCTCGGAAATTAATTCCACAAAACTTCGCCTCACGATTATCATTAGAATCGGTTTATAAAAAAACCACTAGAAACTTTGTCAAACGATAATTCAATCCTTGTGAACTCCTATCATTCCTCGAAGAACAGATAGTTCTCCGTTAGAACGACAATCGCGTAATTTTAACTATTCGACTATTCGCGTAAATTTAATCAGATTTATCCGTGATATTAATCGATCACTATTTTATTAATTACCATCTTCGTCAGCTTCGAAACGACGTAAAGGTAGTAGTACATCGTTAAATTTTATACTACCAGCTTAAAATAATAGTCCTACCTATGTGACGACCTTGTAGAACACTCATCTTCGCGCACATGATATGCCACAGTACGAAACGAAGCCTTCTATCGAAGTATGATATCCAACCGTCTTTCACGCTCGTCACTCGTCTCGATATCGTTCGATCATCGATCGTTCGCCCACACGATACTACGTACAGAGTCGCGATTGGGTCACTTCGTCCGCAATTAAACACACGTAACAGTCCTTTCGAGAATCGGATCACGTAAATTCGTTTTTTCCTTCAAAATCCACATATTCATTTTAGTCCAAGTCTCGACAATCGTTGTCCAGAATCGAGATCTCGATGTCACTGCATTCGTCGCAACAACAAGTGTTTAACGGGAAATAGAGTCATCGAGAAACATGGGAAATCGGCGAAGATTTCGGTACGATTCGTTTCTACGATTATTCGACGAGTCGAAGGGGGAACTCACGGCCACGATAAACTTTCCTGAGAGTCCGGAAGAAACGACGAAGCAGTCGCAGCGCGCAGGAGCCCGAAGTGAACGCCTCGCACAGCCCAAAGTTTTTGGGGCAGCCAGTTGTGCGGGCCACGCGATCCACCGAAGTCATGGATCCACGATGTTGGGTGGTGGTGGCACCAGTGACCTCGATACCAACCGAGGCCCTCCAATCCAAACGCCCAATGCCAAAAACTCGACACGCGTATACGCGAGAACTTTCACTCTCTCAAAGTTCTTCGTGATAGCTGGCTCAAGTGGCGGAGCATCGTAAGATGGGAATAACAAGTCGAAATGATTCTTGAACGTGACCTGTCGAATACACGATCTTTTCTTAAGTTACGCGATTCAAATTAGATAAGTCAGTCCCTAATGGAGTGTTACACGAGAGGTTCGTTTCTTTCGTGGAGCAGAAAAAATTGACGCTACTTTTATCGATTAAAGACTTTCACCGAGGGAGCACTCGATAGTAGAAAGACCAATGAAGGGGAACGAACAATTCGTCGGACAGCTCAAAGTGACGTTCGAAGACGATCGCCGAAGCGAAAAGTCGTACTAGAGATCAAGTAAGAGGAGCCGAGAAAAGAAAGCGATATCGAGACGACCAACCATCGTGCTCGATCGGAAAATTTAATTAGTTCATTGGCGAGAAGCGGGTTGTGAAAAATTGCACGAATGACGGTTACAAAATATATCAACGCGGAAGAGTCCGTGTAAATCGTCGACTAACCCCGACGCGTTATATAAACATGCTCGAGCGCATTTAAACGCGCGTATGCTCGAAACGCGGGGGAAAATCAATCTCCAAATAAAGAATCGCAAGAAAGCGATGTTCTTCTCGCGTCAGCTTTTCTTCTTGTTGTGATTTCACTTTCGATCGATACGCGTACGATGAATACCTGATAATTGTGCGTGCGACCAGCGATCGCTGTTGCGCATCTTCGAACTAGAAAGGGCACTATAGGTCGATGATATACAACACCGTCTATAAATATCCGAGCTTTTATGGATTTAAGTATATGATAATAAGATAGAAATTTTATCAAAATATATAAATTAATGACAGATCTATAATTAAACGTAGCATATACTTACTGTGCTTTTATGAAGTCAACAGACTGTAAATTTGGATTATATGTTAAAAAACTTGACAGTAGTTTTAGTAATTTGTCGATATAATGTTCTAAGTATTACTGTTTGAAATAATGTCAGTTTAACTGAATTCCCTCTACCGGACTCGTAGTTTAGAATTTAAAGAATTGTTTTTAAACAAGACAAAATAATTCTACGAACTTTAAAAATCAGCGTCATCGGATCACCATATACTACTGTATATAGGCAGTTGTAATGATTATAAGGAATAAAGATACCGCATTTCATTTGCGATGTTAGGATTAAATTTCATCCTGTTAAAAGCAAACAAGAATTCAGGTACTTTTGAGCGGTAATGTACTTAGATTGGTCAGTGTTTCATTCGTAACCGATAAGAAAGTAAGGAAAGTCTTTGGATGAAAGTTTCGATGCTGATCTCTGATGCGGTGGCCGTTCGATTTCGGGGAAGTAGTCTCTTCTTCTTCTTGTTCATCTTTTACTTCTTCTTTTTCTTCTTCTCCTTCTTCCTTTCCTTAGTCTTCTTTTTCTCTGTGCCAGCGTATTTATTCGACGAAAGTAAAAGTAGCAGAGGACCTTGTGGTAGAACGTCGTCATCGTATATGACATCGAATCCTCTTTCTGCGTCTTCCTTCTCCCCTGGTCCCTCGTTACGGGCGTCCTCGCTGTTTTGGGATACCGGTTTTTGGGCGAAACGATACCATCTTACAGGAAGATTGAACCTGGTGAAAACCGCGTCCTTCGTGGAACAGGGTTATATTACGTCACGCATGTCACGTTATTGCTGTCCGCGTTTCACTGCACACCGCTGATATTTCGTCCCGGGTCGATTTTTTTGCGATATAATCTAGACATGACGCGTATAATCGAAAGCGGCGAGAATCAACGGTCACTACGCCATGGACCAAGAACCTTTTCGATTAGCGCGTCATTATTGTGAATTAACGGATCTGTACACCGACCAAGTTACGCAATAACCACGTGAATGATGAACTTTTACATTTAACTACGGTGTAGTAACTTTGTGCGTAGGAATGTCGGCTAGGTAAACCGGCTTACGATCACGACGAACGTAAAGGAATTTAAATTTCTTACAATATTGCAGTAGACTTTATACGAAGTGAATGGCGCGTAGCAGACTTTATATCGATATCGAACACACTTCTGTGAAGTGCGGCTTTTTTCTGCAGGAATATATTATTACATACTGCTAATCCTTACACGTATCTATACTCTCGCTATCGGGATGCTCATTTACTAACTTTGGAAAGGTTTCGGAAAGGAGATATCGGTAAATGACGAAATTAAATACCCTAGTTTAAAGTTATTGCCTATTCTGCCATTTACTCGATTATTATCCACTAATAACTTCACTATATTATTCACTCTCCTTTCCAAATCTTGCTGCTCTATTTCTTCACCAGTCTAAGATCTCCAACAACTAGCAAACGTCTAATCCGAAAATAACCGTTCCCCGAGTACAATATTACTTTCCAGGACTCTTCCTCCAGATAAACTACAAATAAACTACACATTTCTCGTGTCTACACGATCCCAGTGCCTATCACCTGTTATGCCCCTTTATCGGTTGCATAACCAGACCTGGTTGATCCATCGTAGTTCGTTCTACCGAAGTCCAGACGAAAAATAGACAGTCCTTCGAAAATGTCGCGTGGTTCGCCTTTCACAAAGAGAAGCGAGACGCGACAGTCGACGAGATTGGCCCATTCGAAAAATCGCGAAGATCGTTCTAAGGTCGGAAACGCGTTGGTAGCAGGATTTTCTCAACTAGTTTTTCTAAGCAGCCTAGACGGATGGTGCTGTTACTGGCCGCGGTCGATGTATTCGTACGTGGCAGTGTGGGCAGTGCTGCAGTCGTTCGTACCAGCACGTTGTGAGCGGTCGGCCATGGCATACTTACTGATGTCAATCACACCGGCAGGCATGCACTGCTTTATTCGTATTGGAATACACGCATGCGTGCGGATACACGCGCAGAAGACGCTTCGCTCGCTATCGAATCTCGTAACCTTTTGCCCCTTAACCCGTGCAATTTCCTCGACCATTGATATCAGGTCGCAGCTGTGCCGACGTGCCGCGCCGCGGTGATCTAAGTCTGAACTTGGGCGACCCTTATACGCAACTTTGTTTCTGGAGCGGACGAAAAATTTAAAAGGGCGCCTCTGGACCGTGACCATCGACCGGCACACGAATAATCGTCAGATAAGTCCCCTTGCCTCGCGATTCCCATTGCGCGCAAGAAACACCGCGAAAGATGGCGTGCTAGTATGCTTGTTATCGTTCACTGACAACGAGAATACTGCGTATCATCAAACGTCGATTGTTCTTTTTTGATCTAGGGCGACTGAAATGTGAAGTCACTACCGCATGGATACGATATCATACCGTTTGTAACATACTTATTTTGTGGTTTATCGTATACATATAATTGAACACGAACCCGCGTTGTTTTTTTCTTTTTTTTTTAATTTTTCAGATATTCGGGCAAATTATCGATGTAGTAGCAACGAACTATTATTGATCAAAGAATTTCTAAACGAAGATTGCTATAATTCTCTAGGATTGTGAAACGTTCCTTTTCAACCTGATTTTTATAGTCGTTGATTTATAGTCGCACTTTATAGTCGTTATCATTATACATGTATAAATAGCAGGTTAGTTTGTATACTGGTCGCACGTTCCTCAACCGCTTTGTTTCCTGGCAGACCTTATTCCTTCCAGGAGAGTCGGTTAATATCAAGTGCTTAGTCACGTTTCCCACTGATACTTGGCGCCATAATCGCTGCAAGTTGGCAAAACCGTATGTAAACAAGACCGGTACGTTTCAGTAAATAATTACTGAATTAGTCTACTTTCCGTTTTCTTGGATGGAGCCTGTGCTAAATACAGTACGCCACATTACGCTCCTAATAATACGTTGCCTTTTGTATTTGGAAGTCAGTCAAAGAGGAGTTTTATCCGTTTTTATCCGTTTCTTAAAAACGCTTGATCACGCTTTGCTAATGTTAAAGATATTTCTCGACGGTCTAAGGGGAATTTCAAGTACTCGCCATGAAGTATTTATATGCTGCAAATTCATGCAACGATTCGTATTTTATTGCTAATTAGATGTATCGATACTCGAACATATATTGTTATTCTCACAGATGTTCATTCATTATCTGGTAAAGAATAATATTCCTTTCTTGTATCAACGTCTCAGTTTGTGTTTGCAGATATCTTGAGTGATATTTCTTAGATCAGTACGTCACGTCGCGCCGTTCTCACTCTCATTCTCACAGAAGCATTAAACGAGTGTCATTGAAAGTCTTTCGTTAATCAACGATCGAGAGTCCGTGATCTTGATGGACTTTCCTTCGATCGAAGACGATCCATCTTGCTCAGTCGTGGCGTGTATCACGAGATATCGGTACGACAACTTCTCGCGAGGTATAACGAGTTTGAAGCTATAAGGCCAACTAACGTCCGTGAGAATCGACCTCAGAATGGTCACAACATTGCGTGTCATCATGTTCATTCTGAAGTGTTGAAGACGATCTTATTCGAATAATAATTACTTTATAATCTTCTATATCAAGCCTATAAAAATATTTATATAAAAGTTATTAATACTTTCTTTGGTTTTATAACGGTATTCCCTGAAAATTTGACAAACAAATTCAAATTATTTTTCAATATCGAATATTTAGGAAGAAGGTATAATTAATCTGGATGTCGAAATGAAAGCCCAACTCTGTAATACTTGTAATAAAAAAAAAAAAAAAAAAGAAAAACAAAAAAGAAAAACAAAAAATACACGTATAAGCAACTATACACGTATATCGTACTTGTTCAATGAAAACGATTCATTTATCCAAAAGTGACGAAGGTGGTGTAAGAACATCTTTCGGTCGAATTCTCTCCATATAGGTACATAAGGTACTAGTAGATATAATCTGTGACGCACGAATCAGTGGTTCGAACCTTTTTCGCGGATGACCGTAACTGATATCGGGCTATTCAAAATAAGGACTTGGACCTTCTCGATACCCTGGCGCGTTTCTAATATCTAGTCACGAACGTGCTGTGTCATGCACCTTTCGGGAACGCGTTTCTCTCACGACGAATGGCGTCTAGGTATTCCCATTCGAATACCGGTACTTGCTGACTGCACGTGTCAGGGTCAAATGACATCATTCCGACGCAAGGATCTTCGTGATGGTGTGCCGACGTTTGTGTCGTCGTAATTCATCCCGTCGATCGTTCATGGTTCTGGTAGTGCCGGGATAGCAGTCGACAGAATCGCAAGATCCTCTTTGACTGACCGCCGTTTCGACCAACTATTCTTAATTTTTGTTCGTCTCGATATTTTTTCGACACCATAAAGATCTTTAGTTCTTTATTTTTTCCCAAATACTTATCTACATCATTGACTGCACTTGCTACAGAAACAAATGATCCAGCAAGAGTTTATAATTTGCTAAAGAGACGTTTCAAAATTTTCATGGCTGTGGCGAGTTATAGCAGTTTAAGTGGTGTTTTTTAAGTTGATGTAACTGTTCGGTTGTTTGTTTATTGGATAAAAATTCGATTGGAATTCTAGAATTGAAAGACATTAATAAAATCGGAAAATTAGAAACTTGTTTTTTGCAATTGAGAAAAAGGAAGATGGTTGTAAGAAGTGTTTGTATCAAGACGAATTGAATTTACAATAGTAGTAACTATGGCGATTTATGTTACAATATTATAGAAATAATGTTTTCTCTTGATGAGTGATGATTCTGATATTATATGACATATGATAGTAAAATCAATTTTAGTGAAATCTGAAGAGACAAAAACTACTTACAGTTTGAATAAAATCCTACGATGCTTAATTTAATTAATATTGTGATATTAATTAATATAATGATAATATTAATAATAGTGGCAATCAATTAAATTCAAAAAATTAATAGTTTACTAGGAATTTCGTAGACGAATCTCTCTTTAACCTTTATTTTATTGTAAAAGTATACATTTTTCACTTTAATGATAAAAGGCACACAAGTATTTCAAAATTCTCGTAGTGTGTTGAGAAATCATTATGGGAAAATACCCTATTGGAGATCAGATTGAGTCTGAAAAGCAAATCTCTGTCATAATTTCCCTCCAAACCTAATAACGTGCTCCTTTAATTTATAATTTCTGTAATAGTTTAAATTACTTTCTGTATCCCGACGTTATTTTCGTTCCTATGTCAGATGGTATTATAGCCATCGTAACAGTAACATAGCAAAGTTCGCACTTCTATTTCATTGGTTAATGAGTCCGGTCGACCAATCGTTCGTTAAGTTATTTTTCTTCTATGTGTAAAAGCGACATTACCATAGGCATCGATAATATCGGACGTACCAGACAAATGCATTATTCACAAAGTTCATTTTTTTCTTACAATGCATCAATCCTGCGTCAATCGTTTGTTATGAATTGCAACTCTATCTCTCTTTTCTTTGTCGGGAAACTCGAAACCGCGGTAAGTTACTTCGCGAACGTAGTTTCTCGCGACAGGCGGATCGCTTAGGCTTAAATGATGAAACACAGTTGGTGTTCTTCGTAAGCTCATTTTCTCGCAAAAAAACGCGTGCAAACGCTCGTTAGTATAAGCTTTTTAACAACGAGCGAAATGAGAGCAGATATAAGATGATTCGTGTTCGGAAAGTAATTTTCATGCTCGAAGGTTAACTTTTCTAACTGTTATCAATCGCGAAACAGAACGTTCGTTTGATGCTAGGTCACGATACTATCCGGCTTCAGCTTGGGTTTTAGCTCGTCGAAGCGATCGTCCAACGACATCGCACCACGTCAGATCGTGATAAAACAGCGTCTGAGATACGAAAGGCATGGCGGAGTTGGCGGATGTAACGCCGCAATTACTGGCCGGTATATTTAGTTTGAGATTGGCATAGGTGGCGAAGAGTCTGCTAGTTGTTATCTATTTTCTACGCACGTGGCCTCTATAGACCGAGATCTAGCCGGTTATAATCGGTGACACACTATGAGAAGACAGAATCGCCTTGGTGACGTTTTCGGGATTAGGTTTCTTTCCAGCCACCCTGACATCAGGTTCTCCGAGATCTGTTAACGGATAAACCCTTTATTCGTTGATCGAGTTAATCTTTCTTCTCATTGTCAGAGAGATTGTTTACGAGTTGACGGTGTTTGAAAACTAGTGACACGCATAGCTAAATCAGTTTTGAGTCGAACATGTTTCGTTTAACGAGATCAACATAATTTAAAAAAACACTTATCTCTGTTGATGATGAAAACAGCGGATCGATTAATCTCCTTTACGTAACAAATTGCATTCTCACAAAAATACAAACTCAACCCAGTATCTTGACATGAAAACTTTCGATGTAATGGATAAATAATTTTCGGTAATACAAGTTTCAATTCTTCTTAAATCAATCTCACTCAAATTCTTCTTTCCTTGTTTAAACTTTGAACGATTATATAAATTTATATTTTTACGAATATAAATATATAAATATGTCCAGTTTATTGATAATCGATATAACCAATGATCGTACTATTCAACAAAATATAGTTCATCATAATTATCGATCAGTGACAGATGAATAATTAAACGTAAGAGTTATCGTTGATAATTCAATAGAGAAAAAGGTCATGGTATCGTGTCTGAAAAGTGCGACGGACACTGCTGTCGTTTGCCGCGGATCGTAGTACGCATGATTCGACTATAGTGGAGCAGGCTGGCTGCACGTAACGTGCATTCGTACGGACGTTTGTGTCCGACCTATCTCAAGCTCCGTCATCGAGAGAGGGCGCGCGTCGAATGGCGAGGTTAGGTTAGGTTAGGGACGTCACCAGCTACTGCGCTCATCCGCCAGAATAACTTTAAGCGGGGTTGCACAACTCTAGTTCCCGCCATGTGCCGCGTGCTCCTTACTTAGCGTGTCTTTAACCGCTTTGCATAAATGCGTTGCGCTGCTTATTTTTGGCTTATCGTCTGAAAAGAACGACACCTACTAGAAGCACTAGTACCAGGCTGATGAACCTATTAGTCAACATTTTTTGTCCACCGTGAATGCAATTATTTGATTCGATGCACAAGTTAACGCATCGGTTGCCGAATTTTTTTATATATTTTGCTTCGTAACAATCTGTAGTAGCATCACTTATTTGGAGCATGTCAAGCTTTAAATTTTTATTGCAACATACTGAAATATCATTGCAAATTTTACTAATATCATTCTTTATTTTATTTTAGTACTTTTACTAATTCAGCTGTTACAGGATGCTGTTAATAAACGTGTCATTCGATGTGTTATAACTGTAGATATATTAAAGATTGATTATAGCTTAACCAAATATACATCTATTATTAGTCTTCATAGAAACTTTTAATGAATTTTCGCATGTTGTTGAAATATAAAGCTTTCGATCACAGACAATTTGTCGTAATGGAAAAATTTAGAAGTGAGCAAAGTAGAATCGTCTTTTTGCTAGATTCAACATCTCGGAATGCTCGAGTTCGTGTCATGTATAACGAAAACTTTATTATTTCGCTTTAATCAATGGAAATAACGTAAGTCGATAAAGTTACAACTAGTTAGCCATATGATAGTAATGTTTATCCCCACTTAGTCGGTCGACTCGTTTAATATCTGTATAAAAAATGACGTTTACGTTTAGTAATTTGTCGTACGTCTTTGCTCGTCACCGAGTGAATCTAACCGGAGATGGAAACGTCATCAACTACTGTCTTCGACCGATTAACTTCTGATGCGTTTACACGTGCCAGACTGTGTTAACTTTGGCTTCGTATCGCGCGGATTATCAAGGCAACCGAAGTGGGGCAATTGGATTTCGCGTGAACCGTAGCAGACACGAATTTCGATAGAGTTTCATGTTCGCTTGAGAATTCTGTGACTTTTCTACGCATGATTTTCTCGCGTTCGCATCGAAATATACATTGTATAAAATTCTATTAAACAGTGTCACGATTGGGCGCTGAAAAGTATTTCATCGAAGGGCACGGAAAGTCTCGCGTTTATTCGGCTGACGCAATCAGAAAGCTGGTAAATCTTTACGTAATTAGTGGAACAGGTCTGACCACGACGTTCCCGAACTACTAATAAACGATCCGTATGTACGTAGATTTGCCTAACAATCGACTGGTGTATTGCCTCGTCTCACGTATTTATAGATTACAGAGAAACCATTCTGTCCTACCATGAACGAACGATCGTGCAAATTGATCTACGATGATCCTGAGAATAGATAGCGGCCAATTAAACAGAAACAATAGCCTTAGGCAACTTGAACGCGATACTCGTGAATCAATGAAATCGAACGGAAACGATCACTACGTATGTCGACGTTTCGTTTCTTTTAATCTTGAAACATAATCGTTGCATCAAGAAAAAAAGGCGTTCAGGATTTAACCAGATTATAAATGATCCTGCGTGGTAGTTCTTTCATGAATAAATTTCGATTCAACGTGATTAAGTATCTGGATAATTATGCTCGGAAGAACACCGTATACCTGGAGGTTTCAACTATTCGTACTGCATAAACCTTCCTAGCTTTAATGGTTTCCTCAAGGTTACCAGAATTCATTAAAAAATTATTTTCGTATCTTTAACGCTTGCATCAGCGTCCGCTGTTCTATGGAAGACACGGTGTATTTTATGTTCATCTTCGAAACTGCGCTTCCTGGTCTGACGAACGTATATATGACGTATTTGGGGAGAGGGGATTAGGATCCTTCGATGAAGTTTGCTCAACAGATTCTTACGAATTTTCGGGCGGTCGGCATCTGTCACCTGCCGAACGACCTAGACCTTTCGACTTGATCGAAACCTGTCCGATATTCATTCCTGATTATTATCGTTTCTTTTCTTGCTTCTTCTATTCGTTGACTTCGCTTTCAAGTATCCAGGTACGGATGCCTATTAATTATCGTATAACGTAACTAACGACACTTTTCGCGAGGAACAAGTCATTTGGTAAACATCTTTTTTCTATAAATATATAAAACGAGAAAGTTTAGACAGGGACCAGAAAACCAATTGCTGACTTACATTTTTTCCGTTTAAAACATCCAAAACACGAAAAATGCTGGCAGAGGCGAAGTCTTGTCGAAATCCCTGCCGACGATACCGTCGCGTCGGGACGGTATTACAAAAGATCATCGACCTACCGACGATGTAGATTGTCGATCAGGTATGGAGGAAAGATACGTCGTATTACGTTAGCGTTTATACACCAACTGTTTGCGCGCGCGCACTTCCACTCACGTGTATCTACGTATTTTTGTATATATATCCACACAAAGTCACACATACACGTATACACGGGTCACCAATGTTATTCGCACCTTTCTCTAGCCAAAAATTCGTTTTGCACGATGAACAATGTGTTTCTCATGTTTCGTCCGTTTTCTCAAGTATTTGCACGTGCGCTTGTTCCTCATTCGTTCGTCTCCTGCGATAGAATTCGATCCATCGAGTCGCACGAGGACGAAAGTTCGACGGCGTCAAACTATATCGATGCTCCGGCAATGATTACCGATCAAGTTGTCGGCGAACATCAGGTCCATGTGTGAGTCGATCCAAATTTATTTACTATCAACTGTCAAGATAGTGGCCGTGTGGTCGATTCGGTACAAAGTGGCAGGGTAGCAAGTTGAACAGAAATCTCGAGCAAACCAATCGGTTTCAACGTCGATTGGTTTTTAAGTATATATACCTAAGCCTCGCAGTGTCCAAAACAGCGATAGAGCAAAGACTCACGACCCATTTGCACGTGCGAGCTTGCCCACGAAACTGGGTTATCCTTTGTCCTAACAGAAAACGCTTAGTTTTACATTCCTGCTTTTCCGGTTCCTCCGCGTTCTGACCAATGACGTTTAACCAGCAACGCTGCGTTGATCCATTTATTTCTTCGTTTGTCACGCAAAATCCTTTTTGTACCTTCGACACAACCAACGTGGACAACGTTATAGTCTTTTCTTCGAGTTTTCGTCACGTTACTCTCCTTTCAGTCCCGGTTTGATTAAGTATTTCGACGTGATACGATCGGTTTGAATACAACGTCAATCTATATGTCCAGCGCGCATGATCGTGTAAAAAAGATATGAACATGTATGGAAATAATAAAACGGCGATAGTCTCATAGATCGAACGTGGTATGCAGAGCTCGAAAATAACGGACGTTGATGGATTTTAGATGCTCTATAGACAATCGATTTTCGAGCATCGTTATTGCTCAATAAGCGAATCGTTGAAAATCAATAAAGTTTATCGTCGAGATATGGAATCATTCGCGGCAGTTTGATAATCCAAAGGATCTGGGCCTGAACACGTTCTTCGTGAAATGCACTAAATGCAGGTAATTCGTAACGCTAAACCGCCAAAAAAAAAAAAAAAAGATGATATTTTCTTCTCTGTAACGAGGCTTTGATATTTAGATATCGATTATTTTAATCGAGCCTCATACACAACGAGTCCAATGTAATTCCTTTCCTGCAATTTCTCTTTGACAGACCATAGGTGGTTAGAAAAAAGGTTCTCGAGCCTGTTCTCTCATTCGATTCGTTTCATACTCGACGAGCCATTCTTCGTTCCGTGGTATGCATTTTCGAAAATAGCTGATCAGGGTCCACCGTGTCGTTGGTCGATGACTACTACACGAAATTCCCCTAGGGTTCGTTGCACCTTGGGTTGTGCGCGAGATGTAAACTTCGGAAGTAGCGCCGCGCGTGTAGTATTTACGTGTAAGCACGGGCCGAGTTTATTCGGGACTGGCGGTAGCCCTGTTCTGTTGCAACAACATTATCAAACAGACTCGTTCTTATCGCGTTGCACGCTACGCGAGCCGCATCACCATTCATACGTCAGTTTTGCACGGAGACGCGCGAAACAGCATCACTCGCATCTCATTCGCGCGCGTGCAACCACTTACGCATACGTGTGTGTGGACCAAAATGGCAGCCATGCAGCAGTTGCATAACGACTTACGCTTTTTTTTCTATCTCTCTATGACCATTACACGGCTCAGTTTCTGTAGGAAGCCGTAATATTTTCTTAATTAAATGGCGCGTGTTCTATCTATACGCGAAGATCGGTAAAGTAGCGCGTGGATTTCGCAGAAAACGATTGATCAACGCGTGACTATGGGGCCACGACTCGTTGCGTTACTCCGTGGAACGTGGACGACGATGATTCGACGAGAACGCGTTTCTAATTGACAACGAGCGTATACACGAAACAGACGTAAATTCGACGTTGGATAAAGGGACGATAAAAATCGGCGATTAAAGAAACGTCGTTGTCGTGTTGGGGCTGCGGGCATGGATTTATAAACGTGCTTGTTTCCCGCGTTTACCGAAAATGATATTATCGATCAGGCAGTTTCAAGTTGCAATATCGAATCGTTAGAGTAATGTACGAAGAGCGGTGGCTCTTCCAATTTTGGCTGACCTCGTCACGTGATCGGCGGATTTTCCTCCGGGTTACTGGCAGTGTGCGACTCCCGATCGAGCGGCCGATTGTAAAGGTCTCGACACTCTCGAGAGTGATGGCAGTGTTCAGAATGAAAACGAAGTCGATCGATTGGCGCTCGTGCGATCCTTTCCACCAGTCTTCAAGGGTCGCGCCTTTCAAACGGCTGTTGCGGGCTCCTTTGATCGGCGCATGCTCCGCGGATTGGCACACACGGACGAGAGGATGAACGGTGACTTTGGCCGTGACGACAGCAGTAGATTAAGAAAGAGACGGAGAGTGAAAAAAGGGAGAACAAATAAAATCACAGGCAATAGGGTAAGGTGTAAGTAATCGCCGATCTGGCGACGATTAGTCGCAATTGGCAGTGTTTTCGAGATCAGATAAACGAGGAAGAGGTTCATCAGTCGTTAAAGTTTCGTTAATCGTTTCGGCGCCATTCGCGTGCTGTAGGCATCCATTTCGCGACGATTACTGGTAATAGTGAGAAGGAACACTTTCCTTCGAAAATTTCTTCCAACGGAGCACGAGAGAGAAGCACACGCGTGTTCACGTTCGAAATTCGTGAAATCATCGATGCGAATATTTCACACCGGGAAACGAGGAACAGAGAGGTGGCGTGCATAGAACACAGAAGAGAGAGAAAGGGACAGAACGATGGCGCTGAATATTCTTGCTCGATGGCACTTCCGGTTCGAGAGCCCGTGCACTTTCTCCTGAACAGCGCGAATAGCGATCGTTTCCCTGCTAGAAGCTTTCCAGTGATCCTAGTCGATTTCTCGTGCCGCGCATATCCCCGGGTCACGAAGCATCCAATTTGAAATTCGTCCTCTAGTTCTTGCTTGCTCGCTCCTTCGCACGTTCGTCCAAAATACACGGTGACGATCGTCTCGCGATAAACGCCGACAACGACAGAGTGCAAGTCGGTAGTAGCGATCCGTTCCGTTCGATTTGCGGATGAACGGTCCGACAACAAAGAAACTCTAAGTCGATTCAGCGATACGCTGCATCGGAGGGCAATGTCTGACACTGATAATTCTAGAAATTGCAACTAGCGCCACGTTCAACCAACACGTTCTAGAGGAGTTAGCCGGGCTAATCTTTCTCGCGTCGATCACTGTTCGAAACCATCGTGGTGACTGGATAGGCGAACGGAGCTGTCACGACGAGATTGCACTGGAGTCAGAGCGAGGCACACGTAGCAGGTTGTCGTAGGTCACAGAACGGTCTGTTTCGTTCCTTCGAACTGGCACTTCCGGTCGAGGCACGTGGTTCCACGCGTCGAACCGTGCAAACAGAGGGACAGTTCGAGTTTTCGCGCGGGACACTTCCGGATTGTGGCAAAACAACGACGTCCATCACTATCACCATCACAGCCACCACCATCGGCACCACCTCCACCGTTTCTCACGTTCCTTCTTGCCCGAGTTCGTCGTAATACGTACGTGTGTGGCCTACGTACGTACGTCGCGTGTATGCGTGGCCCGTCCCTGTACGCGTGCACGTGTGCGCGCGTGTGCGTGGACGTGTTTCTCTCTCGTCGTACCGAGGTGTAAACCGAGTGTCGAGCTGAGTTGGCTTCGACAAAGTAGGGCGACGACTGGGACAGCGGCCACGGGCACCAGCGCTCACCGACGAGGAACCCGTGCGCCGTGCGGTGGAGGAACTGTGGAAGTGGAAGAGAGAACCCTCCTCGTAAAACGGCAGCGTTGCTGTACTACGTTCTCCAGTAGGGGAACCTCTAATACCGCTGCAACAAGCCTAGCCCGATTGCTTAGCGTTACGCACGCCGCTCGCGGAAAAACTCTATCCGCATGCTATCTACCGAGCACTGCCGTGTTACCAGATCGAAAACTGCCTCGCTTTTCGCTCTTATTCCTGTGTCTCGACTATGCACCTAGTTGCATGACATTTCCTTCGCTCGTTCTTTTCTTTTCTCCTATCTTTCTTTTTTTCATTTCGACACCTCTACTCGGCCGACGAGTTGCACTTTTTCTCAGTGATCGATTTCTACCGTTTCAACTTGCCACGAATTTGATTCTTATCAATTTTCAACATCGAGTCGTTCGTTAAACAGAATTAGTCTCGCGGGCTAAGAAACATGGTAATACGTGGTCAACATTAACACGCGTAGCGTTGTAATTAAGCGAGTAACACGCTTGTCTTATCGTTCGTAAATGAAAACTTTGTTACGTAACCGAACCGCGTTGTTGATAGAAACGTCGTTACTGTGCCGTTACGGCACAAATGGAGGGAAACGCAGAAATGCAAGAGCTGCCTTCGCTCTATTCGCCGAAATTCGCCGCAACTATTAGCGTATCGCAGAATTCCGAGGACACAGCCTCCGTCGATATCTAGATGGAAACACCAATTTTAAGCGCTGAACGTGCGAATTTCACGTGATTGCGTGACACGCACGTTACGAAATATCGTCGCCACGAACTGGGCTGTTGTCTTAAGTAGAATGCATCGCTGTAAAATTTCTTCGTGGATTTCGACCACAATACCGTTCGAAGATTAAACGTCGTGTCGGTGCATTTTATTCTTTCAATAATGGTTTAGACGAGACATCCGAGTCGGTTGCGGCAACAGATTGATATTTTTAGAAATAAAATCGATCGATCGATTTTCCGCGCCCTGACTTTTGCCGAGTGTTCAAGAAAGTTGTAGCCAATTCTCTATCTTAACGTATCTATTATATTATATCAATCTCTTATATTCTGTACGTTATTTGAGTGCCGAAATATTTACTCCATTTATTATGTCTGTTTGTATACTTTGTATAAGGAGATTTTAATTAGATTAATCTTATGAATGTAATTACCCCCGACAAAAGAAACGAAGATAATGCATTTATCGATTTTAACATGAGCGCACACATAGAAAGGAAGGACGAACTGTTCAAGATTGGAGACGAAAGCAGACTAAGAAAACAATTTGGAGGGAAGTATTTAGAATGAAAAGAGAAAGCAGCGAGGCATAAACTGCCTACGACTACGAGAACTCTCGTCAGCCTGTATACTGTATACTATGTGTTCTTGTTATTCTTTTACGGTCTAGGCCACGATGTTCGATAACCGAAAAACTTTCACCTTCCGAACCACGTTACACTCGCGAGCCCATGACCAAGGATCGCACCGTGCGTTTTAGCACAGCTGCGACCGAGCTCGATCTCGACGACACAGACTCTCTTGATCTTGATCTTTCGATCAGGTCGTTATATAAAAACGTGTCCAAAATATCTCGAGCAGCAGAGCCAATGAAAAGATTGCAAAAAACATACGCAATCAAAATAGTCATTGTAGTATATCATATTCACGGTAAAATTATCTTTTACGTGTAACAAACGTAGTTCTGTTTGTTACTGCAAATCAATTGACGATTTTTCCATTTTAATCGTTTATATCAAATATACCTGTTAGATTATCGCAACTAAACGTTCAAATTTAAATCTCTCAATTAAAATTAATAAAAACAGGGGACAATTGATACTGGAATAGTCGATACTGGAAGGTTTATATTCCAAAGAAGAGAACTTCGTCTCAATTCTTGGAAATCAAAGGGAATTCGTTTGAAGCTGTTGGACAATATCGCGACAGGAAGAACAGTGCTGCGAAAAGGAGAAGGCTGAGTGGGGGATCGTTCAGGTGGAAGGCTAACCGGAGCGCTCCTTGGAACAGTGTACGTCACAAAGATCCTCCACGTCGCGTCGCGTCGTTGCCCTGACCTCAAAACTAGCTGACTCTCGCTATCGCCGCTACAATTACGATCTCCCTGCACTCGACTAGAATAAGCTTCTAAACGACGGCAGTCAACTATCCAATTGCCTTTCGATAACCCTACGAAAGAATTTTCCAACAATCAACCGATAATTTCAATATTTTTGGTGGAAACACCCCTTAGAATATTTCGTGTAATCGATTTCCTAGAAGGAATTTAACAAATTCTGTTGAATATTCATATGCTTCGTTTCTATAAATCTCTTTACGTTCATGTCGTATTATGTTATCTATGCAAACCCGTCACAGTCACAGGTAGAACATCTGGATATTAAGGAGTTTCTCTAAATTCTTGCTTCCAAAAGGCTTGGCTTCTCACTTTCAGCGGGATCGTCAAACAGCCAGCGATTCGCCAGTCACATACAAGCATCCCATCATAAATTACCACTGGCTGGAGGTTGCGTTCAACATGATGTAAAGCCCAGATGCGAGGAGCGATGCGACGCGACGCTTCCTGTTCCGAACAATATCCCCGTTCTGTCGATCGTTTCAGCGGCAAATTATTCACGTAAGCGACACGTTGTTGAGGGCCCATTAAGGATCACTGGCACGCAGTGTGTTCTCCGTGATTTCTGACTGGGAATATTTAAGGCAGTAGGAACGCTAGATTCACGACGGTCGGTAATCGGCCGCGGTTAATGACCTTTCAGCGTGCAATTGTTCGTAACGAGCAGCTTTCGTCTCATCAGGGTCGAGACTCGTTCGTCATTTCAGCCTGCATATTCGGGTCAACTATTGTTTGTCGCGGTATTAAGCGACCGCTTCACCAACGAACAATCTATTTCCGGTGACGGATAGTCAGGCTCTCTACTCGCTCGTTGCTCTATCGCGCGCGTTTCTAGGAAGCCCCGGTCTGCCGCGCGCCGCGTTCATTCGTTCTTTCGTTCTTTCCTTCTTTCCTTCTTTCCTTCTTTCCTTCTTTCCTTCTTTCCTTCTTTCGTTCCCTCGTTCCTCGGCAAGTGTGTCACTCGTCGCTCCACTATTACCCCGTGCCGGTCCTCGGGAGAAAGCAAAAATTACACGCTCCCGGGAGCGCCTAACGAATTCCTTTTCAACGAAGCGAACGCTATCGTTCGTGGTTTAGAATGTACCTCTGCGCGTCGTGGATTTCGAGCTATTCGGAGAGAGGATGCATCAGCTTGCGAAACGAAGGTGGACGTTCTAATTAAGTAGCCTCATGAATGGACATTACAGAAGTATTCCTTTCGAGTGACCAAGCTTGAGCTTTTTAATTATTGTTTTCTTACTTTGTAATGTTTCTTTGTATTAATCCATTAAGAAACGTATTAATGGTTCAATTTACATTTTCGACTTCTTCGTATATTTGGGAATATAAAAAGACGGTGGAGATTAAAAACGTGCATGCGGCATGAATAGAGTACACAAGAGGGAGCAATAAAATATTGCACACACCTAGGACAGATATAAATGTCTTGATTTCTTTTTGTCGTGACTTAAAAAGTGATTAACCATTGTCGTTAATAATAAGCGTGCTTGTTTTTTCCCGTAAACAATTAGTCTTGTGGTATTTTCATAGCACGATCATAAGTTATAAAAAGTTAGCGATGTTAGGGAAAGTTAAGAAATTTAATACAAGTTTCTGTGAAAAGTAATAAATACTTTTGTAATAAGAAAAGTGTTTGTTATTTCTTTGGGCCTTAATTTTTTCGAAGATGGAATTTCTTAATCGTCGTTGAATAATATATCATATTACAACATAGAATCGTAAATTAATTAATTGTCGCTATGAAAAATATTAAAAGAAATGCAAAACCGACGCGTTTAAAGTGCACCGCGAAATGCCAAAAATTCCTAAAAAGTCAATAAAATTCTCCTCGTGAAAAATACTAATTTAAGATCGATCATATCCTTCTAAAGACGTCACAATGTTCACGCATTTGCAACAAAAATACCAAAGCATTGAAATTACTAGCCGTAAAATACGCAAGCGTACTTCAGCGTGTAAAATTAAATGTGCAAGCTAGAACATTCGAATCGTTAGAGACGTTAGAAGAATACAAATGGTATGAACGCAAAGTAGTACGGCAAAAAAAAGTTGTAGGCATCGAATACAGTGGAATAAAGTTCCCGAAGAAGACGAACGTTTCCAGAAGGATAAATAATACAGCTCATCTGGATTACCGTTTCCCGTTCCGAAGCTTGAGGCTGCTTAACCGTTGAACGTCGTGGGGTACCGCAAGCCCCACTGACTCACAGAACTACTTTCCCTTCTTTCTCGACGAGGTACTACCTACTACATACCTCCGCCGCGCCGCACCGTGAACAGAGCCCCGTTATCCAGCCAGCTCGTCGAGAGTGAAACGTTTGTATACTAACTCTGCCTTCCCACGGAGCAACGCGACTGTTCGTTCAGCCCACGTAAAAATTTCTCTTCGCGTGTAAAATAATTATTAAAATATATCATCCCCTTTTCATACAAAATTCATGCAACAATGGAATTTTATCGAGTCTATGAATTTCACTTTGCTATTTCAGTTCGTTTCAAAATTGCTTGTACATACTGTAAAGAAGTTGAAAGCAACATTTTCTAAATATTTTAAATTTATGTACCTGATAGAGTACAACTTCATACTTTAATTAAATAATAACAAATCCTTCATCTTTTCTATAGAAATTTTTTTTGAATAAATTATCTAGAGTATTTTTCAAATACATTATTATAGTGTATCATTTCATAATTTTAATTTTGGTATAAAATTCAACCACTTATCTTTCTTCACCCGAAGAATTTATTACGCACTAAAGTATACAAAAAATAATTAATATATTCCTTTTCGTACAAAACTCGTTGAACTCATTGTTTGAGTTACTAAACTTCACTTTATTCGAATAGAGCGCCAAAAAACTAACAAAGGACGTATATAAACAGCATTTTCTATTCATTCTACAATAATTGCAATATTTATTACGTCAAGAATAAATTGTTGCTTTATTAATATCACCGATGGTTAAATACGAATTACAAATGCTGCACCAAAATAGTTCTATTTAAAACATTCGATTCCATAGTTACCTTTTCTTCAGATAAAGAATCCTAAACTTAATGATCAACTTTTCTAATGTAACATTCTTAAATCTGGAGTAGCTTCTTAATAATATATATATATACAATATCTTAATAATACTTATTTAAATATATCCAAGTAATAAAAAATTTTAATATAACCAATCAATCAATTTTGTATAAATACCTATATATAAATCTTATATGCTACACACCGGTATATGGAGATATATGGAACAATTACGAACAATTAAGTATTTCATTTATATTTCGATTTACACGATATTTACACGATTATTAGAAGCCGATGCGTGAATCCGTATTACTTTTTCGTCCCTTATATATTATATAACACACGCACTTGCGGAACTGTTACGAGGTACTGAAAGCGCAAAACGATAGTTATAACGCAACGATAACAGGAAAATGAAACTGTCGTACGTGGCGGGAAAATGTGTAACGATCGCTACCTGGATACTCGTAATCTTTTCTTCCCGACTCCGGAATTTGACGATAGGCGTTTTTCAATTAGACAGCACGTGATATTTTAAAGGTTATCACGCGGTGTCGTAACTGTGATTGGCATCGAGATCTTTTTCCACACGATACTTTAGGAAATATATGTAATATAATACTTTAAAAAAAGGTCCGTGCATGATCGGAACGTGGTCCCAGTATTCAAACTCGTTCACGCACGGCTCGTACGTTCTGCCCTCTAATTAAAATCGGGCAACCCTCGACTCGATGTAATGACTCTCCGTACAGTCCGTAATGATTCGTATACATAATCAGGGAGATAACTTTCGCGCGTGATAGTACGCTTTAATGAAACTAGAAATCGCATTGATCACTCGTTCGTTTGCACAAACAAAATCAACGGAACTTTGAAAATCAGCGTTGTTTCGTGAAAGAAGGTCGCGATTACCGCATGTTTAAGATTTTGTTATTTGATGCATTGAAACTTAACAACAAGTGCATCTTAGGCATTTTGTTTAGAAACGAAACAGAGTTAGATTTAATTGATAAAGATTAATTGATTTTGATTTCTCGAAATATGCGAAAATACTAAGAGAAATAGAAAAATTCAATAATAAATTGTTTAGGAACGTAAGGTTATTCATATCGGAGAAATAACGACACGATTGGAAACGTGTACTCAGTAAACCTAGCCTAAGTATTATTTTATTAGTTGGCATAAAAATAACGACAAAATTTTCAAACACAAACAGTTCTTTAGTACGATAATTCTTTATTGTCTATCATATGCCGGTTGTCAAAACATTCTTATTAGGTTGCGCTTCTATCACACTTTAAGTTATGCGTTAAAAAGTTTTTTAAATTTATAGTAGGCGTGTCTTTAAAACTCTTTTCTTTCTTAAATTAATATCAAAAGACTTACGCGAGAAACGCACCATAGAAAAGATTCCTCCGTGGAAAAGATAACAGACTCTATACACAAATAACTTCTTTGGTCGGACCATTCAAAGTCCTACACTACTCGCAGAAAAGTCTCGTGTTTAATTAAGACAATTACTCTTCCGTGCCAGTGTATACTGCCCGAGTGACCGAACACATTGTAGCGGAATATGAGCGTAGAAAAAGTTCAAGTGGAAACGGAAAATTCAAGTCTAGGAGAGATCCACGTTATTGTGCCTTTGAATATTAACGTTGTTTCAGGTTACAGGGTCTAGAGGTAAAAGAACTTTGAACAGATTGTTATTGCTGTTTCTTGTAACCTTCGGCCAGAGTTACACCACAAGATCAACTTTTTTTATGGTAACGTCCGTTGATATAAATGTATAAACGTGCTCCCCATGTCATTGGTATTATTATCCTTTCTTCGATTGGTATAGTAGCATTGAACGAGCGACGATTACAACCGGTATACACTATCTCTGGACTTGTACTTATTTTAATACGTCTGACTATTACGAATTCATTCGCTCATTACGTTATTAAATACACCTACACGTTATAACCACCTCTACATCCATTTTTCCTTTCAGTGCTATTTGCCAAAGTCAAAGCTTCTCGTCATACAGAATCGGTAGCCCATTAGTGACGAACGACTGTGATTCGTTAGCGTGGATCGTCGATACCAAATCGATTCCCCTCACAGGAAGCACGATGCGCTCTCACTCGTTTTTTTACTCCTATACGTGTACATCGTTTCATCCGCTTATGACCTATTAATCATCGCGGATATAGAGTAGATCCTTGTCTCTGATGTACGTCGTGGGAAAAGGACAGCGTTGTCCGCAGAAACGTAAGATACGTTATATAGCTCGATCTATCGAATGAATGTCTTCGCAAAATAAGAGTAATAATCGTATATGTGATATGTCGATAAATTATTATATAAACAGTGTACCGATTATGAGACACGGAAACTTGGTGACTTGCAGCATGCGTTGAATGTCGTTGACTGTGGATTTGAACGATGGTCAGATAAATCCAGTAACTAGACTATTATGTAAGATGCTGATTATAAGTATTTGGATACACGGTTGATCTGTAGCATACGTTGTTGCATAAATGCTATTAATAGTTTTTTTCGCGTAAAGTATAGAACTCAAATTCAAATGAAGTAATCTATAATTAAATAACGCAACTTTTTTGTGTTTCGGGTCATCTACGATCAAACGATACCAATTCAGGGTTGAACATTTTTTTATTCCCCTTATTCTTCGTAATTAGTATAAACGGCGAAAAATCTTGTAAACACCTTGCATATAACTACGATAATAACAATTAAATAAGAAAATCGTTGTAAATCCTTCTATCTGTGATTTAATTTACATGGTGTTAAAAACAAACAAGCGTTCAAACAGGTATGGACAATAGTGTACGTCTTTCAGAAATAAATTTGAGAGAACAAACGGCGAAGACCGGATAAAGGAAACTCGAAGACGTTCCGATCTTATCCAACGGCCAGTACTTACCTCTCTACGAATGGCTGGTCGGACAAGGCGAGACAAACATACGCGCGACGCAGCTCGCGGAATAAGTGGATGCGTGCGGACGAAGGTGCACCAGAGGTTTCACTGCCAGCCAGCAATAGCGTGGGTCGAATGCCGTTGCCATTGTACATTGCGCGGAGAAACGCTCGCTTAGCTTAGCATCGACGCGTTTAGACCTAGCCTAGGAGAGTACGTAATTACGCAGATCGTCGCGGAGTGGAACAGCAAGGGAGAGAGAAATAGACCTCCTCGAAATCGTGTGCCCCGATACTGAGGTTACCGACGCGACGCGTCCCACATACGAGAGCTTTTGAGAAAGCCCGCGAACTCGCTTAGTTAAGCGCAGACCAAGAGACGCAACGGACTAAAGAATTTTTCTGTCGGATAGGAATAGAATCTTGCTGGTAGGAAGTTCGCGACGCGACGCTTCCTTTAAATGGATTTCACTGATATATATTAGAATATCTTATATTAGAAATATTAGAACATTAGAAATTTTGGAAAATCGAAAACAACAAGACATATATATATATATATATATATATATATATATATATTAGGATATATTTATCATTTTATTATTATTTATTAATGTATATACATTATTATATAGGATATATATATCCTAATATATATATATATATTAGGAAACAAAATCCTAAAGTTACCTTTTTTTCGATTCCTAGATATCACGGAGTCTGATGATTTTAAACTTTCGAAAAAAAAGCAATAGGACGACTGACGACGAGGCAATTCTGACATCGAGAATTTTATTTTCCGTAGCGAGAAATGCATTTCGACACGCTTTCGTTTGCTCGGTCATCGGGCGCAAGAAGTGCGAACCGCGAATGCGCCGCGCCCGCATTAGTTTCTTGGAAACACGAATCTACGCTTAACGCAGCACCGCGTCACGTTCCATTTAGGAGGCTGCAGAAGACCTCTTCTCAACGAAGTAGAAAGTATTCCTTCGTTTATTATCGCGTTTTGCTCGGCCACTTCCTCGTTGGTCTGACCTTTCCCTCCGCTTCTACTTTTCTTCGAGGCTCGTGAAAGGAGGGCCTCGAGCAGCGCGATCGCATCTCAAGATCGTTAAGTTCGCCTCCTACTCAAACCGGCCACGATTCTTCGATTCCTGTCGTGTTGGAATCGATGCGATTCGCTCTAGACTTAGGGACACCGACGAGTACCGGAGAAAGTCGGCTGAATCCACGTCGAAAGATCGACCTTCGACTTTGTTTATTCGCAACTGGCCTCTGTGTTGCGACATGCGAATGCGGGCTAGCGGTATATCGCCTCTGCTTGGCGTATGTCGCTTACGGATTGCGAATACTATGCGGTGATTTTGTCGAGGAATCGAAAAAAGTGGGAGCTTAACAAATATCAGGTGGTTGCATATGATATAGCCGATTTCACAGACGTGTAAAATCACTCGGTATTCGACAAACGTATCGTCATATAATATTTATTATATTGGATATCAACGCTAAAATTTCGTAATTTTTAAACACCGCTACACAATCAGCCACATCATTTCTTATCTGTAATTTCTATCGACGGATCACGTCGAAATTCGTGTAGACCTATCGGATCGATGACTTCGAACAGTCGCAAACGCGCGGTAAAGTTGAACGACCTGTTTAAAACGCGCTTGTTCGAATCGGTTGAACGACCTCAAGGGACGGTCGCGGTTTTATTTTTTAAACAATGGGGAAAGTCTTGCGAAAGCAACGGCGCCGGCTGTAACAGTGTGATCACGTGCGAACGCACCGCTATCAGGGACGTCGTGTTCCTGGAGAATCCTTTCGTTTTCGCTTGTCATCGGTCGCTTTCAAGCTTGTCGCACGAAAATATTTTTAAGCCTTTCACCGGGCCTCTGACTACCTCGAAACCGTATCTCGTTACGAAACGAGTCCTCGACGATACGATCGGCTGGAATTCGGCCGAAGGAAGGTCAAGGGCTGGTGAACAGCAGCTTTCACCAGAAATTCGAGCGCACGAGCGCAGATTTGCTACTCGGATTATCTGAACGAACTTCTAATTAACGATAAATTCATTCAGAACTGGCAGACATTACATGACCGTTTTTATATGCTCCAAAAATTGTCTGTAGCTGTATGTATCTACAATGTTGTTACTGCTACCTTGACCATTATCAGTTATTTTTATAAATATATATTTAATTTATTGTTTATTATATCAGAAATTCGTACTTCCGTCAAATGGTGAACGATATGTTTCAACATAACACACGACCATTAGTGTAATAAGAAACTATATTAATTGAAATATGATGAGTTGTATAGAGAGCAACGACGACTAAAGTAACATAGTATTCAAATATGAAACTTTTCGTTTGGCGTTTTTCCGCCACGTAGTGTCACTTGACGTTCGCAAGCGAGAGGCATTTGCCTAGCCTATCGAATACTTGATTTTAGGCCTCGTATTCGACGGCTGTCAACTTTGGAGAATGGGTTAATGAGCAAGAAAATCCGGATGCCCGGACTAACTGGCAGCAACTTTGAAGAGAATGTAACTATCACATGTGCTTCTGTTTGAATGAAATTTGTTTTCTAATTAATGAAGCTTCTGTCAAGAGGCTGTATATCATAATTGAAGGAAGTAAAATTTAATTGAAAATTTGGGTAGAAAGTAGCTTTAATCGGACAATTGTTCAGAAATCGATAACATACCAAAGTCCGAGACCAATTTTACTAAACACAAAAACATTTAACGTTCAATTAATTGACAACTCAACCATAGTGATACAATATCGCCCGTACGCGATATACGAGCGTGAAAGGATTAACCATCAAATGGTAGCAAGTCGCGACTCGGATCAAACCGTTCCTTCATTCACGCTTATTGTCTGTGACCGTCTGAATGAGACCTGGATGCGTTTCGCGAATCCATGAGAAACGATTATTTTCACGTTAGTGTTCACGCGATATCGCGGGACTTGTGCACACGTGTACGTAAGATGGTGAACGTGTTGATTCCAATGTGCGGACCGTAGTTCGAGGAATCGATTGCGTAAATGTAGGAAGCGCGGATGCATTCACCTTTTGCGCTCACAGTGTAGCCTTGCCCGAGCAGCGGTTCTCATCATCGTGATTTGTCGTACCGTCGAAAAGCCACAGCCTCGTATGTTCAACGAACGATTCGAAAATTAATTTCCCGGCGAGGTTCGCCCGATTTGGTATATCGAGCTGGAATATCCGCGTTGTTTGCTTTACGAACGAGGTTTTGGACATGCGAATTTGCAGCTCCTCTTTTTCGCTCGAGATCAGTCCAAAGTTATATCGCAATAGCCTAGAAGCGATTTTCGAACGAGGTCTCGTTTTGTTTGAGATTGCGCGCGAGCGCGATCAGCTAGCACTTTTCACCACGTGTTCCGGAAGCTTTCCATTCTGTACGATGGAATTTACGAATGTGAGTCGTAAATGCTTTATTTGAAAGCAATGCTGTCATATGAATGTCTGTTATCTTTGCTTTAAATAAATGTCTTTTCGTTTTTCATTAGAGCAGATTTATCACTTCGAGTGTTATCGTTGAAATCGACATACTTTTGCTATCGCGGTGCAATGTTTCTAATACCATATTCGCAAAGTATCGTCCTGGATTTTTATACAATTTTTGCAGATCCATTTAGCTTTCTACTTCTGAGGCTGGAGTTGTTCGAAGAAAATTTAAGGCATCGAAAACTATAAAAAGTTCTCTAAAAACCATATTAATAATAATATTAATGCCACGTTAAACATTACCTTTTTGAGACATATTTAAAAATTATTTCTTCAATTTCACTATCAATTATTATTATTATTTTGCAGTCTGTTAACTATTTTTTATCAAAATATCGTATGGTCGCAGGACCAAATAAACTTGCTTTGAAACCAAAATTTGCGCCAAGATCGTGTTCGATAGAATTCTGCATACATATAATCTCTTGTAATTTCTTTCAAAGAGAACAGTAAAGTTTGATAATAACGAATCGAGTCACTGGACCGATCGGTTCACGCAGAAACTTGAAACAAACAGCGAATTACTGGAACACGATCCGTCGCGGAAGCGATGGCAATCGATTTTCGAAATCGCAACACAATATCGTCAACGGTCGATGGTATTAATTCGCGAACTGGTGTCGGATTAACTATGCACTCTGTCCTGGGCCGAATCACAGACTTTCCTGCATCTAGATAGAATTTCTCACGGTGCGATCGCCGCCGATCCGAACGTACTTTTTCAATCACACGGCGTACATAGGCACATCTCGTGCACTATGCTCCTTTAACTTTCTCTTCCCGTCTCCGTTGCTAACCAACGACATACGCCTTCGTCTATGGTAGGTAATAGTCAATCTACCCACCGCTTATGAGTCAACCGATCGTCGATAGTTAGACGACTAGACGATTGTTTGACAATTACGCTTATCGTATTCGAGAAAATTGTATTTGAAAATTTGTCGAGAGCGTGTACTCCGTTCGCTTTAGAATAAAATAAGCAAAGACAAGTGGAAAATGTAAAATAAAAGTTTTTCCTTCTAAGCGGCATCTTCGACGAGATCAAATTCGATCGATTTGATTTTAATTGCTACTATGTCGTGTTTCACGTACGAAAAGTCTCGATTTGAATAGAGAGAAACGCTGAAAGTAACGATGCGCGATTTCACGAAGAGTCACGCGACTCGATTAGGCCTCGGCTGCTATTTTACGTTCAAGTTTGCTTATTGATTGGAATTACCTGCCCCGGTGTACGTTCCGCAAACATACGCGTGCTTACGTAAGCGAGTGAGCTAACTAAATTTCCAGTAATTCCTTTTCCCTCGCGAGGAACCAGCGCGACGACGAGTCTGTTACGTCACCGTCGTCTAGCATTTCCCGAATATATACTCGATATATATTCTTTTGCGACTACTTTTTTTGCGGTGGGAAAAAAGTTTTCCAGCCAGTTTTGGAAGGGACGATGTAACGCGTAAGAGTGAAACTGATAAGAGGAGGACAAGAGCAGGAAAGTTACGAGAAATCGGGAGAAAGGAGTCGCCGTTGTTGGAGTTGAAAGGAGTCTCGTTGGCTTTGCTTATTAGCATAATCGAATGATAATGAGGCAAAAATTGTATACCTTACCCTGGAGCAGGCACGCTATTTCCGTGAGTGTATCTACCTAGCGTAGGACAGCGAAATAGTCGCGGAAAGCTGACGTTCACGCTCGGCGAAACAGGTGGCACTGAAATTTATGCGGTAATTAAGGAATCGAAAGTCGAAAAGCAAGGATTACGATTTTTAAGAGGTACGTCTGGTTAGTGAAATTCGACGACTTTTCGAATGCTTTCACGGTTTACTCGATTTGCTGGATTATTGTACCGTGAAGTCTCGTTTAATGAATCTGTGGAGTAGTCTGTATAAATCGTGTCGTCTTAAATGAAATAGAAGTCGTCGACTTTGATTTATCGATCTATTTTGTTGAGAATGTTAATAATATTGTGAAAGCAGTACAGAAGTAGGAAGTTAATATTTAACCTTTTCGAGACTAACGGTACGACACAATCCAAGATAACTTTTGGAAACATCGCTACGCAAATTTTTCAATAAACGAACTTCAAAATTGTGAAACGCGAACAACTCTTCTCTCAATATCCTCGTTTCTCTATTCTCAACGATATTTAAACGACAGAAACTATTTATAATGTACTGTAAATCTGCGTTTGCGTTCGCGCGAATTTATGTAAAGGAAAGTATAAAATTAATCCCGGGAATCTTACGCGAAGAACCTACCGTTCGAGATCCGAACTGATAATTATTCGTTCAGCGCGCAACAAAAATATTATTTCTCACCTTCGATTCGTACATCTGTATACAAGATCGCTGGCACGCTCCTGCCCTTATCGATGAGTGAATTTTTAAATTCGATGCACCCCCTCGGTCTACGCCACTGTCGATGTTCTCTCTTCGTCGAACCATTCCCCCAGCCCCTCTGAACGAGCAGCACTACCATTCTCCATGTCCTCGGTGTATCACAGAGGGAGGCTTCGCCCCGTTCGGTGGGGACCATCTCAATGACGTCACCGAGCTGGTATGGAGGTGGAAGCGAAGCAGCGATAGAGGGGTATCGGTTGTGTGCAAAGGGTGGAAGGGGATCGTGGGTGGGGAGTTGTCAGTAGGGGTTGCCGGGTAATATCGGGGATGGTGACGGGGTGAATGACCGACCTAGACTCGAAGTCAGGGGTGTGCAATGTATGAAACCATCCGTAATAGCAACCCTCCTTCAAAGCAATCTACAAGGGTAGGCTTTACACCCTCTTTCTTCGTGTTTGTGTTCTTCTCGCTGCCTATGTCCGTTAAACGCGAGATGCTGGCGCATAACTCGTCAGAGTTGAAGTGTTTTAACGAACGGAACAGTATGCCGAAGACACATTTTTCTTTTTATTAACAACGTTCTGTCGTCATTAACTTTATCAACTCTTTCGTTTCTACGATAAATCATTGACGCAAATATTTACCTATAATTTTTCTACATATCGCGTGACGAATGGACGATTCCTACAAATAATTAGATGTTTAATAGCGTATAAGAAATTTTTTTAAGATAAGATAAATTTGATGTTATTTTATGTGATTAACTTCTGGCGAAATTAATATTTTACTTTGAGATTCTAGATGTTTAACTGCACAATTACCATGGAAATTAGTAGGTCCGTTTACGTATTGGTCAATCGGATATCGTGATTCGAGTAATTAATCGTGATTTTCTACGCTAATTATAGTCGAAATAGATAACGATCGTTCGGGGAAAAAAGATGCACAGTTCCAAAATGTTTTTGGATCGATACCTATAATTCTACGTTGAATCGATTAATAAAATAACATCAATCACCTTTAAGTCTTAACTGTTTTCGCCTGGAAGGATCGTGAAGCGATAGAAGAGACAGCTAGTTGATGCGATCTTATCAATCAGTAGACAATCTATTATTTTATTTGTCGTTGCTATTTTATCGCTCGTTTTTCCGTGTATTCGTCGAATACGCACGAATATGCACGAATCGTCGTTACCCCCTCCCGTTTGTTTTACGATATCGCATTCCGTTTACACATTTCGTCATCTACGTACGCTATTCCAGGTTAGAAGTTTATTTATAAACAGACAGGTTAGCTTCTTTATTTAGACGACGGCGACGACGACAACGACGACGACGACGACGACTAAGACTACGCGACAGCGACGGCCACGGGCGTAAACGTTGGCGCTTGGGAAAGTCGAAAATCGCGATTAAACTGAGAGCTTGAAGCCGATCAGTGATCTCGAAATTCAACGAGCTAGTCCCGTGACTATGGTGTTCGAGGTCAGAAGATCATCGATGCAGATCGGTGCTTCTGTGCACCGATGACTTCGTGTCCCAGAAAGATAAAGGCCGTTCCCTGGTCGGTAAACTGACGTGGGTTTAAGCCCGGGGTGAATCGAGTGCACGAATAGGGTAACGCGATCGATAGCTGACCAAAAATAGGATCTGCCGCGGACTCGTAAAAGCTTTATTAGAAAATGCTTTCTCGATGCAGCGCTCTCGTTACATCCAATGAGACGATCGAAACACCGCTATGGAATACGCACACAATGCAGTGTCGTAAATTACCAAGGCTAGTCTAGAGTCGAAGGAAGTCTAAAGTCTATGGTATATAGCGTAGAATTGCTTCGGGTAGGTATATCGCCAAACGATGTCTGTTCAATTTCGATTAAATTGCCTAATTTGAGGCGTAATCTCGATCACTTACGTTTAAGAAAGATGAACAGGTAGATGCGCGCGTATATTAGAGATGTACACGTAGAATGGTTCGAATTTGGAAAAATATGTAAGAATTAGTAAGAGGAAAAAAGAGTGCATGAAATCATTACTCTTTAGTTAACGCTTTCGCGATATCTTACGATAAATTTCGGTATTCCCACGATATCTTAACGAGTAAAACGAACAAATTTCCGTCAGATTTACTCTAATCGTTATAGGAGCAACTTATAAGTGCAACAAAAACAAGGATGATTACATAACGATCAAATCTACGTGGGATTGTACGTTCGAGAGTCGACATCGACTATCGTCTTGCCTTGACAAGAACGTAGGCTCCCGAGGGCCTCGAGAAAAAGTCAAAAAACGTTGCCAGGAAAAATGTCAGCCCAGGGTCAAACGGTGTTCTGGTCCCCGTGGTATTGGTCGGTTTTGGTTTTAGGTTGTTGCATGCACGAGGGTTAGGTTGGTCGTTCTCTGTGGCGTTGCTGTTACACCACGTGGTTCGTATTGATCCTCTTCGGTGGGCACGGTAAAGGAGAGCAAGCGAAAGAGAAACAGAGAAAGAGCGGCAAACGGGGTGAGAGAGGAGGTCGACCGATGTGTTCTCTCTATCGAAAGCTTCCCTCGTTCGTTCTTCCTCTCTCGCCCACGGTTCCCGATATAGTCACCTCTTTCTGAACGACGTGTAACCCCTATATACCTTTCTCTCTCGTCGAAGAGGGTAGCAGCCTAGTGCCCCTGCCTTTCGGTCGTTCACCCTTCGTACACACTCGATTCCGATTCTCTGTTCTTCTCCCGTTCGTGTCCCTGCCTTCCGCTCCTCTTTTCTGCTTCCGATGCGCGCCCGATCTAAGAACTTCTACAGTCTGTACTTGACCCCACGGGTACACGTCAGGCATTAAGAAGGGGGAAGCGAGATAAAGCAAGTTATGAAAAAGATCCAACTAGTCGGATCATCTGCGTTATTTTTCGTTGAGATAATATCCTTCTCCGATTTGGATCGAGTACTGGTTGAGAGATTGCTTTGGAATGCAAATGTTTCTCTTCAACTTCGTTTCTCAAACCACGGAGAATTTTGTTTGTTGAAAGATTATATACAAAAGGCAAGTGCTCCTAGTTTCTTTAACCCGTTGTAACGTTATGTGACTTAGAAGTTAAATATTCATACGAACCTCTTAGACAGAAGCCAAATTGACCATCTCCATTCTTTGTTAATTTACCTATTTTCATACGTTTGTTCGCAAGATATTCGCATAAGTGATAGTGAATTTCAACGATCTCTCATACTTACGATCAAATGGCAAATTGGCCGGATGAAAAATTATAGGTATGTAGAATTAAGATTCAAATCCAAAAGTATGATACAGGCTTACCTGAAACAAAAAAAGAAAATATCTCATGAAACTCTTGGATCGATCTCTTCTCGCAATATGACAATTATGTTGTTTTGTTTCGATCTGTATAGCAACCTCGCCCTCCAAAAAGGTTAAGGTCATCGAAGAACCGTCGGAAAATGTTACGACAGGCAAAGAAACGCGCACGTATACGCACGCATCTTTGCTAAGTGCGTGCATATCACAAAATAATATCGGCCAGGAAATGATTTTCATCGAATTGCAAGATTTGTTTGCTTAGGATTTGATATCACACCATACAATTATGTAGAGTTTTCCGTTACTTCCATTTCGATATAGTATGTTCAAACTGGACGAGTATTCAAATATTTACATAAATCAATTCAGAAGATTACCAGATTATCGTATTTGTTATCGCTATATTAAATCGAAAGATTTTTTATTGGAATTCCTTTAGTCGTAAAATTAAGGGTTAACAGAGATGAATCGTGAATCGTTTTTCTTTTTCAAAATTTCATTGAAATTTTATCCAAATAATTTAACAAAACATAACGTTTTAAAATAAATAAATGTTAGCCTCGTTTAGTCACGATTACCAGAACAATTTTCACATTTTTTTCATTTTATAGTACGTGACGTGCACAAAGTGCGACTTTAAACGTTGTGTCGGTATAACCGAAGCATTTCCTGTACGTTTCGTTGTGTTTGGTGTAAGTTAAATCGAGACCTCTAGTTGGGAAAGCTTAAACGCATAGAGAACTTGAAACGTTTCACTATACCTCTATTAGTACTTTTGGCAAGATACGAAGATGCGACGGAATAATAGAAGTACAAGTTGCCTCAAGTTCGAAACAAGTTCACAACCGCCTCCGCACCCATAGTTTAAAAAACGCACGTTTAAAAAACGATCTTTTCGCGTTTTATTCCAATTTCGAGAATCTTATAAAACTTGTGAAACTTGTAAATAGAATCTTCATAGATTCTAATTCGTTTTGAATACGGATCTATATAAACTCTGTATCGTGAAGAATATATTGCAATGGGCTTGATAATTCCTGTATCGATTAATCGACGTGCGGTTTTTAGTAAAGCCAGATATCAACGAATCGACCCTAAAGAGCATCCTGATTCATAGTTTACGGACGAAGAAGGGCTTCGATCCCGGCGGGAGAACCGATCAAGGTCATTGATCTTCGAAGGGGATAACTTTTCGCCGTTGCCAAGGCCGTCGTGCTCGATGTGGTTTTAAGTCATTCTATTCTGCAATTTATATTGTACTTTTTATTTAAATACAGCTTATTCTATCTATTCTTAACTGTTATCTTATGCTTGGTGACCGATTATATCTACAATTGTTACGTAAATTGTACGAAAATTAATCGTTTCTAATTTCATCTTACTATAATATCATCGAGTAAAGGCTTTAGCTCTGAAAATACAAATTCTATGTAAAAACCATTTAAAATACTATATTACCTATAAATATAATATGATATAATATGATAAATATCGATATAAATAAATAAATAAATAAATATATATATATATATATACATATACATGATAGGTTCACATAATAATTTGAAATGAATGAATTTAATATCTGATAATTTACATAGGTAGTTACGTTGATTGCGTGAAAATCATTCGAATGATTCTCATTAAGCATCGGAAATTCGCAATTAGGCCACGCCTAGCCTACTTTCGTCGAGTGCGTTCACCTCAACCGGCGGAAGGGTGTATTCGCCCCCACGGAGAGTTTTCCTGGGTCGGCACCTGCGCAGAATACGCGCGTGACCCACGTGGTCGCCACGTGGTCGCCAAAGAAGATCACCCAACGTTGCCAGAGGGTAGCGTTCACTTCGGAAAAAGACAGCCTTCAAGGGGATGAGTATCGACCAAGGGCAAGGGCGAGGGCATGCGTGTATGACACATTCCTTCCAAACTTCGTACAAATATGTTTGAATATACAGCAGCAAATTTTCCACGCTCGCAGAAATACAGAAAAATATGTATGTTTATACACATATTATATACATTTATGTTCGTATACTGAATACCAACATGTATACTGATTTATCATACGACAGCTATTTTTGTCGGCAAATTTTGCAATATGTCTGTTTGAAAATATTTATATTTACCAAAAATAATTATAAAAATATTTTATTCGACAGATCAAATCAGTCACGATCAATTCAACCTAACCCCAATCAAATCAATTTTATTAGCTTTCGCAGGCTAACGTACGTACATAGAAATCGTTAAACTTAACACCATAAAGTTCATGCTTTCGCTTCTTATTGTATATTTTGCAATTCATCGAGGCCTAAAGGAGCGTGTACAGCTAAAATACACGCTTGCACATACGAGGAACCTTGAACGAACCTGAAAAATGATCAATGACCGTAGCCTTTTCTCCCTTCGGAAATTTGGCGAGAAAAATATGACATGGCCCCGTGGCCGGCGGAAACTACGATCGTGCGGCCTGCTACAGAAACGGAAATTGATGTTCCCCTTTCTGCTCGGTTTCCGGCGGCTGTTCGAGCGCACCGTTAAATCGCTGCGGCACCGTTTTGGACAGCCCTGACTATTCGTATCGAGCGGCAATGCCAAGGGCAAGGGCGTCCTTCCCCCACCCTTCCCTACCGCGGCCCTCCACATCCCCGTTTCTCTTCCTCGTTCTCTTCCTCTTCCGTGAAGCACACGCACCGCAAGAGCGTCGGGCCCACGCACAACTGCTTTCCTGAGTTGCGCAGCCGACCGTGGAAATTCGGACTCGATAGACATATAGACCGTCAAGAGTATACTACCGAAGGGATTATTGGTAAATCGCCCATTATTAGTAAAATAACACAAGAATGTTGCGTTAAAAATTATTAAAACATACGAATTGTGTAAAGAATAATAAATGTGCACCTAAGATCTTTCTCTAAGAACTAGACATTTTTAATTTATGACTTTTTTATATGGAAATAAAATCTTTTATCTAAATTTTCTTATAATCACACCGATTTACTACAACATAATACAATTCCCCTTATAAAATTGCCATTATTACGAGATAAAAGTCACAACGTGTCACAAACTTACATACGCATCATCAAGCTTAAAATTCAATCTGAAGCAACTGATTCGGTGCAACATTCCCAGTTCGTCCTAATAAACTACCAAGCGTTCCCGCACATATTCGACGAGTATCCCTTTCTTTTCCGAGTATCCCTCCAAAAATCTGGATACACGTTGCACAGACGTACAAATGTACAAAAGGTGTGAATAGATATCCGCGGACGGAAAAATAACTGGAAGAAGACGAAAAAAGAAAAGGAAATAGCAGAAACAAGCAGAGACAATGAATACACTGGTAGGAAGAAGGTTAGAGGAAGGGGTTAGGGGGAAGGTGAATTTAATCGAGCGCAGCCGGGAGGAAAGGGGAAAGTGTTGAACGACGAAGGCAGTTGAAGGAGGGAGGAACGGAGGAACACTCGCCAGGCGGAGAAAGCTGTGTTCGGCTTCACGGGGTTAACGCACCCGACGTTATACTGTCTTGCGACTAACGATGATGTTTCTACCATTACGTAAACCGAGCGGGCGCAAGACTCGCTTCTCTGTGCGCACGGCCGGGATTGGAAAAGCTGTTCCTGGTATCGAGGAGAGAGTTAACTTTGAGCGAACACCGTGTCTTGCTGCGATTTCGTAGGCGTCGCCGAAAATAGTGACGTTTTTCCTGCGTTATCTCGCTGGAAGCACACCTTCCTTCGTACATCTTTGTTTCTATCGCAAACGGCTGTTCTTTCTACGTGTTTCTTTTCTTTCTTTCCTTATTGTTTTCTGCTCTTTTTCATACCATAGAAATGGCTGCTTTATAGTGTTCCAAAGAGATGGAATGACGTTAACAGGAGAACAAATGACTTCTATACAGTAGCTTTCAGAGCAATCGAGCGAAGGCCTGGTCTGTTCGATTGGATCGAGGATAGTTAGATAATTACCTCTTTGTTTCGATCAGTAGATCACGTACTTTTGCATACGAACAACTCAGCAGTCATACTTTTCCATTGCTCAACTCTATAAATTGAAAAGTGAGAAAAATGTACAATTTTACAAATTTTTTTTTTTAATTTTTTAAATTCACCTCGAATTATTTATTTCGACAACGGTTTATCTCTTCGTAATAAATAAACTTATAAAAATAAATTACTTGTTCTCGAAGAGTGTACGAATCATTTAAGGATGAAGTCCCACTTTATCAAAGCAACAAAGACGAATCAAGCAAAGAAGAATATACAAAAATATAAAAAGAAGAAAATAAGAGGAAAGAGTAAAGACAAAAAAAAGCTGAAAATTCAATCTGAAGATTTTAACGCGACATCGTAACAGCATCGAACTTACGCAATGGTTCGAAACGTGCCGCAACGCGAGAAAAGTTTCCCAAAGGCACCTCTCTGTTCCGCGTTGTCGCCTTCTTTCTAGACGTGAATGCACGGTGGTCGCTCCGCCAAAAGCAGGAAGTATGTCTGAGAACCGCTGCACGAAGAGAAAGTTGCGACCGACATATTTTGCGTTCGCGCAACCATGCGATGTATACGTTAGGCAGCCCATTAGCGTAAAAGACGCGACGCAAAGCGATAACGAGGAAACAAGATGAATAGAGAAGAAAGGGAAAAAGAAGAAACGAATCGGCGACGCTAATAGCTTCATTTGCTCCTGTGCAAAGCAGTTTTGCTATGGCATCGATTAAGATGTTACGATCGGCCACATTCGCGCCATTTACGACAATCGAGTGGGATTTCTTTTTATGTGACCACGCTAGCCACACTAGACGCCTCGAAGGACGTTTCTTTCCGATTTCGTACAAGGGATCGAATAGATTGGGACCGAAGAAAAAATCGTCGTCGATTTCTCTAATCGATTTAGGCCGAGATTCCTGTGAAAATGGAGATTTTATTTTTATAGACGTTTGGGGTCGTCGCGAATAGCGAGGGAAAGTATATACATTAATCGACTTAGAGATCAAGTTAGAGTATATGCGTGAAATATTCTACTATTGCAATAATAAATCATTTTATCGTAATTATCGATTTTGAAAAGAATCGTTAAATTTCTATTTGACTAACTGTATCATTACGAATAATATATAGCTATCGTCACAATCTCTTCACTTCGATTCTATCAGTAATACATATACATAATCAGCAAAGGAAATCAATAGTTCGATAAAGAAGCATCATTTGAACTTGTACTTTGTTACGATACGCATCTCCAATGTCATGTCGCTATATTTAGAGGGTGAAACAAATCTCTATTTAAATTTTATTTTTTTAGCTATGCCTCTAAAAATATGAATTTGTCTGAACATATGTAAACTAATTCTCTTCCGAGATGAATATAAATCCTTATTTTCCAATTACTCTATAATATATTCATTGAAGATGGTGAAATTTAATTTTTCTTTTGCTACGATCGGAAAAAAATTCTACATTGAAATCAAAGAAAAATAAAATTAGCAACAAATGCTAGGGTTCACGATGGTTACGTCAGTGCTTAAAGTAAAATATGTTTATTATGTTTCAAGGTTTGCAGTTCGAAGCTGGAAATTTCAGTGGTTAAATTGGAATTCCATTTATTCGAGGAACGTTTCACAGAAATGTCCGAGGAGTCGTGTAAGGTTCGTACATATACTTATTCGACTTGCAAACAGTTCGAAGGCAGGAAGAGGAAACTAGCGATGTATGTTCGTAGCTAGGCGAGCAATGCGATGCATCGTGACGCATGGCGATCTTTGCAGTCACTTTCGCTTCGATTGACATCCTTTGACAAATAACAAATGTTTCGTATAGAGTGCATGTCGGATATAAATATAAAGACTAATTTTTGCAAATATTCTCGTTGTCATTTGAAAAGTACGTTGTTCAAATTTAATTTTTAACTCGAGTATCCGTATTTTATGAGAAGTGCAATCATTTTTCGGTTAACGAAACATCAATCATGTCGTATTCACCGAATCGCAAGTTTTAGACTGATGTGATATGAATTTAAAGGTTTTAGACGTTTACAAGATTGGACATTTCATATGTAACTACTTAGTACTACAAATACGAGTAACTTGACAGAAAAATGTGATAACGAGCACAGCTTACAGATAGACGAAATAAAAGAGCGAATAAACAAGACGTAGCCTGCAAACGTGGAAAAGTTATCAGACTCGGGCGAAGGCGAGTAAATCGGTCGATAAGAGCAGGAAATTCGCGATTTCTAGCCGCGCGAGCGCGAACGGTCGTGACGTGCACCGGTAGCGAGTCTGGCTGCCCTCACTTTCGCTGCGCTTCACAGATCGCCATTCTCGTCGCACGACCGTGCGTACCTACATACATGCTGAAACACGTGACGCGCATACGGGGTCGTCATTAAACGCCGTCGAAGAAATAATTCGCTTTGCGCATATATGGAGCACGTGTGTTTTATGTTTTACCACGTGCCGCGTGAGAATATGAAATTCTCGTCTGTAATTAAAAAGTAGGAAAAATCTAATTCTTTTGCACTCCTCCTGTTTTTCATATAACCACAAGTGGTTGGATTTCATCATATCAGTTCTACCAACTTCTATAATATTCTCTGAGAAATCATTTTTCAAGGAGATCTGCAAATTTGGCAAAGTCCGATGCTTCGGGCATTGCTTTATGCAATGGAAACTCCTTGTACCACAACCGGTGACCCATTGTCTCAGTTACGATGAAACCTAGGCTCGTCTTTAAACGTTTCAACTTCTAAGCGACTTTATAGTCCGTTGACAGCCTAAAATCACAATGATGGAAGATGGTTCCGTGTCATTATCAATCGGCGTCGTTAACAAGCGCTGGCCCTGACTTGTTCGCGTGAATTACCGAGTCATGGACTCGATTGCACGGTGCATATCTCGGCGTGCACTCTTATTCGTGCGTTGCATAGCGGCGAATGCAAGTGCAAGGTAGTGCGACGGCTGGTAGCCGGTAGAGGTGAGCGAAAGTTTCTTACGTCATACATACACGCGTGCGAGCGGCACGCACGGTCCCCGGTTGCGTACCTGCCTTTGCTTCCAACAACAGGATATACAGGGTGCATCAAAATGATCGAGCACTTGATGCAATATATAATACGCGGACATATTTCGATTCTGGAATGAAACAAATTTTTTCGTATATTTTTCGACGAAATGAAAATATATTATAATTATAATATATAAACCATTCGAGATAGAATATTCGTCTGAATACAAGTACAAGTGGAAGCAGAAGGAACTTCTACAAAGTACCTATGGGTCACCCGATCTTTCCAAAAGTTCAGATTTATGTATACCTTCGCGATTGTATCATGATTGCAGGAACATGTGTTGAATGCGTCCCTGTATATTTCCACAGATCTCTCAAGAGGTCAATTTATAAACAATTCGCGTGTGAATCTACGAAATACGATAAAAACGGAGATTCCCGGGCATGGCGGTAGCGGAAACGTTGTGAATCGCGCTTAAAATGACCCGTCACGAAGCAACGACCCGGAAGCGATAACCGCGCGCGAGGTCGAAACTACGATCGATAAAGAGGTCGGTCGCACACCAGCGCGTCACTTTTTCAGGGTGGGATCTGTCCGTGTGGACACGGCTAATCGAAAGCAATCTGAGACAACACCGATGCGTTCCTGACATATTGCCACCGCCACACGCCAATGGATTTGACGTATTATTATTTTTCACGCAATAATGCGGAAGCGCGGCTACTATTCGGTTCGTTTGAATATTTCATCTCGTGGCGATTTCGATGCACGACTCTCGTGTTTTTTACAGCTTCAAGCAAAAGTAATCGCCAGTTAGGTAAAATTTGTTTTGCGATCGTGATCAAGGCACATATACACGTATTTATCTATGTATATATCTACCTGTAGTTAAAGTTCGTTTTTAAGAGCGAACTACGAGCTTGATGCGGAGCTGTCGGAGTTTGCTCGCGTGTACGAATAAAATTATGAAATACACTAGTTTTTACGATTGCTGCGATTGTAATAAAAGTGGCTTGTACAGCATTTTTTTACTGAATTCAGTGTCAGTTATCTTTGTCTAATTTTATTTTATCGCTAAGGGCTTAATAGGTTTTTATTATGATTTCGAGATTTCAAACACGATATCATTTGGAACTTGTTTTCAAATCGGAATATCCGGGGCAGTGTTGACATGTAGGATAATACCAGTAATAATAAATTTAAGTTTAATGGTGCGATAAATATTGAAAATTAATTTTCTTCTTACTTCAGTATGAAGATCCACTCTTGATTAAGAATATCAACATTCGTTCAAACAATTATAATCGGACAACACACGCTGTTTCTTTGTGTTTAAAGCCACGAGAACAGTTTTTTCAATTTAGAGTTAAAGAATCTGGTAAATTTCAACCGCAACGAATTCAATGAGCCAGAAAATGCGAGGAGGACATCGAGTATAGTTCGATTTTCCGATCGATGTCGATTTTCAAGCGCGTGCAAACTGCTCCCGACCGCGCAGTGGATTCGAAACAGAGTTGTCCCCGTTTCCTCGTTGGCTCCGCGGATTTATTCGAACGAATCAGAGAATCTTTTTACATTTTTTCCTCCTCTTCTATTTTTTAATTCTTTCCATACTTCGGTAGACAAAATTGTAGTCGACTGAAAATTTGCGTGCGACACTAAGCGAGAACATTGCGACATAGCTATATGAATATCATTTAACAGGTATCCGTGATACGTTGCAACAGCCTAGAAGCGGTGCCTAGTTGGAGGGTGAGAAACATCGAACAATGTAATATATACGACCCTACATCCTTGAAAATGTCGCAATACGTCCATTAAAAGGAACGAGCGAGGAACCAGCAAAACAATTCGCTCTTTTTTCCTTCATAGCCTTTTTTCTCCCTTCCGCTCTTCTCTTCGTCTCCTATCTTTTTCTCTTTTTTGTTTCTCTGTCCGGTTGTACTTCTTTTTTTGTGTCAATGAGCGTTTAGAGCGAAGATTATTCGGTCGTTTGTGATGTACCGGCTGACGTGAAAGTAAACTCTCCGCAGTTCGTTGAACAAAAAAGGAAATTATCGAGAGCAGAATACGCCTTATTCTGTCGTAAAAAGGACGAAGAATACATCGTAATAATTTGTTGCGGAGAGAACAATTCTCTACAGGTGGAACTGTCTGGTATAGCCTATAGATCGCCACAATCGTTCGCCGTCGGTTATTGTTGGAATTTTTCGTGATTCGAAGAATTATAGAAGCGTTTTGTCGATTTATTACTATTACTCGTTATTTCGCAAAGGTTTCGGAAATGAAGGAGCATACTAATTCTTCAAAAAATTGTGAAATTATGAAAAATCTATCTCCGATAGTACAGCTTCGACAGGCAGATCTGACGCTCTAATAAAATGTGGCAATCTTGCTATATTTGCTTAGAAGACTGTTTAAAAAGTGGCAAAGTAATTCGATCGGAACCAACCATCTAAGCGTATGATTCAGCACACGACTTTCAAATTCTATTAAACTACCAAAGATTTAAGCTTTGGTCGATTTACGGGCCACCAGTTAAGTACACATATATGGTCATCGCATCTCCACCTGCTTCGTGCCATAGGCCACGAGTCGCGAACAAGCTCCGACCGCCTCGTTTTCAACTTCGCGTTTCGGTGTCGTTCATCAATCTTGCGAATGAACAAACCAACCAACCTACTTGAACATTCTTACAAAGCTCGCGACATCTTTATACCGGTCGGTGCGGCGGGCGCGTTGTGAACGCGGCTTAACGAGCATGAGTGTCGTGTTGCAATGGCCTAGAAGCGGTAGCTAGGCGAAGGGTCAAAAACACCGAGCGGCACGTTTCTAGGCCATGCGCTGCTATCTATAAACCCCTACGAGCTTCTTCTGTCCCTCCCTCCCGTTCACTCCCCGCTCTACCCTCCTGTGCTTCACAGTCTCACCGTTCTTCACCTCCTGCTTTCCCGGGTTGCTCGATCCTCTCTAACTACACTCTACATCACACGGAGTTGCACCTATATACACTTCCATACCTAGGTCATCTTCTCTCGCGATATCTGTCTCTTTTTCACTCTTTCCGTCAAGCCCGCGTCGAGTTTCGCTTTCGCCCCGTCCATCTGTAGGCTGAACCATCCGAGGCCATATATAAGTACGTTTCGATCTTCGAGTCGTACAGAAGGAAAGCGCGACCGCGACACGACTGAAAATAGAGGCAGTTGTGCGAAATTTCCAATTCCACGGAACGCCGCGCCGACTAAGATGGTCGATTCGACAGTTGGTGCTGGCTGTCGCTTCAGTGGTGAATTATGAAAAATCTGTCCAGGGAATAATTCGTTTAACAAGTGGGCGAATGGCTGCTTCTGCGGAACCGATCGCCCCACGATGAATGCTTTTACGGCAATTTTTGTTTGTACGCTTGAATTGATCAATATGCAGAAGAATTAAGAGGTATCCAGGAAGGTTGTACGTAACGACATTTTAAATTTTTAACGCTGTAATTCGACAAATTTGTACTTCCAATAATACGATCATCTTAAATGTCGAGAGAGATACCATCTATGGAAGTATAACTATTTAGAAAGGTAGAAAGAAAATGAGCAAGGGCTGTGACGATTAAGGCCCGGAATAGACAACAGATGTGACAAGTGTTTTGACAGTGTTATATTCCCAATATAACAGTATACTGTCGCACGTTAATATATACTGCTTAATTAGAAATATAGAGCTGAATATCACAATATTACCAGTGCTACATTTTGACGATATTTTGATCATATCGTTGGTATTAGATCTTGCAATTCTAATAGCACCATTTCACACTAACATGCATTATATCATTAGAAGAATATAGCTGTTAAATCGAACAGTATGTTAGCTTCTCGTGTTTGTAGAGGTAACGGCACGTGTCAAGGCCTTTCAAGAGTCATCAGGTTACCGAATCTGTAGGTTTAGCGGCAAATTCTAGACTCACGGATCTAATGTTTGTAGTTTCAGGTGTCGATAAGCCCGATATTCTTCCAATTAATTGTTAAAAAATACGCACAAGAATCTGACTATGGAGTGAGGAAGGTGATGAACTTTCTGAGAAGAGGACTGACAATGAGTCGAATAGCTCAGCATTCAGTACTCTTTCCCCAGAACGTCGAAAGAGCAAAGCCATCCAGGCAAAATCTTATAACAGGTATCGCCATTGTTGTGCCGTCGAATTATTCGTCTGTACAGGACTTTAACTCTTCGATCGCAGAAAATTATGAAGGAAAAAATTGTTCGTTAGCGTGTACGATAGAGTAGATGCTAAAATTAGGATTAAAACCTGTTACTTTCACCAAGAGTTGATTACGAGGCACGTATCGATGTGATTGAGAAAATTAACCGAGTAATTGTTTCCAATTTTCGAGCGTGCATGGCGTAAGATGCATCGTGCAAATCAGACGATTTTAACTCGTCGCGAAAGGAGATTTCGTCCGTTTTCGTTATTTACTTCGTAAAGAAAATTCAATATAAAGTTTGAAAGAATAATCGGATATGAAGCATTATTAGCGCGCTGCAAATGCGAAAAAGATTGAACGAAGAAATGGATCTGCAAATTTTGAGGAACAATCTTAACACTTTAATTTTTCTAATGTATTTCTTTTCTTTATTAAGTACAATTCTTGCGCCCTTATTTTCTAAATCAAAATCTTTTTACACATGTAGGAATAAGGATAAAAATTGAAATGTTATTATATTGCCATCAAATTAATATAGGTATTTCACTGTAGAGGCTATTTAAATGTAAAATTCTACTGAGAAATAACTTTTAAATCTATAGTCCATGATTTTTGATTCTACAAATATCCATGATTATATTATATTATAGTCAATTTAGGAGTTTACGCAACCAATAATTAATACTAATAAGTGTAAATAAATGTATTTTATCTCTCAGGGAGTGATTTCAATCTTAAGAATTAAAAAAAGAACAAGAAACACGAATTATGTAATATTTTCATGATATTTGCTAGCGATTGACTAAATCGATGAATAATCAACGTACTCGATCTTTTACAGTAGATAACACAATGTTACTAAACTTCTTGCTACTATTTTCAAAATTCTACATTTCCGCTCTATAAATGTCCCCATCGGAAAAATAATTTTCTTTCTTTTTTTTTCCCCCGTATCATACCATGCTAATACTTTTGTGACGACGCTAGATCGCGGAAGTACTTTACAATATTGGGCTAACCACGTATACTACAAAGCACGATTTCGATATCGAACTGGCAATCGGCCGCGAGTAATTTGGCACTTAAACTTGACAATGGCCAGTCGAACGGCTGGACTTGAACGGAGCAAATAATGCGATACACGTATACGCACCATTATCGGTGCTTCTTATGCGGTTATGTTATACAACCGATCCGCATATCTGCGTATGCAGGTTCGCACGAAAGTGCCGCACCGCGGAGACCATCGACCGATCGCTCTCTCTTCTAGTCTTTTGCAGTGGTTCTCACCGCTTTCGCGAGAGTGGATCTCAATATCGTTCATCATAGTTCGACGGGGAGGAAATTTATATGCATATTGTTACGTAATTTGAAATTATTCGCTTCGTCCGTTTGCCTTGACAGCTGAAATTAGTACCTTTTTATTTTTAGGTTTTGTTATATTACTTGGAGAAAGCGCAAATAGTGAAAGGTGCAAAAGTAATTTAATTAAATTTAATTTTTTCAGAGTAAAATGTTGTTTGCGTTAATTCATCGAAACGTTTCTCGTTTCACACTTTATCATGTCTGATAATTAAGTCATTAAATAAATAAAATAAAGAATATTTCGTTGGATGTCGCGTGTAACACATGTAACTGATAGTATACCACGATACCGTATCAGAGTCGAACCGTTGGCTATTCTACAATATCACTGTAGTAACGATCCATCCGCGATCCAACAAAAACGTTAACTCCTTACGCGATACTTGGCGAACGAGACGCTGTCAGCCCACGTTGCAAATATCGATTTCCGTAGCTCACACTACTTGTTAACTGATTAACAACTAGTATTGTAATTATGTATCCGTTGAAACGGATGATGCAAGAATTACAAAACAGTACGTGTTTTGCGCGTTTCTTATAACACCATCGCGTAAAAATGAATCATGATGGAAAATCAATCATTATGTCTTTAACCTCTCCCATTTGAGACTCGAGCATTAAAAAGATCAAATAACCATATTCGTAGTAGAGATCACGGGCATTTTGAACCTGTATTAATATTAATAGGTATGTAGTCGGCGTCCCAAATTTGCACGTTGCTCAAGAGTCTGCTGTATATCAATGAATCATTCTTACTTGGCTGTACTAATTACATCGTTCTGACCTTTTTTAATTGACTTGTAACGAGCATATCAAAAGTTCGCACAAATAATAAGGATAATGACTCGAAGTTAATTGAAAAAAAAGTTGGCTACTTCGGTACAGAGTCGACTGCGTCTAAGAATTAAATTTATTTTGCTTTTTCTAAACGCTTGTTATTCCTTCCTGGTGAAAATATGTAAAATACATATACTTTTATGTTATATTGGCTATTCTCAAGAACTTTTTTTATAATGATAAACGGCGTTTATCGTGGCGAGTTTTATCCGTTTGAAAAAAGGTCACCAGGAACGCATACTTTGTGTAAATCGGGGGATCGGTGTATTTTGTCAAATATGGTAAATTTATAGGATTCGTTTGTTTTTCCAGTAGAATGAAAAACTGTAAGCGTTTGTAACATTTTCTTGACACGAGTAAAGAAATCACATTACAGAGAATTAAGGCAAAATTGTACGAATTTTTTCTTCTTTTTGTTTTGAAAATCAGTCGATCGATTCGTAGTATGTAGAATTCGACTCGAGTGTGTACGCGTCTGCCCTTCTCCATCGCCTTCACTGTCGTTCACGCCACGAACTAACGACTTTCACTTAAACGGCAGACTCACTTCCTGAATGCATAGACCAGTCGCGATTCCACGATCGAACTAGGAAACGGAGAACTGCCAGTTACATAAAGTCGAATCGATCGGTGTCGGGGTTTTTCGATTGCGCAGTTTGAACCCGTACTCTGTTCAAGGACGATCGTAGGCTGTTACCGCGTCAGGTTTGGTATATTCATAAAAGTGAAATTTTGTGGTTTCAAACTGAAATAGAGCAATGACCGAGTAGGGTAAAAATTAGGAAGTCGAGAAACATCATGTTCAGGTAGAAGCTCGAGAAATTTAATTTCCTATTAATTTATTTAATTTCCTGATTTTTCAGATGAAGCATCTTGTGAATGATGCGATTTTGTATTTATACGTAATTATGTACGCGTTACATAATTTGTACGTATATACACATAAGTGTGAAAACAATATTTACGGCGAGAAGTCTGCATGCATCATATTAGTAACATGTATGTCTTTTAAAACTGAATTGAAATATAAATTATCTTCGACCACAAAAATTTATACACAGTCGTCACCATGCTCACAAATTAATCGATTACCGGTCTTTGATCGCCATCATTTTCTTGCAACCATCTTAGAGCAAATTGACTTACAATTTGATTGATTTCGGTAATCTCAAAAAAAAAAAAAAAAAAAAAAAAAAAATGTTGGAAACAAAATAATCGCGTTTCGTTTGTAATGCCATGGCACAAAAGATTACACAAGACGGTAATCGAGAAGGAAAGGTAATGCACGGCAATATCGTAGTCCTATTTTGGTAGCGCGCCTCGAGCTCTTTGTGCCATATTTCGTACGGTGCGGTGGCACGATGCGATGATTCAAACGGAATAGAGTAGGCGTAACCCGTAGGAGTGGAGGTGACGAGAGAGCGCGTTGCCTATCTGCTCGGAAGCGAACGAAACCGAGGGTGAAAACAGATCGGAAATTATGCAGCCGTGTATCGGCCTGGTTTCCTTCTCTTCCTCTAATTTTACGATTCGGTTGCGGGACAACCAAGAAAACGGGCTATCGTTGTCGGCTGAGAACGCGACTACGTTTCGTTGAAACGATCGTGTCATTTCACTTCCTACTGCGTAACCCAATTAGCCGCTTATTTAATACTGTTCCAACGACCGCAAACCATAGTAATAGAAGCATACAACTAGTGGTTTCGAGAGGAAAGAAGGGTGGAAAATAAAGGCGAAAGCCCGCTACTAGAAAGCCCGCACGGCTCGTATTATCTGTACGAAACGATCGCACTATGCGGGAATAAACTTTGATCGCAATAAACATTTTCTGTTTCCTGATGTGACGAGTAACGAGATCGAAAATGATCCATGACGATTCCAGAAAATTGGTCCAAATTCGATAGAAAAATCTACGTACCAAGCTATGCAGATTATACAAACTTTCCAATAATTTGGATTCAATTGCTATAAACTAAAGCAACAAGGCATACGTTCGCACGCTTCGGAAATCTAACGAAACTGCGTATACGAAATGGCGACAATTGAGAACCACTGTTTGGATCAAATAAATTTCCGTCTGCGTCATTAGGGTAGATGGAGCGATCGAACGGAAGAGGCAAAAACGCGAAGAGGAGGGCGGCGTTATTCAGTAGCCAGAAAACCGATGTTATGGCCGGCAGTCGAGAATCGAGAGAAGAGTAGCTGACGCACGCGGTGGCGGCGGACGTAGGCAAGGCAACAGAAGGTCTCGAGCCGCGAGGTTCAACCTCTCCTATAGGTCGCTTCCTCGTGCATAACCCAATTAAACCGATTATTTAACGCTCTGCCCGCGCTCTTTCTCTCTGTCTCCTATCGTGCTTCGCCGCGATCACATTCTCGCTTACTTTCCCACCTACTTTCGAATAAGTCACGACTTCGAAGATGGTGCGATATTAGATAGACGGGGTAGGCAAGGCTAGAGTGCACGACACCTATTTTTATCAACTATGTAACGATATATGTACATATGTATGTAATAATACGTATATGTAATACCATACCTATATTATTGTATACATCGCGTACCTACATGTAACAATGAATGGGCAAAGACAGAAAACTGCGTTATTTTTTATGGCGCCGTCTTTCGTGAATTGTGAAAGTAATTCTAAAGTTTTCCACGTTAAAAATGCTACAAGTACCATATCGTTCGCCATAGCGTTCACCATACTAACTACACCGTACTTCACCGTACTTCACCATACCGTTCACACGTGCCGCGATCTTTTGGATATCGGCACGCCGGGTTACGCAATCGATTCTTGGCGTGTCTTTGTACCACGCGAGGGGAGGGGGAGGGGGCAATAAATCAAGCCTTCCCGCGAGAAAACCAAGAAGGAAAGACGAGGTGCTAACCGAACCGAGAGCACAAGCTAGCGGTGCAGTAGAAAGGGAGGGGAAAGACACATAAAAGCTGAAGAAAGGGGGACGAGAGGGTAACCCTGGGATCCAGATTACGGCGTTTCGTGTATGCACGGCGAAAGGCTCGCAACGCGAGTGCGCGATGGCCTATTCCCCGTGTCCAGGGTTACCCGCGGTCGTTGTGTCCGAAAACTTTGGCAATAAACTTACGTTCGAGGAAGAAAGAAAAGGAGAGAGAGGGTGGGAGGGAGGGAAAGAGAGAGAGAGAGAGAGAGAGAGAAAAGGGAGCGAGAGAGAGAGAGAGAGAGAGAGAGAAAGGAGAAAGAGAAAAAATCGGCGGAACCGATAGAACGACACCGCGATGGAACGGACTGACCGACACTACACTGCTGCCGGGATAGTTTCACTAGTTGCGTAATCCTAATAGATTGTGCTGCTCGTTGCTGCCTGCGACCGACTTACAACTGCGAGACGCCCCTGGATCGTAAAGACACTTCTTTTCTTGGTCTTCTAGGAACATTGTACTTCGCTGAAGCTCGGATGCTTAACAAAATTTAAAAAATCATCTTGTATCGTGTCATTGCTTCTAAGAATACAATTACGCTTTGAAAATAAAAACGGTTTGAAAATAAAACGCAATCGATCGTTAACACTTTTTCGACTTCTTCTTATCGCACAATTAATTTACAAACAACTCATCCCACAGAACCACCGTGAAAATTAAATAAGGAACAAATTGCAATCTTTTGAACAGAAGCAGATTAGAAGTGCTCAAAGCGACACGGCTCGGCAAAGTTCTATAATTTTCTCGTTTCGCTTTAATAATTATTTCCGACGTCTCCGTGTTCAGGGCTAGATATGGAAAACGTAAATCGGTCTAAGAAGATTTATTTTTCGTGAACGTTCGCCGCTGGGTAGTTTCACTAGTTGCGTAACCGCAATAGGTTGTCTAACTGCCGTCGCTACTGTCGCTGCGACCAACTTGCAATCGAGACAGCCAAGATCGCTGGCAGTTAATTCGAGAAAGTTGCAACGGGCCGTAGATCCTTGCTTGAGAGAAGAAAAGTAAACTCGCCGCGTGACACCTTCTCCCTTCCTTTTCGCTTGTGCTATTTTTCTTCTTTTTTATACAACTATTTATCGCTTATTGACGGCGGTGCTCATCGCGTTGACGTTAACGTTGACGTTGACATTGGCGCGTTTTAGCGCTAGTTTATCTATACTTTCGAAGAAATCTCATACATGAAATCTTTTGAATCTTTCATGTTCGATACCGATCCTTTCCTTGGCAATACTATAGTTTGACATTGGCTTAGTAGAACTTTTAATCGCGTATTCGAAAAAGAAAAGGGAATAAATATAAGACAGTCGAATATAAAATGTCGAGGATTAAGAAGCAATAAGTTTCTCGATGTTTGTCCCAATCGAAAGTTTATCGATAATTTCCTCATCTACCTAAATCCTCCGCGTGTTACCTGTAATCCAAATCCTGCGACCAGCTGCGTCCAAACGGTATAACATGGATTTACATTTCAATTTTGCAGAACGATCGAAGAAACGACGAATGGGCAATAATAGCAGGCGAGAGTACTGGTTGATTGATTATCTTGAGCGTTCTTCGTGCATTCGCGATCGACGCGGCGCGACGAGCAACCGATAGTTTCACTAGTTGCATAACGAACAGCCGCGATACACGTTGTCGAACGAACAGATCGTGTTGTAATACGACAACAACTTCCCATACCATTGCTGTTCAAAGCGTTTAAACGAGCTGAAGCGTTTGATTTGTCCGGGAATCTTGAAGTAACCCCGCGCGATCCGTATAACGAGCACCTTAAAGTTCATTTACCTCTTCCCAAGTTTTCGATTTCTTTACCGACTATCCTCTTATCCTTCCTTTTTCTGTTGCTCTTTTGTTTTGTCTTGCTTTGTTGCATTTCCTACCCCCACTGTTACAGAAACGCGTCTAAGTTCTCGCAAAACGAATTTTCGGGAAGAGCAGAGTTTCCGTTTACATTTAGGGGGAAATAAACTTTGCTAAGGTATTTCCTATACCTATGAAATAATATCGATGATTTTTCTCTTCCGAAAAATTGGCGAGATGTTCCCAATATTTTCAATCACTGCGAGATCGTTTCCAGACGATTTCGAATCTATTCGCAATATGCTTCTACATATCTCTAATTATTTAAATTACTGTAAATGAGTCGTGATGCTTTATACTAGTATATGTAATTAGAAGTATTTATTGCTTGTTAACGAGAGAAAGAATATTCATGAAACGATGTTTGACTCGCCTTGAAATTTCGAATTCTGTCGCAGTAAATACAAAGTACTAATCAGAGTCTTATTAATCAGTTTAAGCGTTACATAAATATTAATCAGAATAAGTAGTAAGTAAGATACGCAATAAATTATTGAATCGCGGTGATTTGAAAATGTGAGATGTGGGAGCGCCGAAAAGTTAAGCGATCAATCGATTACACGTTGATGATCAGATTTGAAATTATGTTAAAAAAAATACGGGACATAATAAAGATTTCTTGTCGTGCAGATATCTTTCACACGTTATTTCCAATGAAAATAACGAAGCTTCGTTCATAAATATTGTACGTCTTTTGCAAGTTACCTAAACAATTTTATCGCGTACGTAGTCCTCTTTGTAATCTTTATCTTCGTAATATACCACTTTATCATATTACCAGTCAATTTTACAGAATTCGTCAAATATACACATCTTCCGTATCGCGTTTTATTTCTATCGATTTTCGTTGAATATTTCACAAATATGGGAAAAATACGTGAAACAAGTCTTGTGCACATATATTGCAACAACATTTATTTCATATATTTGCACAAAAAAATAATAATTCAGTTATCGCTGTCGGTATTGTACTCGAAAGGAGTTAACCTATTCTTTTCTCAGCATGTCAACCAAAAACGGTCAGAATGATGTAATAAGCGCTATCAGATAAGAATTCTTGACTCTGATATACAGGTTTGTCCACGAAACTGGAACAAGCCATACTTCTTTTCCAATTGCAACAAGAGAAGAATGTTACGGAGAAAATGTTGACGGTAACAAAAGTATTTTTGTATGTGTATTCTGTTTATACGAATGCATTTTAGGATTGGATTGTTTCTTGTTACAGAGACGATCCTTTTTTCTTTACACAGGTTAAGTTACATCGTCATTAAGCGTGAAAACGTTATTAACATGAAATAATACTTCGTAAAGTACTCATACTTAGAATAAACATCCATTAATTATAGAATTCTTCTAATGATCATTGTGATCATATATAATTTTCTCGATGTTATGCATGTCTTTAGTAAAAATACTAAATATTGTTTTGTTCGGTTCATATTCAATGATGTTTCTTGCTAGCTTTATAATCAATGAATTATTTTTTATCGAAAGATGTTTCACGTGATATAGAAATGTAAAAAATTAATAAGCAATCACTCTATACACCATCTTCGAAGTTTCTCAATAACGAACCGCATCGAATTATTTCTTTTTACTTACAAAGAGTTTACCGATGAACGTGTCGTGCATTGACCACATACACACAGAAACACAAGATGCCTAGATAGGGTGCAAGGAACAATCAGCGATGTTTCGCAGGCTCGTATGGTTGAGAACCTCGGTGACATGGCGGCAGCAGCGACGCGGCGGCGGAACGGAGACGGCAACAGGAGCTTGTTATCTCGCTCACGAAGACGCATGTATACGCGACTGAAACGAATGCAGAAGTGCATTGCAAGCGGTACGACCGTGCACGCTTAGTTTGTGCTCGCCGGCTGATAGTGTTGCGCAAACGTCATCGAAAAGTTCATGATACAAAGTCACGTTACGAAAACGGCGAATGACGCGAGCGCCCCGTTATACATCGAGAGCGAGAGCGAGAGCGAGAGCGAGAAGAACGGCGAGGGAGTGCATCGGTGAATGTTAATGCCAATTCGAACACGGCTGTAATAATAATACCGGCGCCATGGCGATCGAACGCCAGCTCAACAACCGCTCGTCTACTTTTCCGTTTCTATTCGAAACAATAATCGCCTTCGATCTATCTTTTGGCCTAAAAAGGACGAATTTGATCGATGCATTTGCTCCACGGATACTATACATAATAGAATTATATAATACAGCGCGTATTATAAATCTTGGAAAATTGATTAAAAAGTTGTAGAAAAAAAAAGTGACATTTGCACGAACGCGATATTTCTCAATCTGCAAAAGAAGGTACTCGATCAAAGATACTTTTTTCAGAAAATTAATGAATATATGAATGATAATTTATAACGTTTTTTTTATTAACAATTAATCTTATTCAAGAATACAAAGTATTTCAAAGCGTTACAGGCATAATGAAATAACGTAACTACCATGTTTTTTTAGCATCGTAAAAAGAGTTGTTTTCTAAAGAAAATTCTCTATGCAAGTAATGCAATCCATGCCCACTTGGAACGCACGTTCCTCGATTTTAGATGTCACTTTTCGTTACAGAGATATCAAATATATCGCATACAGAACACGATTTTTCAAATTGTCGATATTTCTATTCGTTCGTGTAATTGATTATATTTATGGCATATACCGATTTCTGTTGATTATTTTATACGTGACTTTATACACTTCAAATTCATATAAATTTATTCCAATGAAATATAATCAAAAATATTGTATAATTCTACTTCGATAAAAATGACCAGAGAAAATAACTTTACGGTTATCGTTCGTAGCTGCATTTAGTCCGATGAATGTTGCTTGCAACGATTGATAATTCGATTCCAGAGAAAACTAAGAGGAAAGTTGCTTCATATCTATAAAAGAACACGTCGCGAATGACACGTAATTTTTCCCAAGAATTATCTCAGCAATCATGTTACTGAAATATACGCGAATATAAAAAATATTACGTTCGTTTTATCGAATTGTTGTTTACTTTATACCGCATTCTCACTATTTCGATTTCGTTCAACCAACGATCATCTTGCATTCCCCCTGTACAATATTCTCCATAGTATTCATTTCACTGTGTGATTTGAGGGAACTAGAACATTGCATTCTTGACCGAGCAAAAAACGTCAAGGATTCTCTTTTGCACGCACACGATGCCTTGTCATGAAAGAGCACATTCTGTGTATATTGAGTCGAGCATATTAGTCCGTGGATTAATGAAAATGAAACTTTCTTACAAATATTGATTTTACATACAAATTATTTTATAACGAGCTTCAACGTCTATTAAAAAAAAAAAAAAAAAAAAAGACAAGAAAAACAAGTAAAGATTAAGTTTAAAGATTGAATTAAAACTTCGGTGTTATTCAATCTTGTTAATCCTTTTGGTACGACGCGACGCTCGTCCGTCACTTGACGGCTGCGAACAAGAGCGATTGCGCGTAGCCGTAGCGTATGTTGACTTCAGTCGACGCGCAACCTCAGCCGTGGGGACGCATTTAGCAGCTATCACTAATACTAATCGCTATCACTAATAAATATGACTTTAATAATAAATAATTTATAATAAATATAACTACTAATTGATACTGATACCGACATATGTATATATATATTTTATATGATTAGAACTAAACCTCGTTACAAATTCTTTTTTCAGCTTTCGTAAATCAGTATTTTCATGCCAACAGTTGCTTCCTTCTCGTCTTATTGTTAAAGCCTGATATTTCACACTTTCTTCATTTATTAGCTCCAATAAATATTCAAAAAGTGGCCAACGTGTTAAACGACAAATAAAATTACCTTAAACTAATTAATATTAGTATAAGAAACAACTCTGTTTAATTTCGTAAAAGAAATTCCTCTCTAGTGCAAGATTAAAATAATCTTCAGAAACAAATAAAATCGCCGAGATATCTGTGACCAAATAAAGAAGAATAAGTTATTTCACAATTTTGTTATGCGTATAAACAACTGATTTATACTAAAATTGCTCGATACCATGTTCTTCTATTTTTCCAAGATAGGGCCGTCGATTTATATAAGTCGAAGTGAGACATTTCCTGCATAGTCTACTTGGAAAATTGCGTCAAAAGAAACCAGACAAACGCTTAAATAGTGAGTAACGTTCATATTCAACGTAGAAAATAAATTTTCTCTTACAAAATTGACTTCGACATTTCAAAGCTACGAAGTCCTAAATTCTAAGTTGCAGCATTTGTATAATTTTGAAGTTGGAAAGTATCGCTATTTAATTTGCGAATGTTTTTACGTTTATTTTACGATTACCTTCGAACAAAATTTCAAGTTCAAGAGTGCTGAGTTTTTGCAATTAAGCGGCTAAACGATCTTGAACAGTTGAACGAGTTTAAACAGTTTAAAAAGTTCAGCTAGAATGCTGCAAAATGAGCCCTCCTTTGATAGCCGTTTAAAAATATTCTTCAATTTCGAAAATTGCGAGCTACTTCAAGAAGTTATTAAAAATTTCGAACGATCGCGTACTAATTACACTCTATTTGCACTTGTGCATCGTCTCCTATAAAACATACATCTTTTACATTTAAATCGATAGAAATTCTCCGACTCCTAGATAGAAAAATGAATTTGTAATAGTGTTCGTTAGATATCTATATTTTTGTAATATTAAAAAATACAGTAACAAGTTTTTAACGTTTTAAACGATTCGATTGAATATTTTCGAAAATTAGGTGCAAAACTCGATGAATATTTTTGGGTTCTGGATTATACAAGGTACCATTCGCCATTCCTAAAAGCGAAATATGTAAACCTTTCCCATGCAACCTTTAGCCTACATTTCGTTTTATCTCTCACATTTCGTGAATATAACGCGTTTAAAAAAATATTCAACGCCGATAAGAATATCCGTCCGCTATTAGTTAACAACCACAATTTCACAAAAGTTTTGCCGTGATTACAGAAACGCAACCTGTTGGGAACGTTACCGCGTTGTCAGAACGATACTCGTTCGCTCTTTTATGTTTATGTACGTTATGGCTGCGGTCGTATTTCATGCCTCGAATATACACAATTGTAACGGCAAACTATTGTCAAACGTGCAAGAGAAGCAAGGTGCAACACGTTTGGTTAACATGTTCCCTTTTTACTTCGATATATCATTAGAAACATAGAGGTCATGTTATCACAGTTTCACGAAAAACGAAAGTCTTAATTTATACAATGTATTTTTAGATTCGCGATAAACAAATGTGCGATTGAAGTATGCTTATGAGAAGCATGAAAACGATTATTAACCTTTCGTATGCAACCACATTTTTCCACGCTCTGACAGTAGAGAAACGGGCTCGTTTATATCGAAGTTCAGCTTTTTACTGTTCTAAGCGTTCGGAAACAGTGTAGGAAAATTCCGGAATGCTTATCATTGTTCCTATTTCGTCGTATAGCTATTCATTCGTTCGGGCAACATTCGAAAATTGGACGCGTTGGGAACTTTTTTCGATAAAAATAAAAATTCGCGGAAAAGAAATTTAAGTATAAAATTTCGCTTGCAGAAGATCCGCCAAAAGAAGGTTATTTTTATGCCTTTTAAATAAGGTTATTTTTAAGATCACAAGTTAATGTGTCATTCAGATATGCGTAAGTTTGTCTTTGGCTGAACGATATAAAAGAAAAACTGTTGGTGGCCCTTTGATCTTGGCTAAAGGACGATAATGCAACAGTAAGGATCCATTATCGTCTCCAAGGTACTGCGTTTTTCGCCGGCCTCCGTTTGCTACTGTACGTACGTTTCCCGCAGGCATCGTGTCTGCATGCCAGTTTCGACCGAGCGATTCACCTCGGTTGGCCTAAATAAACAACCGAGAATACATCGACCCGACAAGCTAGCTGCTACACTTTAGGCGCACGATTCTGCGTTGTTTATACGATGGTCAGAGATGGCTCGATCGTTACGGTAAACCGGAAACCACATCGATGAGAACCGATCGCGCCTTCCGACATCGATAGAAAAGCTATTCGAAGAAGAGCTGACGATCAAACGTAACAGGATTCCTACAGTTGTCCTTAGTCCATTTATATCCTTTACCTATATCGTTTACAACTTTTTTGATTAATTATTTTAGTTATTCGTTGTTTCGTCTCATTCTTTCGCGACCCTTCCTTTTTCTCTTATTATCGTTTCCATCTTATTGTACATTGAAGGATTCTAGATTTGGTAGGAGAGCGAAATCGATAAAAAGTTCGCGTTACAAGTTGTTCTTTGTATCGTAATTATACCTCTCGTATTAAGGACTACGATATGAATACTATTTACCGTTTCTTACTTTATTTTCTAGCTAAGTAAATTTACAATGTAGTAAACGATGAAAGTTGATATCATCCGAGTGACAAATGATGCATGTAAGTGCCAAAATTAACAAACACGTGTTTTTTGTTTACACGGAAAATCATCACCGTCGACACTTATCCAGATCGTTTATCACCTCGACGTTTCAATCGTTAACAGTACAGTATCATCGAACCTCGTTAAGACTATAATCGTTTTTAGAATCTCAGAAACATTGGACAGCGTACTGAATTTTAAAATTGCTTTCCTGCAAAAATATAAAAGATGCGACTTATCGCGTTCTTCCCATATAGTTCAAATTAAATACCAGTAGCATTTTTTTTTAATATTTTGACTTTTGCAGCATACATTTCGACTCATTTGAAAAAATTCGTACGATTTCATGATTAATTGAATAGCGTTCCTTGTCAGAGACTGTATTTCGGTCTGATGGATGCTATAGGACCGCAAGTAACGCGATTCAGCCAAGCGTGGTTCGCGTCTTTGCATCGGAAGGTCGGCTGTGCCCTGCACCGCGCGTGACGGAAATATCCCTGGCGATTATGGCGAGAAAGAGATAGCATAAAGGCGCGCGCGCGTTCTTCCAACGCGACGCGGCGTTCGGTTACATAAGCTGGCCCTACTGGTTCGACTCTATCTGCCGCTGGCCTGAGGCGTGCGCTATCTCACCGCCATTTTTCCACCTAGTTTCCGAGGTATCGGCGAATTTTTAAACGACCTACTTCTGTTTATCGCGTCGGAGGCTTAACGCAAACGAGTTGGGCAGCGATTTCGCGGAACGCGAACCAGAGGCAACGCGATGTCTCGCCTCTTGTCATTGAAAGTGCTCAAGATCTAGTGCAGCCCATGTGGGATTGTTATCGTCGAATATACGCGGGCAGTATACTTGCGTAAGGAAATCTTTCGGTCGTAATGAATGAACGACGGTCTCCGACAATCGGATGAATGAATTCTTTCGAAAATGGAATGATTTCATTGAAAATGAATTACAAAGTAAAGTTAGGATATAAAAAAGCAAGGGAGAAAAATTTCGGCAAATGTTTTAATGATATCGGTAGACTTGACTGTTCCGGTTGAGAGGTATATTATTACGATATATCCATCAGAAAACTGGTACCACTGATTTATCTATTGGCGTTCCGAAGCAAGAAGTCTTCATAGGTGATAAGTCGATATTTTAATCTTTTTACGCCTTTTTACAATTCTGTTTATCTTCGACCGTTTCAAAACTCCATCCAATTGCTTAGTCATGTTACGCTATATAGGAAACTCTATCGCACAATTTTCTTTCTGCCGAAGAGAGCGACTGCCGTTCGGCAGCTTACAAAGCGCTTATCAAACTTCGAAACGGAGAGATTGGGAATGCCATCGAATTGCGAATACTACGATCGCGACTATTGCTGTTCCCTTTTTGTTCTCCGCTGTTTCCATCCGGTGCTCGTGATAGGAAAGAGTAAAGTACATCTTGACTGTGGTCTACAGCCGGGGAGCAAGTTGCAGCCACGCGAGAAATTCTTATTCTGCGTTCTCCGGCTAAAACGCATCCGAAAAGGATCCGTGTATCAGAGTCCGTTGTGGATGTTCTGTATTCTGTAACCGAGCTCGGTTAACGCGCGCGCATACCGAGGTCGCCGTAACTCTTTGCCTATGAAGCGGCTCTCTTATTTTTCTAGGTGAACGTTTTTTCCTTGCTGGCTGCTCGTTCTCTCGAGATTCAAGGATTCCAAACATCACTTGACCCAGATCTTCGTTAAACTTCGACCGCGCGTCTGGCGTAAACAGACCGGTAGTTGCTAGACGCCTCCTCGTGGCTCCGCGAGCACGACTTCCAGCTTTTCATGGAAGAGAACCTAACCGAAATCTTGACAACTTCGTGACACATTACGTCCGTGAGATTTTTAAAATTATTATTATTATTATTATTGTTGTTGTTGTTGTTGTTGTTGTTGTTATTTTCTTTTCGTTGTTTTCCTTTTTTATTTGTACCTATTTATTTATTTGTTAACTCAAGCTATATTTCTTTGTGGAAATTACAAATAATTTTGCGCTGCTTTCGAATAATAGAAGAAAAAACGATAGTAATAGATAATAACCATTTATCCGATCGAAGATAGTTCGCAGTTCAATATGTATTAGCAGTTACCTTATTGGTTATTGGTACCGATACACGATACGCGTATGTATATGGTTAAGAATCGCGCGGTGGTCTCGTTGTACGAAACAGGAGAATAAAAATGCCTAGGTGGATTCCGTTGTCGCTCCAACTACTCGCGTTATTTTCTAGTCGAGGCTCTGCTTTTTACACGGCTGAACGAAGCTGGTTCTATACAGTGCACGAGCAATGACTTTTTTCCTTGCATGAGATTATGAATCACTGCATAATATCCTCTCGACGGCCTTAACCGACAGAAGGAAAACGAAAGGCCGCGAACGCCACGACTTTGTCTATTTATTCTTCCAGTCTATGCGTTTATTTCGTAACGAGCGCAACGAGCTTGAAACCGAAGGGATGGTAAGAATGAAAATTATGAATGAATCAATGAAAAATATAAACAACGTTTTCGTAGCAATTCCTCATTCTAAGAAAAAAATTATTCGATTCTATCGCTATCGTTATGTATTAACGTTAGTTAAAATATTCTAATCTTATGTACGTTATATATACGAAAAAATTAACGTTGTATCCTAAATATATTCTATACTTCATATCATTGCAAACATTTGCTATAGAGAAATGTCGAACGAATGAGAAATTCATTCATACCTTGCATACAAAAAGTTCATTGATTACAACAGTATATTTATAAGACCGTACGGATCATATAATACGAGACATTCTGACAAGGATATAATAGCAGATGTATCATTTACAGTAATACATATATTTCGCGAAACACGTATTTGCATCAACCGATACTTTCGTAATCCCAAACATTAGCCAAAGTATAAAAAAGATAAGTAAATATTTGTTTTCGACTACGCATGTTTCCTACTATAACGATTTTATTTTTCACGAAAATTGTGACGATGATACTTTACATTTAACGAGAGAAAGAGAAACGAAAATCATTTAGCAAAACGTAAAAGATCTCCTTGCGTATAAATAATAAATATAAATAAATGGAATAATAATAATCGTTGTTAATTATTGTCTCCTTAGTAAATGAAATACTGGCGATTCGACCTTATTACATCTAACAACACCGGACAAACATTCCATTGATATCCATCGTATATTATACCGGAACAGCACGAGACCAGTTATTCAACGAATGATAGCTGCAGGCAGATCGAGCTTCGACAAAAACGAAAGCGATCTTGGAGGAGAAATTTCTTGCATGACAGGGAATACAGAGAGAAAAAGAAAGAGAGTGTGCGAAGCATAGAGTTCCCGTCATCCGCATCATCGCGTTTCTCCATCGGGCCACGAAGAGAGGAGAGCCCTCCGTCAATCGGCTCGCAAGTAGAGCGTGCACATCGTGTGTACGAGAACGGACCCTTTTGCGCTGAACCGCGCGCCGCGCCGTGTTGTGCCGCGCCGTTTGGAAAGCGAGGAGGGTTCGATGGCGTGAACTCTACGCTCTGAAGCCTCGAGTTTTGCACTTGTGCACGCTCGCGAGCTGCGAATACGTTGCCCCGTAACCGAGTACCTCTCTTTATCATAGCACAGTGTGTTTCCTTTCTTTTCCCTGTTTTCATGTTATGTCCCCTTTTTATCTTTTATTCAATGCCTCGTTTTCACATAGAAATAGCGCACGAGTTTCGAATATAAAAGAACGGAGGAAACACGATTAAAAGTTGCCGCAAGAAAGGTGTAAGCGTGAAATTGGTTCTGCGATAAAGAGGCGAAGAAAGTACCGTTATTATTTAATAAAAAATCAATTTCATCTTGACACGTATTTAACATGTATTTAACATAATTGTACAAAATTATAATATGTTATAAAGCACTTGTACGCGCTGAAACGTCGTACAACAGCGATAAAAAAAGTCGAAACATCTGAACTCTAAACCCAATCAGTTCCGCGTATCTTCCTTCTTCCATATCTTATATCGTTTAGACGATATGTACCGACTTTCGTGAAACGTCCTGTAGGAAGAGACGCCACGCAAGAGATACGTAAACTTACAAAGAGGAATCAAACAGTCAGTTATTCGTGATAACCCAAACGGAAAGAGCTGATTAAACGGGAAGAGCGATGTTCAAGGAGGAACGTAAACGCGACAAAAGCGAAGCATGTACGAGCGCGCGTTATTACTCGTTATCACGAACTTTTAATGCAACAGTCGACGTGTTTACAAGCGTGGAACGAACGAGCCATGTCAACAAGATAATGCACCGGGTTTCTTCTCTTTTGCACGTCCCACCTATTACATAGATTAATACACGTCGATCGAGCCGCGAATAGAAAAAAAGACCTACCGAACGAGCATGCGTCTAGTTAGCTTGAAAAATAAACGGCTCGCGCGAATAGAGAATGAACGCGAACGCCATATCGCCGCGAACGTTTCTGAAAGCGAAGGAAAATGCATTGCGTAACATAATAAAAACTTCAATAACTTCGTCCTATATTCCGAAGTATGTAATTGGCCTTCCTCTAATATGCACGACACCTTCTTGTCGTAGTGGTAATTCATGCTACCGCGTTACATATTCTTAAAAATCCCGCTCCCCTCGCCGATGGAACGCTATGTTGCGCACGAGCGTTGCGCCAAACATCACGATATCCTTAGTTTTCTCGTCGTCTCGCATCGCGTAGCGCCCAACTCAATCTTTTCTTCCGCCAATATTTTCCAGATTCTTATACTTCATATATTTGCATATTTCTGACAATCGTCGTTTTTCTTGAATTCTTGGCAAACTGGGGTATAAATAATTTGGATCTTATTTCGAATTACAGTTTTATAAACAGATTTTTTCCTGTATTTGTCTTATATATAGCTCTTTGGGAAGTTCGATTCTATCTATAGTTGTCTAAGCATGGATACTTTAGGGAGATCTTTATATAAATATATCTTTCTTCCCTTCACAAGGGCAGATTGAAAAGTCTCCGGAATGACAATAACTTTATCGCAAGATAAATTCCATCCGATCAGATTCCATATTAAAAACAGAATCATTAGCTGCAGTACTGAATATTTTATAAAAACACGATTTATATATTCAATAAAAGTCGCGTATTAATTAATTACAAAAACGTCAAAACTAGGACTTCCTAAGAATAATAAGAATTTATTTTCCAAGGCCTTACACAAACAAGGTAATTAATTGATTGAAAACTATTAGTATCATTAATTATTACTATAATTTCAATCCGACGTAACGATAAAACTCCCTATAACCTGCATTCAACGTATCCTTCATATTCGGCTGTCGAGCGTACACTTAAACTTTGTTCCAAGTTCAAGCTCTCCGTGCACAACCCCATGATCGAGCGACCTAAATCGAAGGGGCCGTCGTCAGCGTCCCGAAACCAATCGCACGTCGCCCGCTGCTCCATGAGACATTCGTCGGGCAAATTTCGACCTCCAAAACAGACCTTTTTATCGACCTCGAGAAAATCCCTCGTAAACACAGGTCTACAACATGCAATGAAAAATTGTTAAGCTGTCTAAACATCTCGCGCCAATCAAATTTTCTGCCCCAGATACACCTATATAAATTTACATTCGTAGACAGATATACTCTCCCATATAGATCTCAAGTCACAGGGATTTTCATCTCAGCTAGAGCGACCGTCTTCCAAAGCATCCCCGGGACACGATTAGGAAAATCAGGGCGACTAGGCGAGCGAATCCATCCCTGAACCTATCCTGACCCGTGGAGAGTTGCATGCGGCAGGCACGCAGACACGCACAGGCTGCGGCTCGATGCACCGAGAACGAGTCGTGTATGTACGTGCAGTCGAGCGGGGCGGGGAAGGGTTGGAGCGTGCGACGGGGCGGAAGGGAGGAGGGTTAGGTGTAGTATCGGTCATTACCTTCGCCGAGTAACTGGGTCAGTCGTCACAGCGCCACGGTTCGCTCACTGGCTGTCCGTTTTCCAGCGTTCTCCCACCCTCTCTCTCTCTCTCTCTCTCTCTCGCGCGCGCGCGCGCGCACCTATCTTCTATCTCCGTTCCTTCCTTGTTCGCTTTGTCTCTGTCGATTAGACTGGTTCTCTTCGTTTATTCGCCGTTCCTCTGTCCCTCCGATTTGACAGTATCCCCGCTTCGAAACCTTCCACACGATTCTCGAAGCGGCCACAGGAGGTTAGACCTTGGATTGGAAGCGCGACGCTGCGCTGCGTGGAAAACATCCGCCTTTTTTTCCCGGTTTCGCAGCGGGAGAGACGTCGTTTCACGGCTACTCTCTCGCTTGTTTTTCACTGACAATGAGAACGCAACAGCCATCGTTGTTTCCGATCAGGGTGGATCGAGTTCACGGTGCTACTCGAGGAGCTTGTTCCTGACAGTTGAACGAAGCTGCTCCTACAGGATTATTAACTCCCTTGTTAACGACGAGTATCTATGAAACGATCGGTTGGACAGAGAGCAAATCGTTCCTGCCAAATAGAGCCAACTTGCAAGTGGGATTTTTTCCCTTGTTCGTCCGTTTGACATTTGTTACTTCTGCATTTGGATCGTTTTGATTAATTTTGAGAGACATTGTCGGAGATATTGACGACATAGAGGTTATTGAAGCTTTCGATTTTACGTCTTACTCGACACGCTGTGCGTTGCGCGCGTCATTGATGACCTACGACGTTCAAACGGAACTAAACTTTAATCTGGAGGACACGATCCTCGATTTGCTATTAAATTAGAGTCGATAGAATTGTAATAAGTCGTATAAATATACACACGAGGAAAATCTTGCGCTTGCCGTAATTGTACATTTTGATGATACACCTTGTTCAGCACGCAAAGATAGATAAAACTCGTTGATCCACCGCAAATAGCCTGAAACTAAAAGTATCCCCGTCTCCGATTCTAAAAATACCCACGATAAATCCTTCCACTATTTTTATCATTTTTCTCCATCGACTTTCACCCGTATCACCCTTTCCTGCGAACTGAACCATATATTTTCATCGCCGTTTGTTTCTTCGCCACCTCCTCTATCCTTTCGTTTCACCTAGCCTTTGATCGAGCAAGAGAGAGCGGAGAAAAGAAGAAAGCGAAAAGCGAATGCTACCTGTTGGGAGTGGTCACGTGAAACCTTTGGCGCCCATGTGATGCACATTCGACGAAGCAGAGAAAAGAAAAGAAAAGGTGCGATCGAGCTTGCACGCATTTCGTTATGCAAGTATGTATAGATCAAAGGACGCGCCATGTGCACTGACAATTACATGCTGCGAACGGAAGAACAGCAGGCCGGTGAAGAGAATCGAGATAAAGAGGCGGAAGAGGGGAGAGGTAAGCGGAAAGGTAGGGTGGCATGGATAAATTCAGGATGACATTAGCATTTCGCCCTGCGAATAATGACTATTGAGTGTAATAATTGCAGCAATAAATTACCCTTTCCACGTTGCACCAAGGAGAATTAACACTTTCGCGTGCGCAGCCCACCCGGGGTAAGATATCTTGCGGCATTTTGTCATTCGTACGATCTATTTACTTCGCTAAATATTTTTTGTATTATACAATGTATAATTATGTTCGATTTCCCATACTTGCGATCAAACGTAGTTTTATGCGTAACATTTCCGAGTATAAAGCATCGTCCAGTCTAGTCTGATTATCGAATATCGAGATCAATCAACTTGGAATTGTTTTATCAATGGGTACGTCGATGACATCTATGCTTACCAGTATTACTAGTACTAAGCGAATTGAAAATTTTTCCAATTGTTGCCTTTTTTTGCAAAGAGAACCACAGTTACTACTGTATATAAGTAATGCTATTTCTAATTTCGTCCTTTCAAGGTGCACTACAATTCTAACAAAAATATAGGTAAACATAATTAATTCGAATACGTTATTCTCAAGAGTAATAGTCTTTTATAAAACGATAGAATCAGACTCATATAATTTTATTCAGATTTTCTTTCTCGCTCGAGATACAATTATGCGACCCCTCGAGGATTTATCTAGACGATATTTCGGTAGACGTTGAAGAAAACGAGGCAACCTCCGCGGCATCTGATAAACACAGTCCACGGAATGATCGTGCCACGAAGACGAAGCTGCTGTCGCACGTGTTGACAGCAACCGGAGGATAGTTTCCAGTAACCTATTCCACGGTACGTTTTTGGGTCACACTCGATCGAAGATAACCGACCAACCAAGCACGTTACGTTTTATCTGCTTGCACCGGCGTATTTGCCACGCGCGGCTGTTTCACGTCGCAGCCATGGACGAGCCTGGCGACTGTTCAAACTTGCCGATCAAGTACGAATGTATCTAGCTCCGATTGACTTTCACCCTGGATACGTTTTTCGTTTTCGTTAATTGCCTATCCGATAGTTTATTGTTAGAAATATCCATCAACCGTCTGTTTTCAGCGAACCTCAGAGAGGTGCAAACAACTGTTACATTTCTACAATATGTTGAAAAATATCACAAGCATGTTACTTTCTTTGCAAAGTGTCATAGATAATCTACAAATGCATGTGTAAGTATGCATGTGTATCTCTCTGATACAGTATCGTTGGTCTCACCCAAACGAACAAGTCTGTTCAACCTCTTAAATCAGTTTTCTAGCAACGAAGCGAGCATTCCGGAAGACCCTGGAGACTTCGGGGATCAGTCTCTAGCGGCGAGCGAAAGTCGTCGTTAGTTGATCGCGAATTTAACTGGCGCTTGTTTCGGGGCATAAATATTCGTGGAACGAAGTAAATTACAGTGGCACCGCGGCCACTCGCTCGGATCGTCGTGTACGGTCACGTCGAGACTACGAACGATGCACGATTAACGGATTCGAAGCGTTGCATATCAGTATTATGAGGGGCATTCTGGGGCAAAGGTTGAAGAACGCTGACTCCCCTCAAGCTCCAACCCTCCGCCGAGGTATCCCAGTGCCTACCTCTCTTCCTCCATCCTCCTTCGACTCCCTCGAAATGCCAACTACCTCCCTCTTTCCTTCTCTTCGCTTCACACTGCTTCTCCTCCGTTTCTGTCGTGTTCCACCTCCTGTTCCACCACCTCGTTGCACGCCAACCTCCTCCCATACTCCCCACCCGTACGACCATCAGGCAATGCTCTCTCGGTACTTTCGTCCGACACTCCGACCTACCCCAATATCCCTCCTACCTTGTCTGCCCCTTTTCTCTCTTCCGTTTGACTCACTCTCACTCTCTTCTTCTTTCCCCCTCCGTCATGTGTCTCACTGCTTCTCCACCAGCCCTCCACACTGTTCACGTCCACACGTTTTCCCTCCCTTTCCCTTCACCCACGGATGTATCCGATGAATCTCTCCTTCCGCCTCGTTTTCTTTCTTCTTTACTGACGTTCATCGATGCTCCGTGCGCGCGTAAACTGTTCCGGAGTATGTCCTTCGCTCCCCGTTTTTCAACCGAGTGTTCTCTGTACTCTCTGTTCTTTTAGCTTACTTTGTTGAACGAGTCAAAAAAGAATCCCGTATAACCCAAGTGCCTTCGGTTTATCATTTACAATGGCAACTAGAACGTCAGAAGCTAGGTTCGCGCTGCGCGAAATTCGTATTGCGCGCTTCTGAAACGACTCTATGGATAGGACGAGTTACTGGTTTTAGGAAATTCGATCTGCATATACCGGAGATTTTACCTGGGAAATCACCTGTGAAACGAACAGGACGGCTCGATCCATGTAAACGAAAAACAGAAAGGTTTTACAGAGAATTTACAGAAATTTTAGATCACAGATACTGTTTCGAAATTGCGAAATGTTAAATAAAGCAACGAGCGCTCTAGAATACGATAGAATAATATCAGTAATTGACGATTATCGATAGTAAATAGTTAGAAGTTATTATTATTCGAAAACGGTAGAAAAGAAAATTGAAACGAATTTTGAAATATTATCACCTTTCCGTTGAACGTTACACGTAGCAGCGTGTAGAAAATTAAATTTCAATTCAATCGGCGATAGTGATCGGTAAGGGATCAAGAGATTCACGCGAAGTGTAATCTTCGCAACGATAAATAACCTGTTTATCAACGGTGACGTACGGTTCAGTGGAATTTCGAATCGATAAAACTCGAGAGTACGGCGAGCACACGTAAAAATAGACCGCGACCTACCCTAACTGACTATGGACGCGCTTACCCACCCCCAGAGTTCGAGTCTTTTATCGAAAATCTCTTGGAGGAGCTCTTTCTTTTGCGCTTTCTCTGTCCTTTCGCTACGCGAGTCCTTCCTTCGAATACAACTACCCTTCCCTTCCCTTTATCCTTTCTGTTCCTATATCTCCGCTTCGAATACCAGGACTTTACTTCTTTCACGACTACAGCGAATTTTCTGGGATGGCAAAAGTGTGTCGCGGATTCGTTGAAGCGAGGACGAAACGTATCTCTTTGAACTTTCCACAGGATAAAAACGGGATATGTCGTTGATAATTTATGAACGGCAAGTACATTTACAGGTTTAAGGTTAAACCAATTAAATTTGGCAAATTTTTGACGAACGTCTGTTTTCTTCTTCGATCTAACTGATTTCGGTGATCAAGAGACAGGTTAATCCATTACAGATTACACAAATCACTCCATACTATTTTTTACTTTTGCCTATCAATTTGGACACTCGACTTCATCGTGAATATAAATCATCGTGGATATCAAAAAGAATCTAAAAGCGTATCATCTCTGTTATCCCTTTGTTTCGTGCATTCTTAATCTTGATAGTACAATTGATTGAAATTGAAAGCGTACAGATTTATAGATTATCTAAATATCAAAACATACATAATATTGCTAATGTTTCTAATCATAGCGTTTAGATGGCAGGAAGTTTGAAATATTTTCTGGTTGTATAATTTTTAACTCGCGAAACATATACAAGGTACAAAGCATGGTTGTCAAAGAGCTTTCCGGTACGATTGCTGTTTCGTTGATAACGCCGAACGAGATAGTTATATGCGATAAACGCGAGGATCGAAATCGAATAACTCTACCGGGTAATAGAATATTTTGCGACCTACTTCGATCGGAGCATACGTTCCACAGACATGCATTTTCGGTTGCCTCGTCTTTTCATTCCTTTACAATGTCAATCCTCTTTCATTCTACCTTCTTTCTCTTTCCTCTTCTTCTTTGCCCGCGTTTCACTCGGTACGTCACGACTTTTAAAGAGTCTTTAGTACGTGAAAATGCATGCGATTCGCTACATGAGAAGCTTCCTCTGGTCAAACGAACGCAACGAGAAATAGCAGTCTGAGAATCTGTCGTTGTTTGCGAACCAAGTTCTTCAATTTTCACTTCGCTTTATCATTTTCTGACACAGCGATTTTCGATCCATTTAACGTAATAATTGGAAAAATGTTACAGACCTATTTACACGAAATGGCATTCAGTATTCGTTATATATCTTATTCATATATCACAAGTAAAAGCCTTTATTGGGTTCCTAATTATAATGCTTCACAAAAATGCAAATTGTTACCGAGCAGCTAATATTTACGCGATTGAAAATTGGTAGTAAAATGTACTTTGCAATAAAAACTTAAATCGTAGTAACGGTAATTTACAATGGTAACTTACAAGAAAACTGCAAATTTTATAAAATTTTAGCAGATATAATTTTAACGTGGGCGTATTGCCGTTCCATTCCTACAAGGGAAACTCAAGAAGAGAAAAGAAAAAGAAAAGAAAGAGAAACGAAGACAGTGGAAAAATGTGTACAAACTGCGTGACACAGTCGGGAAACGAGAAAGGCCATTTGAGTAACGAGCCGCGATTTCAGACAATCGCGCGATCGTCGCGCGATGCGCCGAGCCGCCTAGAAAGAGAGAGAATCTGACAAAGCGTCTATTTTTGCGAGCGTAAAAGCCGCTTGTGCGCGCTGCAGCGGCGCTCTGCGTGAAGAGGGTCGCGCCACAATGCATGCTGACCCATATTCGGGTCGTTGCTATTTCAGATCCATCCTTTCCATAGAGGAAGGTCGTCGGACTACGTGGCGAGCGCGGCGGTTATGTAACGCTGGCTTGTTTTTAACGCCCGCCTCGGAAACACGCGATCCACCATCTACAAGTCGAAAAAATCGCGCAAACACGTTTCAAATTGAAATTGCAATTTAGATTCAAAAGAATTATAAATTCTACAAAGTTATGGTACAGTTTCGCTAAACTATTAAAATTAGTGCGGATTCTTTTTTCCTCTATATCTAGCAATGTCGTTCCTAGTTCTCCGGTTGTTAACATCGATTTCCTAACTCGAATTGACTTTAAGTAATATGCTAATTACATATGTCACTACATATTCGCTTGAAATCTGGCTACTTGAATGTAAATGGTTTCAAGTCACTTTGACTCGTGTAAATAGAAATTTGAAGTCAAGTTAATTCGACTCAAATGACTTGACCAACGATAGGTTTGGGAAAAATAAATAAATGTAACAATAACGATCCGTACTACTGGCCGTGAAATTGTTCCTGGACAGCCACGAAACTTTAGATCTAGAAATTTGTACCATACTCGTACATCGTATCGAAATTTCTTTGGTTTCAGATTTCACGGATTGCGAATGATAGTCCGAAGGGTCGAATGAACATGACGAGCGTGGTAAAAGTTTTCTGTTGTTCCCTCTGTTGTTCCTTTTATGATAGCTTTGGTGCACACCTGACGGCAGACGGCGATGAAGCCACTGATCACACGGTGTTAAGTGTCGTGCATCTACGTGACAGAATTTCGATGTGGTCTTTTTCGAAGAGAAATCTGTAAATAGAGCTTTACAGTAACATTTCTTCCGAGAAGCTAACTTCTTATTCCTTGTGATACAATTTACATTCCATGTGCTTTTATAGATAAGAATTAGAATAATTTTGTGATAATACAGAGTTCAAGATGGAGATGGGACGATAAAATAAAGGAATTTTTAAAATATCACGATTATCTATAGTACAATAGTAAATATGTACATGTCGAAATACCGGTACAATTGATATTACCCATATTACAAGAAATATCTAATACATATAAATATATCTTTGAAGTTATTCAGCTACACATATGTATATTTATACTCGAGCAATTTTCAAGTAGATATTGTTCACTTCACTGGTCGGTAAAGTCATTCCATCAAACGATCTTTTAATTGTCCCGAATAGTACAATTACAAAACGATTAGATGGAGTGTTAAATGTCGTAAAGACGAATCTCGTAGTGCACGAGTCTGCTGCAGATGCGTTCAACTATACATACTAATGTACATCCGCATACCGTAATGTAAAAATCACGAAAATTTGTTTAATTCTGGTATGGGAAAAAAGCGATCCTTTCGTAATCCTTTTTTTCAACATTTCAAATATTAGATAATGTTTCAAGGAAATATAAGGACTATACAGGCATTACACTTTCATACAAAACATATTCACGCGTCAATGAACGTACAACAACGGTTCTTCGTTTCCCTTCACAGTTTTCGCCTTCCCTCGGTTCACTTTCACCGTCGTGCCAGTCGTATTAGTCGATTCGGCCGCGTAAACGCAGCCGTTGAACGTCGATCGACACCATATCGTGCTTTCGTCGACAATTTCACGGCTCGTCGAACAACCAAGCCGCGCGCTATGCCGATGCATGACTACGATAAGATACGCCCAGTTCTCTCACCTTGAACGCGGGAAACCTTAAAGACCGTAAAGCTCGCTCGACCAGGCTAGGCGGTGTGGAAAAACGTTAAGACGTATATCTTCGAAGACGGCCGATCGGTCGCGGTTAACCCCGGCGACATCCTTCACACTCTTAACCCCGGCATACGAAATGTCGTTTGCCTTTTTACTCGTTAACTATGCATCTGAGGAAAAACTAACCCAGTTACATTTTAATACCTTCGTTACCTGCGCTACTATACCAGCAGATACTTTTTATATTTTAGTTCTATATTGTAGAACCAATTTCTACATACATCGAATATTTTTATACATGGCGTGTTCGTTTCTAGTGTATTTATGATGTACGATGTTTGAGTAATGAGAAATGGAAATACAGGATCGGCGAATCCCAAAATACCAACACCAGATAACCACGTTAGTTTGAGGTCAGTTTGATTTAGATGTGTATCGATTTACGTGTGTTCGAATTTACTTTAAAACATACTTGTCCTTTCCGAAGTACTCGCTGAAACGAGATACTTACTGATTTCCATTGCTAATGTTCGTAAACCGTGCGATACTCTTCTTTCTTACCTTCGAAACAAAAAAAAAAATGAAGAGAAAAACAAGAGAACGTCTAAACTATCAACGATATGCTTGCAGCAATAATACATTCGCAAGCGAATAGTGCCGATACAGTCTTAATTCCTAAAGCTACATACACTACGCATCCTAATCTCATCCAAATCCACCACCAAATCGTCGACACCAGGCCTATCTAAAGAAAGCGATCCTTCGTTATCGCACGTAGGAACAGAAAGTGGAAGTAGGAAGGACAACGTCACCAGCAGGAACGTCGAAGGGAGAAGTTGCGGGGAGAAGAACGATCATTAATCGTTCGACCCTCGCGGGGGTCCAGTGTCGTCGCATCCGCTGCACTTTCTCTCCCGCCGCTGCACCGTTGCACTCACGGTAGGCAGACAGGCAGGCAGGGTGTAGGTTACGTGGCATAAAGCGTCGCCGGGGAATTTCCCACCTGGAATGCACCTCGCCGTCAAATGCACCGTCCAGCCCCACCACGTGGCCACTCACTCGGCCGTCCCCACCTCGAGAGAACACGGTGGTTGCACCTCTCCTCTATGACCCCGCTACCACGCTACCATTTCCCCGTTCTCTCCTATATATCTTCCCCATGCCCCCACCTACTGGCCCGCGAGCGTACGCTCGTATGCGTCATCCCTGCCACCGGTCCGGACCCACCACCAACATCCACCATCTCCATTCGACCTCCACCTCCATCCGACCCGTTGTCACGCGTACGCATGAATCAGGGGGTGGCCGCAGTATTGCGCACGCGCGAAAATAGTAAACACTCCCTAGCTGCGCAATGCGACTCGCGTTGAGGCAGGTCCGGGACATACATACAGTGAGCGACAGCATCAGCAGCGGCTGCTGCTGCCAGCAGCAACAGCGGCGCACCGATTCGATGCTGTTATATACGTGCAAGTTGGATGATGTGTAGGTGTGACTACAGAAAAAAGAGGGTGGGAGAAATATATATATATATATATATATATATAGAGAGAGAGAGAGAGAGAGAGAGAGAGAAAGAGAGAGTGGGAGGAGGCCGGGGTAGAGAGAAAGGGGTGGATCGGTGGGCAGCTCGATACCAGTCTGGGTTCAATGCACACCGCTCACCCAACCCCGGCTCCTACCTGCTCCCCTCTCGTCCTACTACTCTTTCAACCCCTTCAACTATCCCGCGGATCATACACTCCTCCGCATCGTTGAGTCTTGTTTCTCCGTTCTCCTGCTCCGGGCCCGGTTACCACGGCCAGTTCGAGGGCTTTCTTTCTTTTTTTATTCGCAAACCGTCCTTGCTTATGTCGTCTTCCTTAACCGCTTCCGTCTTGCTTCTTCGACCTTGTCTGACGACGAATTTCGCCAACGAATGGAAAGGAGGCAGTTGAGACAGAGAGTAGTAGATAGAGGGGTAGATGGGTTGGCTGTTCGTTGTGGGAAGATGCTTTCTTTCGAAGAGAAAAGAGGACAGCTTGCGGATGGTCAGGGTACGATAGATAGCTTGGCTTCAGGGGTTGGGATGCTGAGATAGATTCGTGCTTTCTGCAAGTTAGGAGTCGCGGGCAATGGCGAACAGTTGACGATTGAAAACGATGGATTTCAAGAACTCGTTTCTGTATTGTGATAGCGAGACAAAACATCGTACGGATGGTTTGTCGAGTAAAAGTACACGTGTACGTAGAGGTGTTATGTTTTACGAATTTTTCCCGTTGCTACTGTTATACACGCCTGATTTGTTGTTCGGACGTGTTCTGAAATTGAAACGTTTGTTAAAATTAATCGTAGGAAGCTCTTTACCCACCAAGCAAGGGACCTTTGAATAAAGAAATTGTTCTCAAAATACTCTATAACCCCCCCTTCTTCCAACCTCCGAATTTGATTTAAACAAGTTGAAATGCGGAGAACGGTTTGATTGTTCCCAATCATAATCGTCGGCGTGGAACCAAGAAAAACGATCTTTCCGGTGACTAAGAAGTTATACCGCAATTTTTCGCGGAAACGACATGATCCAACAGGGAAGACCATCGAAAGGAAGTACGGGACTGAGAAGAACAACGATTTTCTCTAGCTACGAAAGGTATTACGCATACAGCCTACAGCCGCGTTTTTCCAGCGTTTCGTCTTCGAAGTCTTCCTCGTACTCACGATCATAAGTTGGAGAGACATAAAAAAAGAAAGAGCGGGTTTGCAATTGCGACAGAAATCCGACAACGTTGCATTCTGACGTTTTGTCGGGTGAAGAGACACACAACCCATCTATCGGCTCCTAACTCCGTGAAATCTTGTTTCATGACTTTTTATGGAAATAAAGCTGTTTTATGCCCTGCGTATAAGCGAATAGAAAGTAAGTAAGGGTGGCACGAATAACGTGATGCCAAGAAAGCTAAAGGATCGGCGATCGTTGTAATTTGACCGGATGTCGTTGATCTGTCGTTGGAATCCTGTCATACAATTTTCACGGGGAAAATAGATGGATTTGAGTTAGAAGCTGTACGAAAGAGAAAATGATTGACTTGCTTTATTTCGATTTAGGAAAATTTCGTGAAAATTTTGGAAATCGATTATAACATGTTCTAAGAAATTCGTGTCAGAAATCGTACGAAACGGAAGATAATTATGATATCTGCTTCGTTTTAATGTAGAAAAAATTTGTAGAATCCTTATTACTTTTTATAATCGAAAGAACTTTCAATTACAGAGAATTACATCCAGCTCCGTTAACCTTAATCGTAACATAGATCTGCGAAAGCCGCTGTTCCAAGAACATCTTGAAACCTTTTATCCACGATACGTGTTCGTGACTCTCTGCTGGCTTTCCTTCTTGTTCGTATTAAGTTACATGCGATATTAGAATCCTATGAGCGTAGCTACTTGGTTTCGCTATCAATATCTGGTCGGCGAACAATTCAACAGCTCTTCACCTTATCAGTTGACAAAAGCATGTCGGTATTGCGACCTAGCCGCAAGTATTACAGAAGATATGCAGGTTAATGACCCGATCCTATAATGAACTGTCCTCGAAGAATGTTAACAACTTGTTCCACAACTTTATCAGTTTCTTTATAGCGAAACAAAGAAATATAAATTATCTTTGCTAATGTCGGCATTGTTTTCTGCAAGTTTATATATTTGATATATTTAATGACTTCTTACAACTATGCTAAAACGCATAGAGAATAATTCGAAATTTCATTCATGCTCTCTTATCCAATCTCTACTCATCTTTCTCCTATCACATAGAAAATCATCCTCGACCTTCAAATACATGCCTTTCGTTTTTACGAATTTTGTTAATCCTTCTCGTATGACCATGGCCAACGGACGAACGAATAATTCATCGAAGATAGCGGATTGTGTGAAATGGATCGGTGTTTCGATCACGGCTTGAGCAAACGGTTGAACGCAAAGAAAGAAGAGAAAACTAGCGGCGGTGAGCTCACGAAGGAAGACATCGAAATCGACATGTCCTCCGGGGATACCTTTCCTGGCATCAATCGAGCTTTTCTAACGTAGTCGACTCGACCGCCCTTAGCCACTGTATTTCGATCTCGAGAAACACAGTCGAGAAAAGAGTCGCATAAAAGGAACCGAGAAACGCGAATGACATCGAGAAAGAAGGGACGGAGAAAGAAAATGGTTCGTCAGCGACTTGTGCGTTTCGATGAACAGCCGTATTTGCGATTTTGATCACCCGCTATTGAGTTTCGACCAGGGAAACGAATAAACACTTTTGAGAAATTGACGTCGGTCTGGAGACTCGAATCTTTAACTAGGGACCGTAACCCTGCGGACGCCTTATTTTTGACCGGTTTTTGAAGGTCTTCCTTCTCCTTCTCCTTTGTTTCGACAATTTAAAGCGCGCAATAGGGAGAACTCTTTTGGGTCTATTTCCTTTGTTAGTTCTCGTTTGCTCTATTCAGAGATCATTGAATTGCGAGCCATAGTGATTGGAAAACGTATCCATGAATCATATGCAAGTCAAATTGATCGATTCCACCGACGATAATAATCATTTAAGTTTTCTAATATATTACAATTAAGAAACGTTGAAAAAGTGGACTGCGTGATCACATGCCATTATTATCAAATAATCATTACCTACTTTTGAAGAAGAAATGATCAAACATGTCAATTCGCATGTTATAACAATTTTTTAAGAAATTCATCAAACAATAATTTTATGAAACACATTGATATACAACTTATATAATAAAACAAACGTTTTTATTTATAGCGAAACAGTTTTTAGCATTATCTTCGAGTTTGGAGGATACTCAAAATTTCTCTTCAACTTATACAAATACCGTCATATTTTTTAAACTCAAGTAGATTTCAAGTCAATTTTGCGAGATTTCTTTCCGAAATGCTAACAAACAAGAAACGTTTCAAATGACAATGATTCTGGAAAACAGACATCACTTACGGTGACGAATGTATAATAAAAATTAAATAAAAATTGCATTTCGTTAATAGCTTCTTTAGCAAGCAAGTTCAGTTGCGTAACAACTCAATTTCACTAAATGCAAAACGGCAACACGTGAAAGCGTAGACTTACAAAGGCTAAACGAACAAAAAGGAAAGAAACTTCGCCTTTTACATGAAACTTTAATATTCTTACGAAGTTGTCCTTTCCAAGTTAAAAGCTTATTATTTCCAAAGATATCGTGAAAAAGTACACGAAAGATATTTTCCAAAGTAATTAACTAAATACGTATCTTTTGTATCTTAGCAAATGAAGGATAATATAAAAAAGCCATTTCATTCTAGAAATCCAGAAAGCCTTAATAAAAATACATTTCACTTTTTAATTACAAAGAAGATCTAACCACGTTTCTGCCGAAGTGAAATAATAATCATGAATAAATGGACAAACTTCGTTAAACACGCGCAAGTATTATATAAACCACAGCGATGGAATCTTTCCCAGCGCATATATCTACGCCTTCATAGACCAAGAGAATAGATTTTACTTAATGTACATAGACGTCCATAGAGTCGAAAGGGTTAATAAACTACTGTAATGCCTATTGACACAAATCATCGAGAGAAGAGCAGCTTGCCATCAGCACCGCATGCAGCGTTATCTATTCAAGCCCTATTGCGCCGTCTCTACCAGTTCTTTTTCGCGATATCTCGACGGAAAAGCAATTAATCCCTACGATCGGAATAGCTTCTCACCATACCTCGACAACGTAAGGATCCAAAATGCAACGTGCGAGCTTCTCTGTCGGAACTTCAACGACGCAGGCTGCCGAATTAGAACTTTAAGGAGCAACGCATTGTCCCTGGCGGCCGGTAGATCCAACCTCGTTCTGCTTCCGTTCCTTCACCGTCCCTTTCCCGAGAATGCCGACGCGATCGTCGATTCCCTTGCTGTGGTCGTCGCGACGGTTGGAAGTCGCAGACTGCGAGGTGGCACTGGTAATGATTAGTCAAATCGGGGTCGAATCACCCTCTCTTTGTCATTCAACGTCAACGAAGAAGATCGCGATGGCAATCGTGCTCGTCGTCGTCATGATCGTTGTCGTGGTTCGTGATTTGCGTACGCGCAAATTCCAGTGACGGGACGCAAGAATCGATCGCGATTAAAAGTCCTGCACCGATGTAAACAAACTGCAGAGCGCCGAAAGGAACAGAACGACGAGCGGAGCCGGGAGGGAGGATGGCTCGGAGGCGGAGCGAGAAAGAGGTACCGAGGGCTGGAGAGAGAAAGAGGACGCGAGAGAATGGGAATCGTTGGTGCGTTACCTCGCGGAGGTCATTGACCGAGGGTGGCGAAGAGAATGGAGGGGTAACGCGCGCGCGCGAGAGAGGGAGGAAGGGAGCGAGAGAGAGAGAGAGAGAGAGGGGGGGGGGAGAGAGAGAGGAGGAGCCGTAGGTTGGGGGTTTCGAGGATCGAACGAAGAGGAGAAGAGAATGTGAGAGAGCAAAAGACGGGGATGCGAGAGCGAATCGGCTCTGTGTGTTTGTGTGTATATATCGGAGGGGTTCGCGTGCAGTTGCATCGACCGGCGGCTCAGCTGTGCATCTCCACCCCTTCGCCTCCACCCTGCCCGTCGCCAAACCGTTGCTTTTGCAGTTCGTTCTCCTCTGGCCTGGCAGCTCGCCTCTCCCGACCACCTCGCCAACCCTCTGGCCTAGAGGATCGCGCCAGCAAGTTCGCCAGTCCCTCACACCCCTTACGGCCCGGACCTCGCGCAACCACCGAATCGGCGACGCCGTCACGGGGGATGCTGCGCTGTGAACGTGACCCTCAAAACGGTACGCCGTGTACACACCCCGCCCACCAGTGCCGCGCTACTGCCAGAGACACGTATGAACGTGGTCGCCGTTAATGAATCGGGACTATGCTCTCAAGAAGCTTCGTGAACTTCGGCCCTCCCTTAAGACCCCATTGCTCCTGGGTTCAACGAACCCAGACCAACTCCAACTACCAAACGCCTTTCGGTCTCCTGGTGCAACGTATCGCGCAGGCTATCGACTGGTTACTTGCTTGCTTCTTCTTCGTCTGCGTCTTGTTCCTCCTTTTTGCTATTTTCAAATATATTGGCTTCTTTAGCTTTTAGGTTTTCCACATGGGAAATGCAGTCGGTGTAAGGAAGCCAATATAGGAATTTTGTTGACAAGGTTATTCGACAAGTATTTTGTACTATATCTGATTTATTATTTACAATTAACGGCATTGTTCGTTCTTTTTTATTTTGTTTTTATGCACGGATCTAGTGTTACGCTGGATTTCAGTACAGGTTGTGAAAAAAAATGATAAATTCTGAGGAAAATTCACATTGTCGATGAAGCACATTTTACATTAAATTCGTTTCAGAATTATACATACCTATACAAAATGAATTATTGTGTAATCTATGTAAAATAAGATGCGACAAATATAATAAATCGTTTTTTAAACGTTTGGTTTGGACACATGATTAAAATGTTGAAGGGAGAAAGGCTTTCTTTGTCTCGATAGATAGAAATCATCGCGAATAAATTGAATTTCAAACCGAGGGAATAGGTTGCCGGCAAAAAACCGCTAAAGAAATTAGTATTCGCAATTAACGTCTGTCCTTTGGTGGTTGCAGACGTTCCTTCTTCATAGATTGCAATCAGCATGTGAAATACACAACAAGTCGATATATCGTGAAAGCATGTGATAATGTTGTAATATTGTTTCGTACAATTAGACGATCGTGTTGCTATATTGACGGCGCAAATGAAACATAATCCATGAGTTTACCATCTTCCAACAATCATATTTGTTAGACTAATCAAGAATGGGTTAATTAGAGAAAATAATATTCTTTGAATGCCTCTCTTTAAGATAACCAAATATCGAAAAATCAACTCATCTGCATTCCTCACTCGAGTCGTTCGCGAACCATTCATAGAAGAAAAGAGGAAGGAAAAGTATCAATCTGCTGATAAACGAGGGAATAAGTCGATTCACACCGTAAGCGAATTCGCAAAACAGAGCGCAACTTCTGACCCGTAGGTCAGACAATGTCAAAACGACCGACACCTTCTTCTCGTTCCGCGGCACCTTATGCCAGAACGAAAACAGCCGACAGTAGCGGCATTGTACAATATACGAGCAGAATTACATATATTCACGTGTTTGGCTGGATGGAGCTACCCCTACAACGAGGGTAATTTCAGGTCGAAAAACTCGAAAAGAGTTCGAAAACTCGGACAATGAACGGTTTCTCCACGAGGGGATTGAATTAAGAAAAATTAAATCTGCCGGAAAATTCCCCGTTACGCGTAATTAATTCAGGACTGATTTGCCTCGGATGACATGCTACCCATTTTCATTTGATATCGAGGTAGTATCGTGATTCTTCAACGTTCCATGAGTAGCCGTTGACAGTGGAACAATGAGGAAATGGTACAAATGAAGATCTCTATATGTATTGAGAATTACAAATTAGTTCATCTCAGACCTTACATCCTCACAGTACAAATTTATCAATCGAACTACGAAACTAAGCCACTCTTATTTCTCGTAAAATCCAATCTTCATCCTCGTAGAGTATCGTTTCTCATCTCGACGCTGGCGCAACGGAGACGCGCCGCCTAGAAAACTATACGGCTGATTCTGTTCAAAAACGCTGATACTTCTTCGTTTTGCCAACATTTAAAAACACTCGTCGACCATCTCCATATCGAAGAAGATGATTTCCAGTTATGGGGCTACGCAGTATCCATGACAACGTGTGCCAGGCTGATGTACACGTTACACTCGGCCCCGAACGATGGGGTAGGTCAACGTACGGTTTGTCGCTTGGCAACCTAACAACCTACCCTGCGACCAACTGCATTCAAGGACTAGACCCTCCTTCTTTTTTTTTTTTTTAATCAGTGCCATTGTTCCGCAGTTCGATTGTCACTCTCCGTTCGAACCGCTCGAGAACACGCCGGAGAAGAGGAAAAAGAGGAAGAAGGGTATGGAAGTTTTGATAGACGCCGAGGGTCAGCGCGTCTTTCGTACTTTCAAAATATGCCTCGATGACGAGCTTATTCGAAAATCGACCCCTTAAAAGCACAACCTATATTCGAGACGACTCGAGTCGTAAGTCGAAACGTAAGTCGACGAATTAACCTCCGGACACCAAAAATTTGAATGTACTTTACCACTTCAAACTCTTCAAGTTGAAGAATTACATGAAAGTAATGCACCAAAAATGATAAACATGGTTAAAGAAGAAGCTTGATCCTAAAAATTGTTCATTTCAGCTTTATAACAAAGAAAACGCCAAAGTAGTAAGCACAATTTAGTATCTCAATACCTTACGAATTTATCAACGTCAGGAATCATTTATGAATTTAATTAAAAACAAGATTTATTTATAACAATAAAATATAATTTGGAACATTCAAAGGCATTCGCGTTTTGCATCCTAATCGATAAACACATCTATTTCAAACGACCACCAGCCAAGTGTACGGACGACGTTGAAGGGGTTAAAGGAAGGGTTCGAAGTTCGTTGAGAAATCTGCCGGTCGGTAGGTAGTCGCGTAGGTCGTCTGGTAGGAATTAGGTTAAACTACGAGCAATTATGACAGGATATGATTTAGCCTGGCTTTCTTAACCGTCAATTTCTGCTATGTGCACGCCAACGATTGTCCGCACGCCACTGTGCTACCGGTCAGGGCCGGCCTTTGACACGTATTCCTCGATAGCTCTTACACTATCTCGCGTTCGTAAACGACAGAATAGTTCAGAGTAATTGTTTCATCCGTGACCGTAATCATTTTACTTTGATAGCAATTCAAACGCACGAGATTAAGTCATAATAAGAAAATTTCTATTATTTCTCTTTCTCCAATTTTTGATAAATTTATTGAAATATAGCCAAAATATTGAATAACGAAAATTGCAATAAAGTTAATAACCAGCCAATTTTATGTGAGTGTACAAGTGTAAGTAGGGATACATTCCGTAATTAGTTTGCATGTAGATACGATGGTTCTGAAAGTTGTTTATTACATACTCAAAAATATTTAAAAGTCAAATCATCTAATGCATTAAAAAGATTTTTTATGAATCTAATTTTCTAATATCTTTCCATTCGTTTGTTAAATTTATACATGCAAAATTGTAAATTTATACAAAAAATTAAATTTCAAGAACTTGTCGTAATGATCGCCGTCAATATTATAGAATTTCTAAGAAACAAAGTGTCAAGACAGAAAAACAAACGATACCAATTTCAAGGTATTCCCGCTTCGTTGCAGTAAAACGCTGACTTGATTGCGTACCTGCAGCAATAAGGGAATAAATCATTTTTGATAATCTTTTTTTTCATATCGATCAGACGGTACGATGTTTCTCAGTTTCTCCTCGTTGTCGATATGCAAATTAATTGTACGGAAATCTCACAATAAGCTCACGAAAACCCTACATTGTACAGAAAACAAGAGAAAGTCTTGCCCATCGGTGAAAAGCACGATAAACCTAGCATTAAAGCACGATGGTTACATCTGTCTTCAGCATCAGTTTGCCCGGCATACATAACTCGTTATCGAGTCGAGGCCGATGTCACGGTGAAAATTGAAATGCAGCCGCTTTCATCCAACGCGACAGGACTTATCTTTTCTCCAGCGTAGTTTTGACGCGTCGACGAGTTCTATTAATAACGGTGTCTCAAGGAATTTCTGGTTCCACGGTCACACGAATTTTTACACTTCCCGGCATTGTCCCGTTACTAATGACTCGTGACTTTGCGCGAAATTAGAACTCTATTTTTGCACGGATAATATCCGAGACAGTGTGGGTGAAACGAATTCGCCTCGTCTTCGATTCTTCTTCGTAAATTTAACTTGGTCGTTATGTCGGTTGTCTCTCTATTGTTATTGCTGTGCACTGTATTTTTGAAACGCTTTATTGTCTCATTATGTTGTCGTTATGTGGTTGAGTATTATTCTATCACAGAACTTTTGTTTCATAGCGAGCTTAGTCCTCGATATTATAATTTCGCTGTTTGACATTCGATGAATCTTCCTAAAAGTGACTATAAAGATTAAGGGAAAGGAAATTATTTTAAAGGCAACCACGCACATTATAATATAAAATTTAATATAAAACATATGATTATTATATCTTCGTAATGTATAAAATTATGTTTGATGGGAAACTCGTGTATGTACATCGTTTGAAAATCATGTATATCATTCACTTGACGATAGCCACCTTTATCAATTAAAGGATTGAAAAGGGACGATGGTTTAATCGAATATCGGTCAAACACGGATTTACGTGTTCTCGAAAGAACGACACGTCGAAAGGGGTGACGAAAACGTAACGTTTGTGTCGCTTAATCAGATACGAGATAAGAAACTGACACGCGTGTCTCGTAGTTCGAACGGTTTTAGGATTAATTATAGAAAGCGAGCGTCAGTGGCCTCTGCCGTATGAAACTGTCGTGCGCGAGCCAGAGAAAGTCACGTGCGACTGATTAGTACCTAAATGCTCTCATTTCCGTGTCTACGTATACAGGGCAGAGGACTTGAAACCACCGTCACGATTTGATGAAAAAGAGACAGGTTAGATAATTTTAAAGAAAAATATACCTTATGGAAAGAAATGTTTTTAGTGAAAAGACTTTGTAAATTGTTTCTTCAAACATTACTCAAATTTATTAAGTATCTGTTTCACATATAAATATTGAACTCGTAAACATTCAACTATCACCCTTCTTTGTAGCAATATTTGCTATTGCATAAAATACGACGAAACAATACGTACCGGAATATTTCATTTGCTTCGGTGTCGATTAGTTCGCATTTCACCAGTGTTAAATTGAGCATCTCTCTCATTTATCGTTTCTCTAATCTATTTCTCATATCTCCAACGAACTTGTGGTTACTAAATGTCAAAATTAACTGGAAATCAGCATATATTTCCTTTTCCTCATTCCATTCCGAACACTTTCATCTATTAAGTATTTATTAGGTGGCAAATACTCATAAATTCTAAATAGGTACATATTTGAACGTATTAATTGACTAACAAGACAACAAAAATTAATTACCTATTTAGTAACAGTATGTACCCAGTTAAAAGTGCAGAGCTGGTAAGGTGATTAAGAACAAGAGAGGTATACTTTTCTGTATTGTTGGCCGTCACGCGTTGCTATTTTATTTTATTTATATACGTAATACTTTCGGCCAATAGGAGTGATTATCTTTGCCTACCGTGTTGGATCCGTACAAAATAGCCAATCAGAACCGCATTCCTTACGCCAGTCTTCTTTCCAGTTCCGCGCTATACTTATGTATGCAATTGTTTTAAAACACTTACGACATCAGATTCGACTTATCTCTTATCTCTTTTACTTATCATCGGATTCGTTATATCCTTTGTAAACGAATTTCTCGTTACTGTTATAAATTGCCAAACAACAAAGAGGAATTGAAACTAGTTAGTGCCTTATATGTAACACAATTGCAATAAGACGTCGATATTCGTCACCCCACTATGATCGTGTCCTCTCGCTAATCAGTACCGCGCAGCATGTAAAGGGTAAATAGTTAATGTCTATTCTCCGATCGGGAAACCGGCGAACGAATCCACGAATTGGCCTGCGTGAGATACGACTTGGAACCATTCCGTACCCGAGAGTCAAGAGCCAATCCCACTATCTTACGGTCGCTTTGTAACCGATCGATCGTCTCTCTCGCCCCTCGCGTCTTAAATCTCTCATCTTTTTTTCCTTCTTTCTCTCAGTCCTATCTCTCTCTCCTCTTCCCTTAGACACCGCTAGACAAGCATGCTTCTCCGTGGCGACCACGCGATTGCGCATGCACACCGCACTAGCGTCAGATTAAATTCGAAACGGTCTGTAAAGCGTTACCGAGACACGTTGTGTTTTGTATAGTTTGGAATACGTGTAGCGCAGAGTACGCCATGGGGTCAACGACCCGTCTACGCTGTGGAACGCACGTACACCGACATACGGACTCGTGTGCACATTGGCACACACCCATGCCGATCCGTGTACGTATACACGGTGAGCCAATATCGCCATGCACCTCCACCAGATGGAGCTGAATCTCTCTCCCTCCCCACTGCTTCTGCGCTAGCTATCTCTGTTGCAGTCACGGTTTGTGGCGCGGTTCTCTCGCTTTGCTCTACGCAAGAATCTAGCCTAGACCGCGTAGTGTGGCGTAGACCATAGAGTGCATGGAAGAAACGATAGACTGGCAAGTACAATATTCGTAACGAATTCTCAAATGGCGATAAGACACGCAACACGTGCACACGTGTGCATCACGATGCAAGTCGTATACATTATCTGTTGTCCATATGTTTCTATGCAGACTTTTCTCAGTTACTAGTGGACCATTTTTGGGCTTTGGGACGACCACAGCTTTTTCGGGTTTCAGGGATGATATCATTTTTAAGTGAAAATACTATGAGGTGCACACGTCATCTTGCTGTGAGATGATCAGAGTTTCCCTTCGCTCGATAAAAACTATTTGGAATCCCAAGTCTGTCAAATGGCGTCATCGGTCTGGAGCGCAGTTAAAGAGCTTTTGAATAGATTTCGTCGTGGCATATGACTCTATTACGGACGACGAAATTAAATTAGTTTATAAATACGTACGGCAAATCGATACTTATTAAAACATCTGTAGAAGGTTGTACATTATTTCCTCGGCGTGGAGATATATTCTAAGCTATGTACAGAGAATTCAAGGTAGAACCACGATGCTGCCTTGGGAGGTATGCATTGCACTGTCTGCATATAGCTGGAACTGCGAGACACCTTTGATCCTCCCAAAAAACCGACAATCGGCTCACCCTGAGACAGCCTCGCTGGTTTATCTCGCATTGTCGGTATCGTAGTTTCAGAATTTTGGTGTGATATTGCCAAAATGTTTGCAAAATTTTATTAAAAACCTTGGTCATACTGCCTCAATGAAGCTTTCTACACAGCAAACACAAAAAGTATATTTACATGAAAAAACTGACGTTACGCACAACGGAATAAACCAATTCGCAATACGGTAACGTACGACGCACATTTAAAATGCGCAAAAAAGTATGTGATGCGAGAGAATCGCTAGATATTGTGATGCATTGATTGCATTGATTGCATCGCGGATGTATAGAGAACAATAATTATATTGGTGGTTACGAAATACATACTTCTGAAGATCGTGGCAGGCTGATAAAGAGTCACTATGTATTGTATAAAACCCCCTCAAACGGACTTCCCCTTTTGGCCCTGACAAAAATTATTGGAGTCAAGCGGCTACACAATCGGGCAATTATAAGCATTATTCGAATTGTGCTGCCCTAACCTGACACGGAAACGATTCTTGCATTAACTGGTAAGATCTGGTACATAATATATAATAGTATCAAATATGGAACAATCAAATGCAAAACAAAAGATAACGAACTTGGTTAATTCATTTTCTATCGAATATACGATGACCGTTTAAAACATAACGCGTGTCCCACGACGAACTAACGAATATTACGTGGTATGCGTTCAGGTTGACAAGAAATGCTTGACGATGATACATGATCGATAACGCAATAAATTATTTTTATTGGACATACGATAACACTGATAAAGGGAGATCGGGTAATTCATTCCTTTTTATTGTTACTTGATATAAAATAGCTCTGCTTCAGGATTATACATACGTATATATATATTGAGAATTATACATTAGCAGCTTCGCAATGTAACTTTTCACTGTACGCCTACTCTTTGGCATATCTCGACAGTGTCATTATAGATTCGTGTAAGAAACAACCCTTTTGAGCAAACGTCAATGACACGATGAAACGCCATTCCTGTCTACAACTCATTAGAGTGTAAGATTTGCTCTTGTATCGTTACAGTCCAGGTCCTTGACCTGTCCCAGTCCACCTCGTTGCCTGCCGCGTCCGTCAACACACTCCCTATATATACACGAATTGGCTGGTTCAATCGCCTGTTTCTTTCCCTTGATTCACGTCGATTGATAATATTCAAGAATCAGTTTGGCTATCCAATAGCAACGGTAATTTTCGTTGAAAAGTGATAATCAAGAAAAAAATTCAATTGACACTCGCGAAACCACGTTGCAGCGACGTTACACCGCCTGCACAGCCAAAAAGCGACGAGAATCACCGGAGATAGCCGAACGGCTGTCAGTTGTCGGCGAAAGCCGGCGCACAGCGCACGTGCGAGTAAAACAGTGACAGATAGACGGAAAACGAGGAGGCTAAAGAGAGAACGAGTGAACAAGAAGGTTAGAAACGTGGCGTGCGCAAGTGGGAACGAGAACGAGGAAGGGCGGTGTAGGAAGAGGGGGGTCTGAGAATCGACTGGACGTCGCGTCGTCGTGCACATTCGTCGCGTTTTCACGGTCAGGCTTTATCGATCGTAGAAGGAGGGCGAAGGAGCGGAAGGAAAGGAGTTTCGGAGTGCATCGAAAGGCCGTTGAACCCGGCCTTTCGGTAGTCGCGGCGTCCATAATGCAACGATTGTTGTACCCACCCGCTCCAGCAGCTGCCGAACTCGTAACGCTCTTTTAACGAGTGCACCAAACCTGACCAAGTGAAATATTTCTGTCTACGTAAGTTAAGAGCCAACTATCATTTCTCTTTTTTTATTTTTTTTGCCGTTTGTACCGTAGACACGTTGCGTTTTGTTGGCGTAGGTCCGAAATGTCGTGTTCCTTGCTCCCCAGGAACGAAGACTACCGCGTGTTTCGTAACTGACAGGCACAAAGTGAACGTGAAACGTCATCGTGTCACAAGCGTTCCGGTCATTTTCACGCTGGCAACGTGTTTACATGGCGCGAAACTCGAGTCACCCTGACCGCTATTACGAGAAACCTTTCGCGACGATCCTTGTCCGCCGGAGAGAGAAGTATTCGCGTTCCGTTTTATATTTTCACTGGCCGAAATGTTTGTGGGCGCTAAAAATAGTCATAGCCGGAATGGTGAAACAAGTGTACACCGACTCCGCTTACGAAGGACCCAGACACGTCACTATTATTATTGTTATTATTATTATTATTATTATTATTATTATTATTAGGAATCCGGTTTCGACTTGTTCACGCCCTTCGTGGTTTTTCCATGTATCCCTAGAGAGAGCGAAAGGGAGACGAAGCACGGGGTGGTAGAAAGAAGGAACGCGAGAGAGGCGGTGTACCATATACACACTATACGCTATATACATGGCTACGAGCGACAGAGTAAAACGAGTGAGAAAGAGAGACAGAGATAGAGCGAGAAGTCGAGAGAGGCGACGCATGTGCGAGCAACAACGATGTATTTCGGTGCAGCGCTCCATACACCGCGTGGAGGTCAATGCCCGTCCTTACTCCGGCCCAAGGAAGGAGCGGGAGGTTACGGTAGAAGGGATAGAGGGGCTAGAGGTCGGAGAAGGGAGACACAGGGAGCAAGCACTGAGCGGAAAAAATGAACAAACATTCAGAAAGACCAGAAAAGGGATGCATGGAGTGCTCGTGCACTACTCCTCTCTACCCTTTCTTTGCTTCGTGTTAACTTTCATTAATTGACGAGCTAAAATTTATGCTTGATTTGGACGGTCCCGTTTTAAAACGACGTCGCCCTTTCTCCATTTAGTGTTCGCGTTCAGAAAACAAGTACGATTTAACGTTTGTTATTTACGATTCCTTAAAATATAATCACTAAGTAGATTATTCGTTATTTAGGCAATATATTATATAAGCAATATTCGTTATTTCTATCTTTCGAATATTATTGATCATTTTGTGTAATCACTCGTAGCTTGTGTTTCGTATTTTTCTTTCATTTTCTCCTTGGAACTTCTCCTTTTAAATAAATAAAATTTTCCTACATTTTCCTATCTGTTCCGAATTGCTTCCATGAAAATTATCTCGTTTCATATGAGACAACACGCCTGTTTCGACTTATTTACAACCAAGGTTTGCCTCGATTCATCTTGAACGCACTTCGATAATGATAATATTTATTTAAAAAGCTAACGTTGTGTTTAGCAGGCGCGCTACTAATTTCATGTAAACGCGTTTCCGCGTCCCGGCGCTTATCTAGCCGCGTGTCGTTCATTTATTCTCGGTACTGATTATGCAAACTTTTGACACACTGCCAATCGGCCGCGATGATTCACTGGCCACCAAAATTGATCCCATCGAGTCGGAATTCTGTTCGATGCACGCTGCAATTTACGCGGTAGACCTACTCCGTTTTACTAAACTGTTCTACTGTAAACTACTGTTCACAACAATTCCAGTTTAGTATTTCCACAGTTATCTTGAACCGTAACATTATGAATTATGATTTCTTTATCAGGTACTTAATTTTAGGTACTTATTTTTACTTATTCTTCGATACAGACCATTTGTCGCCAAGGGAAGTAAAAGGATCCTGAATTTTTAATTAATTACCGCAACCCAGCAGAGAATTTCAGGGATTCCGATATTTCAGTATCTCCAATTATCGGCAAACTTAGGAAAGTATAATGTACATCATTAAATGAATTTATATTAGATTAATTTTTATAGCATGATATATGTAAATATGTAACATAATACATAATATAATACATACAATACAAAAAATTAGTCGCGTCCTAATGACAATAGGAAATTGGTAATTAACCTCGCGCAACAAATTTTTATTTTACAGCATTTAACTTCAGTATAAAGCACCGCGACTCAAGTTAAAATTCAGACTAAACTATGCCATGGATATAACGTATCTTTGTTAAATTGCAGCTATGTATAATCTGTGTCACGAATATGGCTCATTGTTAGCGTTGTAAGGTAAGAGATTAACAAGGGGTTGTCGAAAAAGTTTGAAATATCCGATCGATCATTCTGGAAACGATTTTTGTACTATGGCGAAACGTAGTAACTTCTTGCGAGAACGCTCGATCCTTATACCAAGGAGAACGAGGAACACGTAGCAGACTGGCTGCCCGTGCAACATTGATGAGACATTACGACCGATGTCGGTGGGCCGGGATATATGATTGCAGACACACCAAATGTATGTACTCTTACATCGAGTGTAATCGTACATGTGGTGCACTTGTGCGACGTTCCTTGATTTACGAGTGCCAAGACACTTGAATATTGGGGCATACGTTGCCTCTACTGGAGTTCTGTATAAAGTAATTGTGATATTAATGTAGATAATCGTTTAACGATCATTGTTACTTCGGTATATTATTTGTTTAAGTTTATTATTTGTGATGAATTCGGTATATTACCTATTCGTTTTACCTACTTGTATTAACAAAAACTCAGAAGACAAAATGTATTCAACACATCATTGGAAGTCTTAAACGGATCTTGCTCAGTCAGAGAATAAGAACTTCTCTTCTGAAAAATGATTTGTTTATCATAATACTCTGTGTTTAAGTTAAACAAACTTGAATAAAGAAAGAAGAAAGAAGGATTTATTAAAATTATTGAAATTGCTTTAATGCCGTTTTTAGTTATCAGGCATATCCATATAAACTCTTCAAAATACGAAATTATTATTGCATTAGAGAGCTTTCTAGCAGTTTGAGAATTATTTCTCTTTGTCCTGGCATTACGCTCATTTGAATTAATGAAAACATGAATTAAACATGAATGCGAGAAAAAATTTATGAAAGTTTAAACGTGCAAAAATCGATTTAATATTTTAATTCTTCCTTGTTGCTTTTTAATATTATACATAAGAAAATAACTTTTGTTTCATCGTTCGAGGAAAAAAAAAGAACTTTTAATTTCACAGTCGGATGATTATCGTTTTCATATTATAAAATGTTACGATATTTTGCGATTTCTCTTAAAAAAAAGAAAAGGATACTTTTATTTTATTAAATTTTAAATTACATTCAACTTCCAAAAACTCAATCAATTAAAAAACCTGGCGATTCATTTCCTATTATATGCTAAATAAGATACGTTACCTCTACGAAACAACCGAAATAAGAAAAGGAACGAAGAATCGAAAAAGTTAATTGCTATCGTTATACATTGTGATACTTCAACATTGCGAGAATTAGATTCAAAATCCATGTGTCTATTAAAAAGAAAAACAGGAAGAAAATAGTATAGTGGATCAAAAAGAAATCAGAAACGATCGAATATTATCAGTAATATCAGTTGGGCGTATGAATGGAAATAGAAATGAACATACTTAAGCAGTTACACGTATGACATCACGTACACCTATCGACAGTGCTCTCATTTGTCGTCGCCATTAACCTAGTAACATGGTGAATGACCGTATCGTGCAATCTTTCCTTCGCTTCCTTTCCATTTGTTTGCTACACGCCAGTCACGTTGTCTTCTGAAGTTAGATTCTTTGTAATTACAAACTTCCTCTATCGCGATCACTGTTTCCATTTCCCAGTGGCAATTCGAAGAACGTTTCAAGCACAGAAGCGCTTTGATAATGAACATTATTTTTGCATCGGCTTGTTATTCGAACGTTTTAATACAATGGTGTTAGACGGTAATGTAACTTGTGTCGGGAATGCTATTTTCTGTGTTATTTGTAATTCTGGAATTCGTTAGTTGCTCGCAACATGTTATTAAATGTTGATTGGCGTGTCGAGAGGAGTAAAATTTGCGATGTAAAAAGATTTCATTTTATTGATTCTAGCTTGAAGTTAACATAATATTAAGGTTGGTGGTACCTGGAATCTGAAATAATTGTTCTAACATTCTTATTATAAGTTACTACAACGCCAATTGATTGACAGGTATTATAATAATCTTAAAGCATAACGTAATTAGATCTTTCACAAGTTAGAGGCAGTGGTAAATCAAGATCCTCCATCGTCGATATTCCACGGGAATTACAACTTCCTGCGGTCCGCCGAACGCCGAACATAATAGTTTACTTGGATCGGTCGGTGAATTTCAAAGTTCCTCCTAAAGCCATCGACGAGCATAGTTACACATATTCATAGTCAGGTTACGTTTATCCGGCAAAGCAAATAGAAGATCGATACGATTACACGCAAATGTTTGAGGAATCGGTATCGGACCGTGGTCATAGCTGACAGACGATAAGCTACTAAATAATTCCGTCCACCATCGTGTACACGTGAAAAAATCGCAGAGTTGACCGCATTATTCTATAAATTGTATAAATTGACTTGGTGAATCGATAATAAGCTATTATCCATTTTATATTTGCTATTACTAATACCTAATTTTATCCAAATGCATTACGTGTATCTTGAT